>NC_081411.1:335479104-335817046 GCF_030272615.1 Cryptomeria japonica | reverse complement strand
TATGGTGTCCATAGGGGTCATATGGTGTCTTGGGACACCATAGGACCCCTTAAGACACAATATGACCCCTAACGACACAATATGACCCAAAGCGACCCAATATGGTGTCATTAGGGGTCATATGGTGTCCCTAAGAGGTCATAAGGGTTCATGGGACACCATATGACCCCCATGGACACCAAATGACCCCTAACGACACCATCGGACCCCTTATGACACCAAATCATGTTGTTAGGGGTCATATTGTGTCCTATGACCTCGGTAAGACACAATATGACCCCTAATGTTATGATTTGGTGTCTTAAGGGGTCCTATGGTGTCGTTAGGGAGCATATGGTGTCTTGTGACACCATAAGACACCTTAAGACACCAAATTGTGTCGTTAGGGGTCATATTGTGTCCTACGACCCCGTAAGACACAATATGACCCCTAACGACATGATTTGGTGTCTTAAGGGGTCCTATGGGTGTCGTTAGGGGTCATATGGTGTCCATAGGGGTCATATGGTGTCTTGGGACACCATAGGACTCCTTAGGACACAATATGACCCCTAACGACATGATTTGGTGTCTTAAGGGGTCCGATGGTGTCCATAGGGGTCATATGGTGTGCCATGAACCCTTATGACCTCTTAGGACACCATATGACCCCTAATGACACCATATTGGGTCTATTTGGGTCATATTGTGTCCTAAGGGGTCATATTGTGTCCTAAGGGGTCCTATGGTGTTGTCCCAAGACACCATATGACCCCTACGAACACCATATGACCCCTAACGACACCATAGGACCCCCTTAAGACACCAAATCATGTCGTTAGTGGTCATATGGTGTCTTAAGGGGTCATACACCACAATATGACCCCTTAGGACATAATATGACCCAAAGCGACCCAATATGGTGTCATTAGGGGTCATATGGTGTCATGAGAGGTCATAAGGGTTCATGGGACACCATATCACATAATTATCATTAGGGGTCATAGTTATGGGTCGTAAGACACAATATGACCCCTAATGACATGATTTGGTGTCTTAAGGGGTCCTATGGGTGTCCCAAGACACCATATTACCCCTAACGACACCATAAGTCCCCTTAAGACAACCAAATTGTGTCGTTAGGGGTCGATATGGTCTCTCTCTCTCTCTCTCTCTCTCTCCCCTTCCCCTCTCCTCTCTCCTCTCCTCTCTCTCTCCCTCTCCTCCTCTCTCTCCTCTCCTCTCTCTCTCTCTTCTCCCTCCCTCTCCCTCTCTCTCCTCTCCCTCTCTCTCTCTCTCTCTCTCTCTCTCTCCTCTCTCCCTCTCTCCCTCTCCCTCCTCTACTCTCTCCCTCTCTCTCTCTCTCTCTCTCTCATCTCTCTCTCTCTCCCTCTCTCCCTCTCCTCCTCTCTCCTCCTCTCTCTCTCTCTCTCTCTCTCTCTCTCTCTCTCTCTCTCTCTCTCTCTCTCTCTCTCTCTCTCTCTCTCTCTCTCTCTCTCCTCTCCCTCTTTAAAATATGACTAATAAAATCTGATATCTGATTTAATCGGATATCAGATTTCTGCCATGTGGTAGTTTACTTCATAAATGGCGGCAAAGGGAAATTCATCGGGGATCGCAAATTTTTGTACTCAAATTTTCAAATTTCAAATTTCGGCTCGGGAATGCTTTGGTATTAGGCTTGAAAGTTACAAGCCTACAAAGTCAACTGAAAAAATGTGTTTTTCAGTATTCCCTGGTTTTCCAGACTTTACACTAGTGGCTGATGACTTTTTTTGTAGCCAAAATTGATAAAATGAAAAGGGTTTTTTAAGGACGTTCCCAACTTTCCAACAATATAAGGCTTGTCTTATTTCGACTTTAGTAAATAATTATTATTTATTTTCTAATTGAATTCTGACAATAGTCCTGATTGATATACTGATTGAAAAACACTTATAACTTTCAAACGGTATAACATTTTTTGAAACCAAAACATGCGTCACATCCTATGCTTCATCTACTATAGGGAAAAATTTAAAAAATAAAATTTCATAAGGTTTTGACCAAGTTAAGGTGGTCAGACGTAGGAGTTTCTGAATTTCTGAAAAGCTGTAGTAAAAAAATCACAAATAATTATTTAATTCATAAAAAATTAAAAAAAAATATGTGTCACATCTGGACATGAGTCTAATACTTATATTATAAATATTATAAAAAAATATTAAGATTTGATTTTGATTAGGGTGGTTAGACATACGTTTACTTCTTATTTTTTTCCTGAAATTTTAGTACCACTGCATTGAAATTTGAAATTTTCATCAAATACGATTTTTTTTTTTCCAAAAAACAACTAGTATCTTAGAAACTACATTCAATTTTCTATATATTCTCTTCTTACATATTTTAAAAATAATGTTCACAACTTATTCAAATTTTCATGTCAAGTTGCATAACTCTGATTTTTCTAAAATTCATTGCCACTTAAGGGCCTGTTTTGGCACACCATGATCCTTGCACATACCCACTAAAGATTGGGTGCTTGTTAAAAGTGCTTTCTGCAACAAAAAACCTAGTTTTCATATCAACTAGAGAAATTGCTTACCACCCAAGATGGACAACCCATCAACCTATTTGCAAAGCCCAATTCACCTACAGCATGAAAAAAAATAGTCCAACATCATCAGGTGGCTGCTTTTTCATATGGCTACATTCTCTCAATATAAAGTTGACATACCTTGTTAGTTCCAGGAGAAAGGGATACAACATGAGTAACTTGTTCAAATTTCAGTTGTGCATACAACCCCAAATTGTTCAGCCATCTGCCATAGAAGATGAAGATGTGCCTGAGCTTCTCCAACAAGGAAAACTCTACTAAAAACAACTTTACAACCCATTAGAATCTTCCGTTGTTCTGTTGCGAGAAAATCCCAAACATCCACTTCATGTAACAATTTACTTGAGAAAAAATTATGGTGGATTTTCTCAATCACCTTTTTTTCCATTGAAGAGTATTGACATTAGCAACAGAGGTGATAGATTAAAATTTGGAAAATATCCAAAAATATTGAGTAACATAAATTGATTTCTAGCATCTTACTGCTAAAGAGGATGCTAGTGTTCCATCCTCTTCTCTTTCATCAACATGTGCTTCTAACAAGGATTGACCTGCCAGCCCAAATTGGCTCCTACTACATGGGCATATGCACAAAGTTTTGGTACCAAAAAGGTGCCACACTTCAAAAAAATTTAAAAAAGCGCATAAGGCTCATGCCTTATAAGGCGTGCGCACTATAGGGCATGCACCCTATAGTGTGCATGCCTTATAAGGCGTGTGCCTTATGTGCATTGTAAACTTCAAAAAAACCCTGCTCCACATTTTGCATTTTTGGGTGCCATTTTCTTGCGCTCGCCCTTTGTAAAAGCTTGAAATTGGGCACTAAGTTGTTCATCTCTCATCAAAATGTCGCCACGCCATCGAAAGAGCTCGAAGAGTTATGTATTTTTATTTTCTTATTGTCATTTTTTTTATTAATTTGAAGATTAAACTAGGTTTATTGATTTAAATTTATTTTCCATTATCAGGAAATGAGATTAGACAAGAAAATGTTGAAAACACTCAATCACCTCCTCATGAAGACCATATTGAAGAAGAAGCACATCAATCACCTCCTCATGAAGACCATATTGAAGAAGAAGCACATCAAGAACCTCCTACAATCCCTAGACATCCCATAGGTACACAAGAAAACCTATTAGGTCAAATAGAAAATAGCCAAAAAGAGCTTGAAGGTTTAATCACAAGGCTAAAAGATCCCACTGGAACAAACTCCCATAGGACAAACCTTGCTAGTTCTTTGCAATCTATTATATCTCACATACAATCTGTGAGTGGGCAAATAAATTTTTGGTCCCGTAAGAAGGAAGAACAAAAGCAATTTTATGCTGACAAATTATCATATGCAGCAGTGAAGAAAAAGAAAATTAATAAATTTGACTTGTGTGCTCTTTTTATGGACCCCCGAACGAATCAACCTTTACACCCTGGATGTAGGAGATTCCCTATTCATTGGTGTCATCATGAAGGGATTAAGAACCATTTTTGGGATAGGTGGTGGATGGTATTTGATCAGCCCCCCATGCAATAATCATGAGGTACCCCAATACTTTTTGAGAAAACTGTACTGTGAGTTTGTCCTTAGTAAGATCCCAAACTATTTTGATTTTCTAGATTTCCAAGGTAGAGGTGGGGGTTCCTCGCATGATGGAGAGGGTGCACAACGTGATCCAAATCTCCCATCAAGACCCTTGGCTAGACCTATGGTGGAGCATGTTATTATTCCTTCCATTGTGAAGGAGAGTATTGAGGTCGAAACTCTAGACTCGATTAGCTCACTCACTCAGACCCTTATACAGTATGCTAGGCCTCTAGTAGAGGGTGATGCGAGTGATGATGTTGATTCTTCTAGGCATCGAGTTCCAACTCATTTCTATTGATCTTGTGGTTCTCTTTGCACTTATGATCCTAATAGTTTTGAGAATGCACATCCATGAGCAGAGTTTGCTACAGAGAACATTGTCATGACAGAATCCTTGCTGAACGAAACATTTGGCATTGATACCGAGATGAATTTCATTACAAGTTCATTTCATTCTTTTTATTAAATCTTATATGTAAATTTGAGAATATATCTAAATTAGCAAATTATTATGATAAAAAATCAGGGTCAAAGTGTTCACAATACTAGCAACATTCCTGCAGCACCCTTTTTCACTACTTCATCGACTCCACAGGCATACAATGAGTGAAGAAATATAATTATTATATGTACATAGTTGAACCTTATGTGAATGATTTTATAATTACTTATTTTGGATGTCAAATAGTTTGATGCTAGAGCTTCAACATCAACATCTCATAGTGTATTTCATCGACTATCTTTCACCCAGGTAAACAATTTATCTTTAATGTTGTTATTAAATAATATAGATGGTTTTGGCAATTAATCAATATACTTTGTTTAATTTTCAGATGTTGACATCAGAGACGACTCCTACTGTCCGCGCATCAATGGAGCGTGGTGTTGCTGTAGTAGTAGCAAGTTCAACTACTTTAACAGAAGTATGACACATATTTGTAGATTTAGTAAATTTAGCATTACATTTGTTATCTTAATAATATGTTATTGAAAATTTTAACGACGCTCGTATTTAGTTTAATTTATATTGTGATACTTATAGGAGGGGCTTGTCACTCTAGATCATGAGCGTGCACCTGTTGTGGATGAACATCATGATTATTTGTATGCGGTAAGTGACTATTCTATTATATGTCATTCTAAAATTCAATTTTTGTATATGCTAACATCATTCTTTTCATTGTATTAGGTGGAGTTACAAAAAAGTCTGGAGAGGAGGTCGAGTGGACATACTCAAAAGACACCTGCATCATATACATCTCCATCCCCTTGATAGACAAAGATATCTCATGATTTGTTTCCTTCCCCTAGAGGGAAATGAATAGAATAGGGTCCTATGTTGTATGCCTATATGGCAATTTTGAACATATGTTTTGTATTACAAATATGTGACATTCTATCGCCATATGGCTTTTGGCAAGCTCCTATTTGACTTTATTGGATACCATGTTGTATGCCTATATGGAAAATTTGAACATATGTTTTGTATTACGAATATGTGACATTCTATGTCCATGTGGCTTTTGGCAAGCCCCTATTTGACTGTATTGGATATCATGTTGTATGCCTTTATAGCAATTTTGAACATATGTTTTGTTTTATGAATATGTGAAATTATAAGTCCATATGGCTTTTGGCAAGCCTATTTGTTTGCATTGGATATATTTGATAGTTTTAACGGTATACAATGTTGCATGGATTTGTAGCTTTTTGGTTAATGCAAATCATTTATCATGGTTATCCATATAATTGCAGTGCAAATTATTAGATGAATAATTGCACAAAGTTTATTGTTACTTAAGCTTTGAACCTAAATATGTGTTTGTAATCCAAGAAACAAGCCACCCTGATGCGTATGAGATGATGGTTTGGTGCCGCAACACGACCCCGCAGGATCAGATAGATCGTTCTTATGATTAATGGGTGCCAAGAAACGTGATGCCGAATATTGACAACTTTGAGCAATTTGAGCACTTGGGCGATTTCACTGCTAGGGTGTGTCCCACAATGATTGGGTGAGTTGGAGAGCAAAAAGAAGACATTCCTAGCATAAACCTGGCCACCCCGATGCATACGAGCTAACGGTTCACTGTCGCGACGAGCGGATTGAAAGATGGGGCATTGTGCAACTTTTCATTGAACTCATTTGACGCTTTTTGTCACAACCGAGAAAGAGTCACCACAAGCAACTAGATCTAAGTCTACCGAAACCGAGAGAGGCTTTTTTAGAGTGCCATAACATGACCCCGCAAGATTAGATGGATCGTTCTTATGATTAGCGGGCGTTGAGAAACGCGATGCCAAATATTGACAACTTTGAGCAATTTAAGCACTTGGGCGATTTCGCTACTAGGGTGTGTCCCACAACAATCGGGTGAGTTGGAGAGCAAAAATAAGGCATTACTAGCATAAACCTGGCCACCCCAATGCGTATGAGCTGACGGTTTGGTGCCACAACAAGTGGATTGAAAGATGGGACATTGTGCAACTTTTCATTGAACTCATCTGATGTTTTTTGTCGCAACTGAGAAAGAGTCACCACGAGCAACTGGATCCGAGTCTACTGAAACTGAGAGAGGATTTTTTAGAGTGCCATAACATGACCCTACAAGATTAGATAGATCATTCTTATGATTGACAGGCATCGAGAAACATGATGCCAAATATTGACAACTTTGAGCACTTGGGTGATTTCGCTGCTAGGTTGTGGCCCGCAACGATCGGGTGAGTTGGAGAGAAAAAAGAAGGCATTCCTAGCATAAAACCAGCCACCCCAACATGTAAGAGCTAATGGTTTGGTGCCGCGATGAGTGGATTTAAAGATGGGGCATTGTACAACTTTTCATTGAACTCATTTGACGCTTTTTGTCGCAACCGAGAAAGAGTCGCCACGAGTAACTGGATCCGAGTATACTGAAACTGAGAGAGGCTTTTTTAGAGTACCATAACACGACCCCACAAGATCAAACAGATCATTTTTACATGTCACTAACATCGAGAAAACCCATGCTGAATTTTGACAATTTTTCACACTTTGAGTGATTGACAACAAATGAGCGTTTTTTACATCTTTTACCATATTAGCAGGGTATACTTCAGGAAATGATCCCATGTGATATCTAATGGTCCAAAATGACATTATTTACATAAAATCACACAAAACAAGACAAAAACACAATTTTTTATATTACAATGCCTCGAGTAGTAAAAAATACAAGTCATGTATATCCAAATAAGATTGATATTACAATTTTTTAAATTTACATTTAATCCAATGAACCATCTAGATCTGCTCTACTCTTTATCGTGTCTAGTATGGCCTCATGGTCAGACTCACAAACCTTCCATAGGTTCTTGTTTAGTGGTCTACCCCCATATCTGATCAAATGAACATTTGAAGCTACAACAAGGTTAGAATAATGAAGAATCTTCCTATGTGTCTCGAAGTCCTTGAACAACCACAAGTTAGACTTCTTCACTAGGTACCTTCTAAGCCATGTACCAGTAACAACTACTGATCCTATGGGGTACTCAATATTTTCTCCATCTACCACAGGGCGATCCAATTTCTTTTTTGTGTCCACACAATGACATAGGTAATAATATGTTCCTTCTTCACTATCTTCAACTGCAATTACTACATAAACATGCCCTGCAATGATAAAGTGAGAAGAATTTAGCAAACAACTAAGGTAAAATATTAAAGTACAAAAAATTGCATGTGGATAATTTACCTGGTTGGACTAAATCTGACACATGGTCAAAGTCAATTGATGCTTCCATCTGTGTGAGTTGTAGCGCACTCGAAGGTCGATATGTCTCAAGTGGGATTAGAGGTCTCATACACCATTCGTCCGCCCACTCCTTTGACTCACAGTCATTATAGGCACCATCTCTACATGAAGAACAATAGCATGCCATCCGTCGCGTATGGATACTCCCTGAACCTACATTAGAGCTTTTGAAACAGTGTAGCTCACTCGATCCTGTCAATGTACAACAATCTTCTAATTTTGCAATGTTAGTATCATCTACCAACCAAAAAAATATGCAAACTGAAGACTTACCTTGATTACCTGGACCAATTATATCATTGCACCATTGAACAATTGATTTTGCCTCTTTCAAGTTTGCATTCCCTTTGTACTTTAACTCTTCTCATGCTAAATCTCTTTTAATACATGCTCCCCTTTTCCATGCCCACCCAAGAGAAATTCCACATATGTTGAATAGCAGTCAACTTATGAATCCTACTCAACTAATAAAACATCCGAGAGTTCTTAAATTGCAATGCACAATTATCTGACCATATGATATGTTGATGGAATGATATGCCTCGGCTAGCCAAATCATCATAGAATATCTGAAAAACAACCTTGCACAAACTCTGTAGAGTGTGAGAGATCATCATTGATGTAAAAATGATACTCCCTCAATATCTTCCTATCCTCTTCCATACCATCATGTGCATGAATGAATGCTATATGCACGAATATGGCAACTTGTGTGGAGTTGTAATATTGTGATTGCACCTCGTTCTATGGTTGTAGTGTGTAGTTCTCTGCAAAGTCAACAATTGAAACGATTGTATGAAGTGGAAATGTGTCCTTGCATAGCTTAAATTGTGAGTCCAACCAACGAGCTCGATGGTTATGCCTTGCATACTCATACACTATATTCTCATGAAAGATGCCCATAAACTGATACACTGGAATCTTCTCACTAATCAATTCACACCTTTTTGCTTCTTTTCCATCTTTTAGCATGTAGGCCACTGTCTTATATTTTCCAAATTCTACTAATTCATTACCAATTTATTGTCCAATATCCATATGTTGACAAATTTGTAAATGTCGCAATCCACCACAATCAACACATGTGCCATCCAAGCAACACTTATTGTAATATACTTGACCATCTACTCTTTCACATAAGATGCTAGATATGAATTCCCTTGAAGATGTCGGTGGACCATTTATGTTGCATTCCTGCAAAACATTGTTAGCATGCAAATCTATACATATGCATTGATAAACATCATAATGGTTAGAAAATTCAATATGTACTCTACAACAAGAAGTTGTGCATGTGTGATTTATTTAGACATAAAAAGGCTTTACCATTTCAAAGAATCTTTGACTAATTTTTATTTGAGGATACATACGTTGAAACTTGGCAAAAAATTGTGTTTGAGTCATATCCAAAAAATGTTTCAGATGTGGATCACGGATTTTACTACCAATCCTCCTTCTTACAACATATCTTTGATTTGGAGAGACCCTTTTGTTATTCTTCCAAAAATATTCAATTAGGGATCTCAAGGCTTCAACAATTGCTTTATCTTTTCGTGGTAATCTACCAGAAAATGCCCATAACTCATTGTTATATGGATCCTCCCCTCTTTGTCGCCTTCCCATAGCTCTCATTAGATTTTGTCTACTTATCTTCAATTGTTTACTTGTCTTTCTAAGGAGGCGAGCTTTCTTAGTTTGAGTGCTTACAATTGTTGATGTAATGACACGTCATGTGGCATTACTATCCTTTGTGCATGAGTTAGAACCAACAGTATCATATGCATTCATCAAATTCTTCACAATAGATTTGTTGCTTGATTCAATCGATGTTCTTAGCCCAAGAATCTTCATTATAGGCCTAAATTTCAGATTTCTCATCATTTCAACAAATAGTTGACATCTTCCTATCTCATTTAAAGGCTCAAAAAATATTTTCCATATCCGGTTAGCATGTCTTTGACAAGTACACTTCGGAATCTTGTCAACCATTGGTTTCAAAACATTAGCATCAATATCAATCAAATACTTAGGCTTTCTATGCAAAACTCTAGGAGGTGTTCTCAAACTTTGAGTTACCTCAAGATTAGGAATGTCAACAACATTAGGGATAGGTGGCATACCTTCAATCGGAGATGAAAATTATGACATACCTTGAAATTGAGGTGTACAAGATGGTGTAGCTCCAATACTTGATGTCAGTCATGAAGTACTTGCAACGTCAAATGTCATAGAGGGAGTGCATTCAATATGAGATGTTGTAGACACCAACGGTGTGCCAATAAGAGATGGTGTGCCTTCAACTTGAGATGTAAGAGATGGGGTGCCTTCAACTTGAATTGTGGTAGACATGCTCTCAACCTCAGGATTCAATTGTATCATTGCACGAAGGTTTTGCATCCGTTGCCTTTGTGTGGCCAATTTTGTCTCTCTCTTAGATTGGATGGATATTTCATGTTCCTCTTCAATTGGCACCTCTTCTTCTATGGTATTCAGTTTCCTTTGTTCACGAAGTTGCTTCATTCCTTCTCTTTTTTTTGCATTCTTAGCTTCACACTCTTCTGGTGTTACATTTTTTGGTCGTTTCCTCGACATGATGATGATTTCTACATGTACATGCACATAAAAGAGAATAAAGTGAAATTATGCATCTATGACTGTCCTAATTATGCATCTATGACTGTGCTAATTATGCATATGTTAAAATGGATATATGAAATTGAAATTATTTCATGTATTCCTTTTCTAAATTATTTCATAAGATCTTAAAAAGGATGTATGAAATTGTAAATTTTGTTTTAAACCACTAAACAAATAATTTTCTTATGCAAATTCCTTCAAATGCATTGTTAAATATAATGTAAATCTAATAGGATTATAACCAATTTTGACTCACACTTTTATTCTAAAATTTAAACAAAATAACACTTAATAACTATTTGAATTCTAAAAACAAGAAAATATTACCTCTATTATTCAAATTTGATAAAAAAAACTATGTTCTTCCTCTTTGACGTTGCCAAATGAAAAAAAAGGTGGTGGAGAGCTAATGGAATGTATAAAATAACCTTGCATAAAATGTCAACACCATGCAAAAAGCATTTTTTTGTCTGATCATGTGCAGAAAGAAGACAATATGAGAGAATGTGGGCTTGGATCACAGGTCAAGGGTCCCATATAACCATTTTTTAGTGCAGCTCATTTGGCTAGCGCTAAATATGGTGCTAGCCAAATGAATTCCATTGAATTTTTTTACCTTTGATAAATTTCTACTCTATACCCTATAACCTTTCTTTTGTGCAGCTCATTTGGCTAGCACCAAATATTGCTCTAGCCAAATGACTTCCATTGAAATTTTTTAACCTTTGATAAATTTCTACTCTATACCCTATAATCTATACTCTATACCCTATAGTTTGATAGCCACAACCATAAAAATTAAACCATATGACTCTTTAGGACATAATATGGTGTCTTAGGACACCATATGACCCCTAAGGACACAATATGGTGTCGTTATGGGTCGTATGGACACCTCAGGGATCATATGGTGTCTTATGGGGCCATAGGACACCATATGACCCCTTAGGTGTTGTTATGGGTCGTATGATGTCGTAAGGGGTCATATGGTGTCCTATGACCCCTTAGGACACCATATGACCCCCTAGGACACAATACGGTGTTGTTATGGGTTGTATGGTGTCCTAAGGGGTCATATGGTGTCCTAAGGGGTCATAAGACACCATATGACCCCTTAGGACACAATATGGTGTCGTTATGGGTCGTATGGACACCTAAGGGGTCATATGGTGTCCTATGGGGCCATAGGACACCATATGACCCCTTAGGTGTCATTATGGGTTGTATGGTGTCGTAGGGGGTCATGTGGTGTCCTATGACCCCTTAGGACACCATATGACCCCCTAGGACACAATACGGTGTCGTTATGGGTTGTATGGTGTCCTAAGGGGTCATATGGTGTCTTATGACCCCTTAGGACACAATATGGTGTCGTTATGGGTCATATGGTGTCCTAAGGGGTCATATGGTGTCCTACGACCCCTTAAGACACCACATGACCCCTTAGGACACAATATGGTGTTGTTATGGGTCGTATGGACACCTAAGGGGTCATATGGTGTCCTATGTAGCCATAGGACAATATATGACCCCTTAGGTGTCGTTATGGGTCGTATGGTGTCGTAAGGGGCCATATGATGTCCTATGACCCCTTAGGACACCATATGACCCCCTAGGACACAATACGATGTTTTTATGGGTCAGATGGTGTCCTAAGGGGTCATATGGTGTCTTATGACCCCTTAGGACACCATATGATCCCTTAGGACACCATATGACCCCTTAGGACACAATATGGTGTCGTTATGGATCGTATGGACACCTAAGGGGTCATATGGTGTCTGATGCAGTCATAAGACACCATATGGCCCCTTAGGTGTCGTTATGGGTTGTATGGTGTCATAAGGGGTCATATGGTGTCCTATGACCCCTTAGGACACCATATGACCCCCTAGGACACAATACGGTGTCGTTATGGATCGTATGGTGTCCTAAGGGGTCATATGGTGTCATATGACCCCTTAAGACACCATATGACCCCTTAGGACACAATATGGTGTCGTTATGGGTCGTATGGTGTCCTAAGGGGTCATTTGGTCTCCTATGACCCCTTAAGACACCATATGACCCCTTAGGACACAATATGGTGTTGTTATGGGTTGTATGGACACCTAAGGGGTCATATGGTGTCATATGACCCCTTAGGACACCATATGACCCCTTAGGACACAATACGATGTCATTATGGGTCATATGGTGTCCTAAGGGGTCATATGGTGTTTTATGACCCCTTAGGACATAATATGGTGTCGTTATGGGTCATATGGTGTCCTATGACCCCTTAGGACACAATATGGTGTCGTTATGGGTCGTATGGACACCTAAGGGGTCATATAGTGTCCTATGGGGCCATAGGACACCATATGACCCCTTTGGTGTCATTATGGGTTGTATGGTGTCCTAAGGGGTCATGTGGTGTCTTATGACCTCTTAGAACACCATATGACCCCCTAGGACATAATCATAAGGAAGGTAGTGGACATTGCATTTTTTATAAGGGTGGTTCTAATTCTCTTGGAAAGTGTAAAGAATTTAAGGAATTTGTTCAAGAACAATACAATCATTCTCGTATATGTCTTTCAACAGATCTTGCTCTCTTCCTAGGTGAAAAGGTAGTGTCTTAGCACTCGTTTCACCCTCATGTTGCTCCTCACCCTATAACACAAGTAATTAACTTAATTGGGGGCTCTTTTTCATAATGGGTGGTGCTATTTTAATTTCAAACATCTTGGGGTAGCAACATGGTTCACTTTCACATCTATCCTATCTCTTATCTTTAAGGTTTGACTATTTCCTTTATGGATTTCATTCTTCATAATTTGATGTTATTTCTTGCATAGGACTTAATCTTGGTTTGAAATGGCATGTCTCTTATGGATAATCTATCCTAAGAAAATTTGTGATCCTTCCCCCTAATCTATCCTTGTCTTCTTGCTTGGGGGGAAAGGATGGCTTCCCCCTTTCTCCCTTTCTCTCTAAAGTTTTATTATTCCCTTTAGGGGTTGTATTTCTCATGCTTTGATATCCTTTCTCACATAACATGGTATATATTTATGACTAATCTCTCCTTAAGTGGAATATGTAAGCTTTCTCTTCCCCTTTATTTCTTTAAAGATTTTCTCTTCTATGGAGACGCATTTTACATATATTAATGTCTTTTCTTACATTGGATATTTATCTATGTGAGTATATTGTGCATTTTTTCATATTTAATCTCTTTTTAGAAGGGTTTATCATTATTTCTCTCACTCTCCCTCTTTAAGGATTACCTCTTCCTTTAAATTTCCATTATTCATAACTTGATGTCCCGTCTTACATGGGATTATCCTTCATGCAAGCACATGTTTGTTCCTTGGTTAGGACCTATTCTTTGTTTGAGATGGTATGTCTCTTATGAATAATATTTCTATAGAAGTTGTGTAATTCTTCTCATTGTCCTTGCACTTGGGGGACAATGATTTCTCTCTCTTACCCTCTCTAAGGATCTACTTTCCTTTGTTGAGTGGTGTTTGCTTGTAATTTGGTATCATTCCTTGTGTAAACTTGTTGTTTGCTCAAGGATTCTCTCTTATACAAGAGGTGTAAGTCCTTGGCTACAACCTCTTCTTCACTAGGCAGTGCATACCTATCATAAACTTATCCCTTCACATTGGTTCAAAAGTATGTCATCCTTCATCAAGAATCTCTTTCACCTAGCAATAGGAGGAAGGTGTGCATTCTTATTCTCCTTCCTTTCTTTTCGTAGAAGATGTTATGTTTTCTCATAGAAATTCCTCTTGGAGGTAGATGTATTTTGAGAAAATATCTCTTCTCCTCCAAGGATCTCCTTTACACTTGTTTCAAGATATCTCTTTTTCAACTATCTTATCATTTCTTGAAGAGTATTCCTTCTCTAGCTTGGATTTATGACATTGTTTCCTAAAGGATATCTCCTTGGTGTTGAAGGTTAGGTATCCTTGTTTCTAAGCTTCCTTAAGACGTTAACATAGGACTATGTTGACATCTTAAGGGGGGGGCACCCATAATGCTCCGTTTGTACCATATTGTGCTATATTTTTGCATATCATTTTTGCATGTCTTAAATGGGGTGGTCATTCTCAAAACAAGAGAAAAAATCTTACACAAGATGCTTCACGCTCGAAACCAAACACAACATTTGATATAAGTCTTAGACGGGGATACACATCACCGAAACTAGAGAAAAACTCTTACACATGATGTCCTTAAAACCACGCATGTATCTGTCATTCGCCTCTTGGCATTTACATTTGCATACACAACGCTTCTTGGAATTTACATATTTACCTCTTGGCATTAGCACACATAGTGGCCCCTTAGCATTTGCATTTACATTATATGTCTTAAACAGGTTGGTGTGCACTAAAAAATGAGGTGCTTCATACTTGAAACTAGACATCACTTGCACACACACACACGAGGATGAGTGGAACTAGCGGAATAGGGCTAGACTATTCCAACTCTCCATGTTAATTCACCAAAATACAACTAACTCCCACCAAACTATATTTTTATTTATTTATTAATTCAATTAGCCCCACCAAAGATAAAATACACTTACACTAATAATTGTGCTCACACAAATATAAATAATTAAATACGTGAGGTAGACTATTGGGATAAATGCACAATTAAATAAATAATATTAATAACAATCATATGAATAAAGATAGAGGTGAGGATTAAATAATAATATAAATAACATAAAATATCAATAAAATAAATCATACATAACAATAAATATAACCAAATAATAATAGATATTAACACTACAATAAATCCACCAAAAATTACACAACCAAATATCATTAACTTAGGGTACACAAACGTTGCCTTCATGAAAACCTGAGGAGGTGGGCTCAAGACCAGGACAATCACCCTAATTCAGGATGATGGCTAGGGTTAGGTTAAATGAGCCTTAATTCTATCTCCATGTAAACCACCATTGGAGATTGCATAGGCGCACTTAGACCTATGAAGCTAGGTGGAGTTGATGCCTTGTACCTACATATATATATACATATATATATATATATACATATATATATTTATATATATGTATATGTATGTATATGTATATGTATATGTATATGTATATATATACATATATATATACATATATATATATATATGTATATATATATACATATACATATACATATACATATGTATATATATGTATATATATACATATACATATATATACATATATATACATATATATATATATGTATATATATGTATATGTATATATATACATATATACATATGTATATGTATATGTATATGTATATATATGTGTATATATATGTGTATATATATGTGTATGTATATATGTATATATATATACATATGTATGTATATTCATATATATATATATGTATATATATACACATATATACACACATATATATACACATATATATACATATATATATACACATATATACACACACACACACACATATATATATATATGTATATATATGTGTATATATGTGTATATATGTATATATATGTGTATATATATATGTATATATATAACATGATATACAATAGCATCAGTAATCATAGTCAAGTCCCCAATAGGATCACCTGAAACATATGTTAGTACATCATAATAATACATCCTTATCATATCAAAACCATAGGAAATCATAAATTTAACCATAAACCTTAATATCACCAATAAGTCCTTATATGTATAAATCATCATGGCATTACCATGTCCTTAAATATAGAGTCATTAAGCATAAACAACCTTCAACAGATCAACTATGTATGTTTACTCCTAAAGATAACGTGCAACTAAAGTCATCATAGGTCCAAAAGAAAAGCATGGAAGGATATTACCAAAGATCATTATTCAAGATCATTATTCATTCCCCCAAAAGAGATCACATAGTAAACATGTTTAGGAAACCCACTTGACAACTACACAATACATCATTATCAAAGTATCATCAAATTACCACCTCCAAATTAGCATAATTGAGATATTCTCACATTATATCTAGGCATTTCATATACATATAAATAGCCAAAATATTAAATTCATTGGAAGGGATTTTAACATCACATAATTCTCATCTATTCAAATGACATAATATCACCCCTTTCCCATCTAACATCCATAGAAACATAACCATGCTACTTCCAATAATTAACCATATTAGCATAACCATTATCATCATAGTGACCACTAGATCTAACAAATATCTCTATCTACATTGATTATCATTTCAATACTTATCTCATTTGCATATAAGTGTAGCTTTAGTATCATAGTACTTTATTTATTCTGTTATCTTACATAAGTATTACACATACAATACCTTGGTTTCATGAAGCATTAACTATGACTAGTGATTAATTATTTGCATTTGTATGTCTAGTTAGTTAATGCTAAATTTTGGTGATATATTATGATAAATGGTTATTATTAAATGTAGAGTATTTTGGAAGGATTAAATTTTTTTGTGAGAGGATTGAGTCATTCATTTAGCTAGAAAGAATAATGAACATGTTGGTAATTGACAGATGTAGTTGTTGACTAAACTTGAAGACAAAGTTGAAAAACTAGTTTCATTAAAATGGGCATATCTCCCTCGTTTCTCAATGAGATTGAGATCTTAAAAATGATTTGGAAATATTAAAAGGATATCTAAAACCCCATTAAATTTTTTGTAATAATTTACAATAGTTAATGAGCAACATTCACCAGAATTTGACTGAGACAAAACTGGTAGATTTGGAGGCAATAGTTAGGAATGAGTTCTAATTCAATTTGGACTCTTCTACATCTATCTTAAATAATGGAATTGCAATTATTGAAGTCAAGTAAGATTAGATAAACTTGTGGAAACAAAAAAAATATGAAACATAAGTCATTGTGACATGTTTCTCCACACTTTTAGGTGTAACTACACTTTTTCAGCCACAACTATGTTGTAAGAGTTTGAAGAAGATTAGAACACTCTCAAATTATTTGGTTTGGTACTTATTATTATTTATTGAAATAATATTCATCTCCTTTATATTGTGGAAGAATTGACATTTATTGCAAGTTGTTAAGTTTGTAATAAATCCAACTCCAAGATTTTGTCTACAAATATTGGATCTTGTTGAGTTGAGAAGAAAAAAGTAGAGCATACAGTTAGTGTTGAGTCTTGTTAGTAGTTTATTTGTTCAATTAGAAATTATGGTATAATTCTATGTAATCTCTTTGATTTGCAATAAGAAGATGGTTTTGATAATGGAGCTAGTTTATTGACTATTGAATGCTAATGACTAAGATTTAAGCCACTCAAGCAACTGTGACTTTGTAAGTAGTGTGGTAGTTTAGATTGTTGTTAATATGATTTAATACTAGTGATCAATTGTTTAAGACAATTTTTGTTTCAACATATTTAATTTTGTTAGTTTTATAACAGTCAACTTGCAACCACTACTATTTAGTTAGACTTATTTCTATCATTATTATGTTTTCAATTTAGTTTATTGGTTTCAGATTATTTGCTATTCACAAATGATAGAACAACCTAGAAGGACTCCCTAGTGCACATATAGTGTAAACATCATTGAAGAAGACACATCCCTAGTTGATAATTAAATGAACCTCTGCTTAGGACATTAGGTTACCTTGTTGGGCATTATGATCGGGTTGAGTGCATGACATACTACACCAACTCTATGCATATAGTAGAGAACAATTAGGGTCACTAAAGAGGATGAATAGTTGATTCTCTCTATAATTTCTAAGATAGGTCTTGATTATTTAGTGTTTGTTTCTATATTTTGTTGACATCATTAAAGAAGACATGTTCATAGTTGATAGTTAAATGAACCTCTATTTAGGACATTAGGTTACCCCATTGGGCTTTCGAATCAGGATGATTGCATGATATATTGCACCAATTCTATGTATATATTAGAGACTAGTTAGGGTCACTAAAGAGGATGAACAATTGATTGTCTTTATTCTTTCTAAGCCAGGTCTCGATTATTTAGTGTTTATTTTTGCATTTTATGCTACTATGGATGCCCTCAAAAAAATGCAAAAAATACCTTATGTTGATGGTTTTAAAGCTAACATCACAAGGGAACAAGCCAAGTTGGCAGACATAGACACATTGAAGCCTTTAAAGGCTTAATAACTTCTTGCAAAAGGCACAAATCTAAAGGCTTCAAGTGGCAAAGGTAAGAACCAGAATAAGGATGACAAGTCTAATGAGAAAGCTTCTAATGATTCTCCTTCATAGCATGCCCCTAAGTCCAATCCCTCTTCTAAATAGGAGTCATCTGAGGGAGAAGTTAAAATGTGCTTAATGAGTATAGCTGTTATGATAATAAGATCAATGAACTCACACACCTTCTTCCAAAGAACAACATTTCATTGCCCTCATGAATGTCTTCTTCTTCTTCTTCTTCTTATTTAAAATCACAATCGACATCATCTTTATCAACACAATTAGGGATTGTAGGATTTGCATACGAGATTGACAAAATGAAAGGTAAAGCTCTCTTGGCCTCTACAATTCTTGAACATGGGAGATGGCTTGTTGATTCATGAGTATCTCATCATATGCCATATTCTAAGGATATTTTCTCTTCTTTTAAGCCTTTTAATTAACCTAACTTATTGATGGGTAACAACACATACATGAAGGCTTAAGGGAATTTTTTTATTGATATGCAAGAAGGAACTTTTAATGATGCACTTTATGTTCCCTCTTTGTCCTCTAATCTCCTTTCTATTTATCAAATTGTGCATAGTGGACAAGGTAAATTAGTTGAGTTCACTCCTCAATATGTTTACATTAGGGATGTAGAGACTAGATATATTATTTCTATTGGGATGGTTGACCACTCATCCCATTTGTATTCCTTTTCTCATTTTTCCTAGTGATGATAACGTTCTTTTAATTGATGTACACACCCTTTCATGAAGGGTAAATCATGTTTTAGAGGTGAAGTTTGGTCACTTGAATCTTGGTATTCTTGAGATTAGTGTTGAAATTCCTACTCCTCTACCACCTGCCTCTTCATATTTGAGTGTTTCTATTCAACAAGTGAATAATAGTGTTTCATATCTTGGTTTATGGGATGTGTATTTAACAAGGATTCAAGACTTAGTTTTGGATTCTCATATCATAGATTTGGGAGACCCACACTTAAGGGGATTTCTCCTCTTTCATGATAATTTTAGCACAACTATTATCCCATATTCATCATCTTCAGAGATTGGCATTCATGAGTTTCTCCCTTCTCTTTATTTGTCAGGTTTATTGCTTGAGTTCAATCATGATCCTTGACAGGCTCTTATTTTGCTCACTTTTCATAACTGAATAATATACTTTAGTTAATCTTTTATAACATAAGCACCATAGATTTTAGTTATAAGTTTGACTTATTATTCTATTAAGTCCTCGTATGAGCACTCTAAATATGTTTGTATAATAGATCTATATATAATACATATAAGCTTATAATTATGTATGTGATTGATGTGAATGGATAATTGTTATGGTTTTGCAAATTTATGCTTGGTAACTAACTTGATTGATTTGTAACATCCTACTTGGACTGGAAGCAACTGTTCCTATAGCCGATAATTGTGACAATTCTTACATCCAAAGGCAAAATTAGATTTGAATCAGTCAAAGGTGGATCTGAGTGTCAGGAGTTATTAAAGAATGATACTCATGAGTGGACTTTATCAATTCTAGCTAATTGAAGACATGTTATTTAGTAGACTGTTGTAATATTTTGCATGCACATTTATGTCTTGAATTCATTATGAGTTTTAGTTCTAATAGGACTCTTAGTCAATTTATGTTTCCTTTATCCATTTAATAAATCTCTCCATAGATTTGGGGATCAAGCAATATTTAGTTAGAAGAATGAGTCCTATATTTGAAGATATAAATGGGTCCAAGTGCAACCTAAAAACTTTAATGATATTGTGATTATTGTAATGTCTCATATTTTGCAAGACGTGAATATTTGTGATATATAAATAAGCAATGTTCTTCCAAAATAGTTGTGTAATTTTATGATCTTTTGATGAGTAACTTACCCAAGGGGTCCTACTTGAGGTAAGAACACTATTAGTCTAGTTAGTTTTATGTTATGCATATAGTTCAAGTAAATATTTCTAGTTCAAATTTACTATTAGATTCATATAATGACTATGTAGTGTTTAGTTGTTTATTCAATTTCTTGTAGTAATAATTATTTAGATTTGATTAGATATTGTAAGTGACAGTTCATAGATGTTCTTACTTTGATTACTTAGCATAGGATTATTTTATTATCATGTTTTTCCTTCACTATACTTTTTCTTTCTTTGACATTTCATTGTCGGTTTTACTAGTTTTCAACAATTGTTTTCCTACACTTTCTTTCACTAAAATCTTTTCTTTCTTAGGACTAAAATTAATTGTTTATAGTTTATATAATCTTTAGATTTTTAAAAAACCCCCAAAGTTCTTACTAACTTGTGTAGGTACACCAAAATAAGGGCTATAATTCTTGTATGCATAGAAGGAAGGATCATTATGGGAGATTCCTTCCTAATATTAGTAGCCAAGACATCCAAGAAGTTGTGGCAAAAATTCATGAACTACGCCATTTGCCTCCATCTTCACGAGCCTCTCAAGCCTTTCTAATTCATCTCATAATTCTACTCTCCACCATGAACTAGAATGGGAGATACAAATTGTCAAGTTGACCAAGAGGATGACACACCGACATTTCATTTTCCCATTATTCACCATGAGAGGAATGTTTCTCTTAAGAACATACCACCCTCAGCTTTGTCGAAAGTCCATGGGCTTATTACTGAGTACCAAATACTTTCCTTTTGAGTTTGATGTCCTATTCTGTAGTTATGTCTACACTATTGATGCCCATAGGTTGAAATTATTTCCTACAATTCTCAAGGATTCTACCTTGAGATGGTTGATGAGATTAGAAAGAGATACAGTGGTTGATTTGGTTTTTATAAGGAAGAAATTATTGAATAAGTACAACTAATATTGTAGAGGAGGAGATGATATCTTTTGAATGACTCGAAAGGAAGATGAGTTGCTGAAAAATTTAGGTGGAATGTTTTTTGTTCTACTTGTAGATATCCAAACACAACTATTTAAGAGATGAATCCCTTAAGCTTATCTTTCTTCAGGGAGTTGATGATGATTGTATGAACATGTTGAACTTAATGGCAAGAGGAGATATCACCCAGGTTTCTTGCGATGATATTTGCCAACTTACCAAAAACTATTCAAGGTCATCAATGAAGAAGAATTACAACATAAGAGAATTTACATCAAAATTGTCTATAAGGGTCTCTCACATGAAGATAATAAATATTATCATGGACATGAGGCAAGATATCATCAAATATATGGCTACTCAAATAGATGCATTGTAAGAAAGGAGGAAGAAAGAAGAAGCAAAGGTTTCTATGATTGACACTGACTTGTTGGCATGATTGGCATTACTGATGCAGGTGAAGAATGATGACTGAACTAGTAAAGGACTGTTTGTGATGACATTGTGATGAAGAGACTGAGATTGCATGATTGGATGACTTTGATTAGTTATTTGTGTTGTCATTGATGGCAACTGATGTTTAATATGTTGTATTTTGTCATCTAAATCTTTTTGGTCTAGCGAAAATGCCTTACCGACATTGAAGACATGAAACTAGGAATTAGTACCTTAACTGGTAAATGAGGAAATGTTTTGATTTGATTTGGTGATTGGTGATGATTGAAGTGTTGCGGTTTGGAATGTGAGTTTGTATCATTGTAATATGTATCTGACTAGAATCGCATCATGTTATGGTTATCAAAAATCATGTTTATGATTGTTGTATTTTTGCTAGGGTTTAAGAAGGGTTTAAGGACTAGTAAAGAATTATCTTAAGTGGTAATGATTTTTGGTTTGGCGGTGATCTACATTAAGTTTAAATGTTGAAGGTGACGTGGCACAAACCATGTGAAGTGTTTGAATGATGTTTTGACACGTTTGAAGATGAAATTTCTTGGGAATCAATGAAGTGCTTAGAAGAGTGTTCTAAGGGTTTGACTTTGCATCAGGCCGAGATGCGGTGATTATTCAACGGTTTTAATTGATTTGTAATTGATTGTAATGATTGATATGATGATCAATAATGATCTGTAATGAGTTGTAAAATATCTATGATGATCTATGTTGTAAGTCTTAGGATTTAGTAACTGACTAAGTTGTGAAGGTTATTTAGGTCGGTACAGTTGATGTTTGTTGTATCAGTGGTTTTGAGAAAAGTGTGAAGCCAAGCTAGAGTATGAGATCTGCCAGAGTGTAGAAGATTTGGAGCAAGAATTGGATCTGATCAAGCAAGAAGTTAAATGCTATACCCAGATCATTCACTATTGTTCTCTAACAATTGCAGCAGTCAAAATCCCTTAACCAGGTAGGTGCTAACAGGCATTTCATTGTAAATCCCTTAACTGGGTAGCTCAACATCTAAGTGCTAAATCCTCTTGTGAGGTTGATCCTAACAGGTCAAAGCTCCTAACAGGGCATCTTTGTAAGCTTCTAACCTGGCTAGGCTCCTAACATGGCACATTCTGAAAGAGTGCACAATTTTTGTGGGTACCAATTCCCATCGTGGTTTTTCCCTATTTGGGTTTCCACGTGAAAAACATGGTGTTCGTATGGTGAATGTTTTTATGTGCTGTTATTTTTTACTTTCAGTTTATGCATGTTGATGAACACTTAATGAGTAGTTATGATAAACCGGTTTAATAGTTGGTTATCAGTGATTATCAGTAATGGT
Source organism: Cryptomeria japonica (assembly GCF_030272615.1). Taxonomy (NCBI): domain Eukaryota; kingdom Viridiplantae; phylum Streptophyta; class Pinopsida; order Cupressales; family Cupressaceae; genus Cryptomeria; species Cryptomeria japonica. Next base: position 335,793,614 of record NC_081411.1, on the reverse strand, counting down.
AACGATTTTATTACTGGTTTGTGATTGATTTGGTGAAGTTTAATAAGTTCAAGTTTTAAGTTTGAAATTATTATTAATACTGATTCACCCCCCCTCTCAATATTAACAGGATCCTCTAAGATTAACATGACTACACTACTGCTACGAGAGGAAGGATGATAGATGAAAAATAATTGCAAGCATAGATGAAAAACATAATTTCAAGGCCTTAGAGGATGAATGTAACCAAGCCTTCTACATATCCTAGCAAAAGCCATGGAATAAGAGACAAGGTATGCCTCAGGATTTGATACCTTATAAAAATTCCTATGGTGATTTTAACCAATGACAAAATAAACTTCTTCTCAGTGGGCCAAACTATGGTACTCCACCATAGAATAATCCTCTTGAAGGATGGCTATCTCTTTTAGTTTAGAATTAGCTCCCTACCTGACAAGTTCCTCAACCAAACTAGCATCAACAACAACAACCATGGATGGGTAGCTAGCCATGGGGAGATCCTAATATAGGATATCCATAGTAGCTACAAGACCCACCTATAAAACCTACCCTAATGCTAAATCTTGTGAAATTTGCCCACAAACCACCCAAACCCATGTAATTGCTAGCACAACCTACACTTAACCCTAATAACCATACAACGAAACAAAACTATGCTTATGATGTTCAACAATTCTTTGCCTATGTGTTGGACATTAACAATGTGCACCTTCACTCTAGAATGTTTTTAACTGCCCCAATACAACGAATCAATACAAAGATTCCTTTAGATGATTCTTCAACTGATGTGCATCCCCCATTAAGCAACAAATATCTTTTATTTGTACTAGAGCCTAACAAGAATCCTCCAATACCATTTCTAGAGAGGCTAAATATGGAAAAACTAGACTCTGAACCAACCTTTGATTTCTTAGACTATCTTAAGAATGTTAGTGTGAAAACCCCATTGTTTTAGGCAATAAAAGATGTGCCCATTTATAACAAAACCATTAAGGAGTTGTGTCTCAAAAAGTAAGGACGAAAGAGGAAATATCCCACAATTGTTCATGTGGGAGGGTAGTTGGAAGATATTATGTTGGGTAAGGTCATTGTTCCCATATATATTGATCCTATAAGTCCTATGGTCAATGGAAAAATTAACAAAATACAGATATCCAATACATTGATTAATCTAGAAGTTGCCATTAATGTGATGACTAGGGACACCATGTAAAATCTACAACTATCAGAATTAAGGCCTACACCCACAATCCTACAGTTGACTACTAGTTCAAAAGTTAAACCAAAAGGAATTGAAGAATATTTAGTCATAACACTAGACTCTTCAAAATACCCTACAAATTTTATAATCTTGCAGCTGAAGGCTAACTTAGGAGGGTATCCACTCATCTAGGGAAGACCTTGGCTTGCAACAATAGATGCTTTTATAAGATGTAGGTTAGAGGAGATGATTATTTCAAATGGAAATATCATAAATAAATATTTCTAGTATCATCTATCCCAACCTTGTCAAGAGAATGATTAGACAACATGGCTAGATCTTGGAGATAATGAGGGAGATACTCTACAAACTCTCATGATGATAAGAAGAGAACCATTGCTGCAAAAATAAGATGAAGATATGGTCCTAGATTATATAATTTAAAATTATTACCGCATGAATGAGGAGATTCTTGCATGCCTAACATGCTCTTCATTCTCATTGTATTCATTACTTTCTACAACATAATCTATATGTTACCTTTCGAATGCACAACTACTTCATTAGCTACTACTACATACTAATGACATAAGAATTATATGATTGAATGTTGCCTCTATGAGTCTTCTCACCACTTAGTTAGAGATTACTACTTGTAAGTATCTTAATATTAATAGCAAGCTTGATCAACAACAATAGGCATAATTGGTTTCTTTTGTGTAGGGACATAGAGCTTCTTTTGCTTAGTATTATAGTGACATGAAATGATTGGATCGAAATTTTTTTACTCAAAAAATTTACATCAATGTGTCTACAAATGAACCCAACATTTAAGGAGATAGTTAAGATGAAATTGTAGAAATTTTGAAATGTGGGGTTCATATATCCCATTTTTGACAGCTAGTGGGTTTTAACTTTAGTTATCGTTCCTAAAAAGGGTGAAAAGAAAAGAGTCTATGTGGACTATAGGGAGCTCAATTGAGCCACAAGGATCATTTTACTCTTTATCTTATTGACCAAGTCCTAGTCTCTCTGGCTAGCAAGAAGTATTTTTTATTTTTGGACAGTTTCAATGGGTATAATCAAATCAAGATAGCACCAGAAGACTAGGACAAGACTACATTTGCTTGTCCTTGGGGAACATATGAATATGTCATTTTTCCTTTTGGTCTTTGCAATGCCCTTTCTACCTTCCAAAGGGTAGTCCTTAGCATTTTATCAGATCTCACATATGATTATATGGAGGTATATATGGATGACTTCACCACATATGGTAATAGTTATGAAGCCTTAGAAGAAGGTACTTAAAAGATGTGAGGACCATAATCTGTAATTGAGTAATGAGGATTGCTACATGATTATGCAAGAAGGTATTGTACTTGGCCATCATGATTCCTAACAAGACCTATAAGACGATCATATGAAAATTGAGGTAATCAAGAATTTTCGTATCCCTTCTAAGAAAACAGATGTAAGAAGCTTTCTAGGTCACACTGGTCACTATAGGAGATTTATTAAAGGCTTCAACAAAATAACATCACCATTATTTATTATGATAACCAAAGATGCAAAATTTGAATGGAATGATGCTTGTTAGAAAGATTTCCAGATGTTAAAGGATATGTTAACTAAAACACTTGTTCTCAAAGGCTTGAATTGGAACCTCCCATTTCATATACATACAGATTCTTTAGATCATGTCATGGGGGTAGTTCTAGGACAAAAATATGTTATCATTGAGTATGCCATATACTACATCAATCATTACTAACAATCTTCAGAACTCAAGTATACAATTACTAAAAAGAAAATGTTGGCAGTCATCTATTCTATCAACAAATTCAATCATCACATAACTAGATACGTAGTTTTTATGCACACATACCATGCAACAATAAGGTACTTGATGAACAAGCCTTTTGTCACTAGAAGGCTAGTTAGTTGGTTACTTTTGCTGCAAGAATTCAATGTTACAATAGTGGAGAAGCCTAGCAAAGAAAATGTAGTTATATATTTTCTATTTAGACTAACAAATATAGATTTAGACCCAGTGATAGATGATTCTTTTCATGATGAGGATTTTTTTTTCTCCAAGTTCATGATCCATGGTATGCAGACATTGTAAATTACCTAGTTTTAGGTAAGATTCCTCTTTATTTATCTCCAAGGGTGAAGTGTCAGCTTGTGGAGAAGATCCCTATTCATGGATAGCAAGCTATCTCTTCTACATTGGATCAGATAATGCCATGAGACAATTCCTAAGAGAAGATGAAATACACGACATTCTTCATGCCTATCATGATGAACCATGTGGGGGACATTTTATAACAAAGAGAACAACCATGAAGATACCCAAGATAGGTTATTATTGGTTGTTTCTACATAAATATGTTTCCAAATATACAAGGCATTGTGATAGATACTCGAGAATGGGTAGAACTACCAAATCATATGAGATGCCTTTGCATCCCTAGTTTGGGTTGACACCATTTGATAAGTGGGGATTGCATTTTATTAGGGAAATTAATTCACCTTCTAACAATAAGGAATACATCCTAGTTTGCACAAACTATTTGACTAAGTGGGTTGAGGTAAGAGAAATGAAACATGCTAGGGACAATAAAGTTGTAGAGTTTCTATATGAAGAGATGTTTACAAGGTATGGGGTTCTTAGGGAAATTATAATAGATGAAGATCCTCAATTCATCTCAATGTTAATTTAGGCACTCATGAATGATTATCAAATTCGGCATAAGAAAGAAACACTGTACCATCCTCAAACCAATGGGAAGGTTGACGTTACTAATAGAGAACTTGAAGCCATTCTTACAAAAATAGTATTGATTCATAAAAAGGATTGGACCTCTAAGCTACAAGAGGTGGTTTGGGCATATAGGAGTACCTAGAAGATTACTATAGGCTTTATACCATTTAAACTGTTATATGGAGTAAAAGATGTCATGCCTATATAATTTGAACATAAGACCTTAAGGACAACAGTGGCACTTGGAATTGATTTGTCACAATATTAGAAGGAAAGAATTAACAATTTGAATGCTTTAGATGAATTTGGGCAAGAGGCACTTCAACACATGGAAATTGATTAGGCCCTTGGGATTTGCTCTATGATTAATAGTACAAATATCACCAAGGAAAACTTTGAACAAGATTATTGGGACCATATAAAATTGTTGAAGTATTTATGAATGGCATAGTCTGATTACAAACCATTGACCTAGTGAAGTTCACATTGTTGGTTAATGGCCATAGACTCTAATTGTACAAAAAGCCCCTTAGTAAAGAAGAGTTATTTCAATTACATGCTACTACATTATCACATGAATTACATGCAAATTCTTCCTCTGGTACTTGACAAATAAGGACAAACAATCTTTCATCTTATATAGATGATAAGAAACTATAATAAAGTCCTCCTTCGTTGAGGACATATAACGACTGCAGTAAAATAGTCTATTTTCACCACATGTTAGTTAGTTGGAACCATAACCAAGTTTGAGGGCCCTATTTCATATAGCCAAGTAGTTGTGACATGATGACAAGGAGTCAACTTATGCATTTCAATTGGATAGTTTGTATTTGTTGGATTCCATGAGTCAATATTTTATTCAATATTTCATCCCCTTCAACTTTCAACACTTATGTCGAATGCCAACTTGTGTCATTTATGCGATGTCAACAGATTTAAAAAATCCACTTTTCATCAATTCATCATCATCTCATGTAAATTGAGTGGATCTTCACATGCATCCGCTGATTGACAACGTACTTCAAGTCATTTCAAGAACACTTTCACCAGTACGATAATCATTCTCTTGTAAGCACTTCATTGCGTAATCTAACAATTTTCTAAATTCACACATACTATATAATTATTATTGCATTTATGCTATTGTTTTCAATTCATTTATTCATATTTTTAGTGCTCATAATAATCTTAACTCCTCATCCCTATCATATCACATGTGCAAGCACTTTGTTTATTTGAAGTTTGGGGTGGGGGGGAGGTTTTTTCAATATAATGTCAATTTTTTTTAAAAGATAGTTTTTGTGGTTATGAATTGGTTGTGTGCTGATTAAATCCTTTTGAATTATTATCCTATTCTCTTTATAAACACGATGAAAATACCTTTTGAATTATGTATTATTATGACTTTTTGATGACCTCTATCATATTTCCATTTTGTTTTGCCATTTTCTTTTCCGTGCCTTAGAAATTTTAAAGTAACTTAGCTTCTCCCAAAAGAACTACTACGTAGAGGGATTTTTAAAGTAAATTTCAGAGGTTAGAACAATGGGTGGAGATCCTATTAGGAAGTTGCCTTCAGTGCATACTTTGGTTGACAATATTCAAGAGTGCAAAGATGAGTTGGTGAATGCAAGATAGTTTGAGTATTTTCATAAGCCTAGGAGAATTTAACAATGAAATGGCACTCCAATTTGCATGGACCCTACAAGATAATGTAGCAATTGTTAAAGGGTTATGTTTAGATGCCACTATGATGGCCATTATGGATGCGATTGGTCTTTCAATAGATGATGGAGACTACCTAGAGCACCAAGATACTATATCAGCTCAAGAAGAACTCATCAAACTAGAGGACCCACCTCTGTATACTTCTCACCAAGGTACTAAAAGGGTTTCTCTTCCATAGAAATGGGTAGAAGTGGCAACATTTATTGTTATATATTTCACATGCAAAGGGAGGATATCAGTACTTTACTCGCACCATTTCAAATTGCTCAATTATTTCTGTCATGGGCGACTAGTGAATGTTTCTGATTACTTTGCACATTTACTTATAATAAGGGGAAAAAAAAGTGCAAAAAGGTAAGGACATATCCCATCATTGTTTATTAGCTATTATTTCCATGAGAAGTTTGGATATCTATTTTCTAGACATGAGTTGGAATGAATTTTTAAAGATTAAGAAAGTTAGGCATCTCAATTTGGTTCTTGGGGGTAGAAAATTGAGGTTTAGAGGAATGGAAAGGGGAAAAAGTAGTAAAAAACCACTTGATTTAAGGCAAGAAGAATATATCTCATCTAAGGAGAAAGATACATCTGACTCCTCTATAATCCACGAGTCTAAACCATAGAGATGAAATAAAAGAACCTTAGATAGCTCCCCTATAGCCAAAACTAGAGGCCAAATATTGGCCCAAAAAGCCATATTTCTACCCAAGACTAAGGGAATTGAGAGACAATCTTAAGGAAAATAGAGTAGGGATAAAGGAAAGACTTTGTCAAGAGGAAAGCAACAAAACCCTAAGGGAAAAACCCCTATTGCTACACAAATCAAGGGGAAAGATAAAGCTTCCTAAAAAGGAAACAGTCTAAGAAAAACTCTGTTACCTTAGAAACAAAATAAAAACCCTTTGATATTAAGACATTTAAAATTGATGAAGGTTTTGTAGCCAAGTGAAAAGAACAGGAAAAACCATATGCTACTGTTGCCAAGAAAAATACAAGGTTAGAAACTCCTCCTCTCGAGGAGCCAAAGAAGAAACACCATCTCTCTATTGAAAAACTACCCTTATGGCAAAGTAAATAGGCTCCTGCTGCTACTATCATTTTAGAAAAACCACCACCCGCTTCCTTCAAGATTATAAAACAAATCATGTCTATTTCTATGAAGGAAGATAGGAAAAAGGATAAGCCAAAATTTATCGTTAAGGAACTAAGAAAATATCATAGGCTGACGAAGAAAATAGGCACTAACAAAAAGTCAAAGACTGACCCAATATTGGAGATTACCTTTGAAACAAGTAGTGAGAGGGAGTTCTTGTTTAGAATAATGTCACCTAATATAGGTGGAGAAGAAGCCTCTTCTAACACCAATCTAGAGTCGTTTGACAAACCTATTTCAGATTGGCTAGAGGAATGTGAAGAGATTTCAATGGAGATACCAAAGCATGTAGAAGAAGTTCAAGAGGTGAGGGTGGAAGAAATTGAGGAACAAGATGTGGCAAGGTAGGAAGAGGATGAAGAAGAAGTTGAGATGTATGATATAGAGGAGCCAAAATTTGAAGCGATAGAAGTCACAAAATGAGAAGATACTGTAGACACCTAAATCTGCATACTTAATTAAATGAATTTTATTTGTTTAATTATCATTTATCCACCTATTAATTAAACAGGTTTAATTAATATCCCTTTTTCTTCTATATCTAACCATTAATTAAATTCAATATTTGATTAATTCCCCTTTCTTCCATTAATTGAATAAATTCTATATATTTGATTAAATCCCCTCTCCCCCATTTAATTAAATTATATTTAATTAAAATCATTTCTTGCATATAAATAAATCAATATTTATTTATAAACCCACCCCACTTGCATTTTCCCACAAATGCAAGTTGCATCCATTTTTAGTTGAAATAAAATATTTTATTTTAATTAAAATTTTATTTCTCCCACTTGCATCCTCCTACAAAATCACTTGCATCCTAAGTGTGATGCTAAAAATGTGGTACATAAGAGGCATACACATATAATGAGACAATAAAAACTTAATTGAAAAGCTTAATTTCAAACTAAATAAAAAATGCAAACCATAAGCCTTCCTCGAAATGTCCCATTTTCCTCTATTCTTGAGGACCTTAATGGCTAAGAGTTATTACTCCTTGGGAGGGCAGGCCTGCTAAAGAAATGCACTATTGAAAGCAAAGGATGAGTCTAGCTTTTTGATCACCTAAGAAAGGTGAGAGCATACTCACCTATCATCAAAAACACATAAGACATGTTTGTTCATTTCCATTGTAATTAGTCTATGTGCCTAATTTAACAAATATAAGTGCAAAATCCGGTGGCTGCAAACAAAGTTAGTAGTTTATGTTGCATTCTTTGACGATGAAATAGTTTATGACTCCGATCTTTCACAGTGAAATAAGTACCTGCAAAACCAACAATCTACAAATTAGGTTCGGGAAAGTGACAGTCCAGAAGTAGAAATGAGGAATGCAACATATAATATTTGCAAAATCAATAAAAAACTAAAAACGCCATCAAATTGACCAAAAACGCCATCAAATGTGCTAAGAACACTGCCTTGCACACTAGAAACGCTACTCTGCATACCAAAAATGTTGTTCTGCACACAAAAAACACTGTCGAACAGATTGAAAACATTGACAAATGTGCCAAAAATGCTAAAGTATAGACTGACAACACTGACAAATGTGCCAAAAACACTAAAGTACAGACTGAAAGCGCTGAAGTACAGAAAAACATAAAGACAAAATTAATGAATCTCTTAACAATGTCATATGAGGTGTCAGAATGCCATAATAGGGATCAAGAACGTGATTCAGGAGCCGAAAAGCGCTAATTTGCACTCCAAAAGAGCTAATCTGCACTCCGGAAGAGCGAATCTGCCTGTCAATGAACTTTCCTGCAAGCAAACTTGTTAAAGATCAAAGGGGCTAGGCCCCACGGTGGGTGCCAATTAATGTGATGCTAAAAATGTGGTATATAAGAGGCATGCACATATAATGAGACAATAAAAACGTAATTGAAAAGCTTAATTTCAAACTAAATAAAAATGCAAACCATAAGCCTTCCTCAAAATGTCCCATTTTCCTCTATTCTTGAGGACCTTGAAGGTATTGGATTGATGGGCTCTCAACGGAGCACTGACCACCAAAGTGACAACTCAAGAGTTGAGTAGCTACTTGATCATAATTGATTATGAAGATGATATGAAATGCATGATTTAAGAAACTAGATGAATATGCTATGATCAATCCAAAAGCTAATTACTAGATGATTGAAATGCCAATTGCCTATAGTAACAATGCCTAAATTGATATGAGATGGGATCCTTATTGCTCCAAAAGGGGGTCTATTTATAGGATTTCCAAGGCTTGGGGTGAGGTGGCAAGAATCAACGGTCAAGATCAATCTGAAGATATCAATGGTTAAATTGGAGGAAGTTGGCAAAGGGGGTTGGTTTAAAGGGAACACTTAGTGACAAGAGCCACAAAGGTTCTTAGAAGATGTTAGATGAAAGGGGACAAGGAGGTAGGTAGAATGGGTTAAGTTTAGGAATGGTTAGGTTGGGTGGTTAAAGTTAGGAGAATTGAATTTAGAAATTCATTTAATAGGAAAATGGTTAATTAATTTCAACAACTCATTGATTTGATTTGTTTTAATTAATTTAGGATTGGAAGAATGATTTTGATGGAGAGAATTAATTAATTTGGAATTAATTAATCAAAGGGATTATTGAAATGAACCTATTTAATAAATCCTTAGATTTATTAATAAGTAGATTAAAATGAAGGATTTTAATCGAATTGTTGACGAATTCAATTAAATTGGGGAGGGAGATTAATTAAATAATTACTTATTTAATTAATTATCTTCAGACCATTTTTAGGTGTATACATTTTGCCCCTCTTTGAAGTGATGTGTGACGACGCGTTGGTTCAAAGAAAACTTGATTGATGGTGTTGCTGATATTGATTTTGATACAATACAGATTTGATCTTGATTTGATGCGGATTTGGTTTTGATATGATACTGATTTGATTTGGAGATGTTAAATCTCGATATGATGCGGTTTTGATCTTGGAGATGATAAATCTCGATATGATGCCCCAGACGCTGATTGATAGATATTGATGTGAGGATGTCCTCTCGAGAGATGAATCCGATAATTTTTGAATGATTTTGAATTTTTCACGATTTTTTAATGTTTTTGAAATTTTTGAAATTTTTTTGATCTATGATTTTCTGATTTTTAGAGTCAATCTGATTCATTTCCCAATAAGAAATTTGAAAATATTGTCCTGCTAGGTTGATTAGTTGATTAGATGATTAACAATAAGTGGAATAAAAATCCCACTTAAATGCCCCATTATGAGTTTAAAAAGGTGAATTTCTTTTTCCACTCCTCATTTGTGCACTACAGTTGTTGGAGAAAAATTGCTCTAGAGGAAGGAAATGGTGATCCCGTACCACCAGCATAGGTTCGAGTGAGTTCGGCGATATGAGCATCCTTCGACATACGGTCCACTGGTATGTACTTCGAGAAAACCCAGCTTTGTTAATTGTTAGTTGATTTTTGAAAAATTTAGCTGTTTGTATAAAAAATCATTTTTTATCGTTTTTGCCAGATGGGTTGGGAGAAAAAAATAAATTTTGAGATGGGTTTTTGGATTTATGAAATGGGTTTTTCCAGATTTTTAAAAAAAATTTATTCGCATCTCCAAAATTTTTTATTTCAATATGCATTTTTTTTTTTTTTTAAAAAAAAATACATCGAATTTTTTTTTTTATTATTATTATTATTTTTTTGAATTTTCGGATTTTGGGCGGGAAGCAGGGGAAGAGGGCGGTGGAGGGAGGCGGCTGCCACCGACACCGCCGCGGGAGCTACCATGGGTGCCATCATAGGCACCTTCGGCGCTGCAGGCAGCGCCTTTGGTGCCACCGCGGGTGCTACAGGCAGCGCCACCGCGGGGGGAGGGGTGTTTTGCTTTTTTTTTTTTTTTGGGGGGGGGGGGGGGTTTTGAATATTTTCAATTTTTTTGGGGATTTTTGACGATTTCAATTAAAAATCATCTGACTTGTCAATTGGTCGAATTTGTTGACAATTTGATTTGATTTTCGATTCTTTGCGAGTTTGATTTGAATTTGGTGATGAGGTTTCAATTTTTGATGATTTGACTCAATTTTGATAGGGTAAGATTTGATTAGCCATCTAATTGATAAAATTAGATGCTCCTGATTGAAAATGTTATTGATCAGTTTTGATTTATCTCGATATATGTGCAAGATGAGAGAAGATTGATAATGACCTCATGATACATGAACGTTATTGATAGGGGCCTAACGAGATTTGATAAAAATCTCAATTGAGCAAAATAGATCGATAGATTGATTTGATAGATAGATAAATCAAGAAACTGATATGATGAGGTGATTTGATTACAGGAGCACTTTACCGTTCTTTAGTCTCGGGAGAGTTTTTTGAAGACATGGATGTTGATACCCCACCTTAGCCAGCAGAGCGAGACCACATTGGCAGGTGTGGTTTAGCTTCCCTTCTTGACATGCCCCGACCTTTGATAAACTAGGGATTACTGACAGGTTTAGCAGAGCACTGGCATAATGAGCATAACACAATTAATTTGCTGACGGAAGAGATTACGGTGACACCCGAGGATGTTTATCAGATTCTGTGCATCCTTGTGATGGGTGATCTAGTATATTATGATCTCAGCAAGCGGGGTGGGACAGAGGCACTTTGCCGAGTGTTTGAGGATGCTGAGATAGGCGGGTATGATATTGAGTGGCAGGAGATGCTAGAGCTAGGATATGCCACATTATCGACTGTGCTTGCCGGATTTATTGGAGGCTTCCTTTGTCCTGATCACAGGTCAAAGGGATTATCTGTCAGATGGGGTCGTCTGCTTGAGCAGGTGGTGACACAGGGGACCCGATTTTCCTGGGGGTCATGCATGTTGGCACATTTGTATCATGACCTGCACTGAGTTGTTTAGCAAGGATCAACTGTATTATCAGTAGGGGTGACTGTGCTGTAGATATGGGCCTGGGAGCATCTACTTATCACACGACCATTGGCTGACCAAGATAGACCTATAGGTAGGCCTTATGTTGAGGGGTATCTAGGTATTATTATCCAGCGAAAGTTGGTCAAATTAGAGTACTGGCGATGGACCTTGGATGATCTGGATACTGTGATATGGAGACCATACAGGGATTGCGAGATTTGGCCTGAGGATGCAGTGGAGATGTCATATGTATTCATCACGTGATATCTGGTTGGATCAACACCCTATGTCATCGAGCTGTTCCTTTGTACAAGGGTGTTGAGACAGTATGGTAGGATACAGGGGATGCCCCAAGGTACAACTCATTACGCTCGTTGAAGATTGGATGTGGTTACTTGGGGGCCTTCTATTTCTTATGACCAGGCCTGTGCAGAGTATCTATCATTGGAGCGAGTTGATTGGGATTATCTTCTAGGTGTGATGGATAGCGGGATGACACCTGAGTATGCCATGCACTGTACTGTACACAGGTTTCCGAGGCTGACACGTTCGAATGAGCTAGAGCCAATTTTTTATGAGGATGATGAGAGGCTACAATGCAGAGCTCCTAGATGATGGAGGGATGGTGGTGGTAGAGATGATAGTGGAGATGGGGATGGATATGGAGGAGATACAGGAGATCATGGTGATGGAGGAGATGATGATGGGGGAGATGGTCGAGCAGTGGCAATGACAACAGTACACACATCAAGAGCTAGTAGCTCTAGATCTACTAGAGATGTATATATAGATTGGATGGTCCGAGTGATTAGATGCAGGAGATCAGGTCCAGGGGATCAGGGGCATCAGGTCCCAGAGTAGGAGGTTCCCTTGACTAAGTAGGTACCTATGATAGTAGCATAGGCTGAGCAGCCATAGGAAGAGGCACCTTAATGGATCCTCATTAGGATGTCATCTCATTAGCAGCAGACTTAGATTATAGACTTACAGGCTCAGGTTCAACAGCTAGAGACTCGATTAGTAGAGAGAGACTCTCAGATGGCCCAGCTAGAGGCTCAGATGGCTTCTCTCCTAGTTGAGAGAGATGTAGTTAGGGATAGGTGCCGACAGGTTGAGTCACAGGTATAGTTGTCAAGAGAGTCTACTTCAGGGAAAAGTGCCCTAAAGATGATGCATCAGGGGATCCAAGAGGCTGAGTATTACAGGACCTTATACTTTATTGCTGTTCCTACTGATCGGAGGGCTCTTGGGTTTTCATAGTTGAGTAGGAGATCGGGATAGAGCCAGATTGAGAGTCGAGGAGTGACAGGGCCACTTCAGAGGCCCCCAAGTGGGGACTCAGGTATAGGGGTACCAGCTCATGCTACTCTACCTGTAGCATCAGGACAGAGTTCCGCTCCGCGTCCTAGTGGTCACACTGATATGGGACATTGATCTATTTATGTACACACCTTTTTGTGATGAGATATTGATGATTCCTGTGATGTATATTTGTGATGTATCTCATATATTTTGTGATATCATTGTACCTTGGACATTGATCTTGTTTTGATGATATGATATGCAGTTGATTCTATGTCCTCTACACGACCTATGAGATTATATATGCTGTGCTGTTACTTTTGTGATGTATGCTTTAATTTCTATATACTTATGAATTCTAGATGATGGATATATGCTGATGTAGTATTTTCATGATGTATGCAAATGCTGATATTTATGGTGATGCTTATAAGTGTTATGTGATGTATATGCAATGCGATGTTTTCTATGCTTATGATATTTTTATGATTTTCTCATGCATGTTAATATGAGATGGATGCAATGCAATGCAATGGTGCTACTTTATATCATTTAAGATTAGATGAATTCCATGCAATGATCTAACTAAATGAATGCTTTGATGTTTTATATGAAGGATTCTTTAGTATGCAATGGTTACATGAGATGTACTAACTTATCATGCAGGATGAATGAATTGATTATTTTTTCTATTGTCTAATGTACTCAATCACGTAATATGAGAAATAACATCATGTTAGTCTTTGGCCTTGGAAAAGATGAGATTTTGTGATCCCATACAAAATGAAATGCCGATCTACTTTAAAATGCAAATGCAAGAATGAAATGCAATACGGTGATCAGACTGGTCATGGAGTCATTTCTTTGTTTCATCATTGAGCCTTGAAAATGTGGGAAGTGAGTGCAAACATCAATGGTATAATTGAACCATGATGACCTAAGCACTACTTTCTTGGATTTTTATATTGCAAGTTAGCACAAGCATCGAGGTATAATTGAACCAAGATGACCTGAGTGTTGCTTGCGTAAAAATAGGCAGTATTAACCATTCCTATATGCAAGTCCGAAAGTCTTCTATGATACTCCGATGATCATGTCTTGAGACAACATTGCACATATTAATGATTAATTTACAGACAACAGACAATAAAAATATCATGTTCCTTCCTTGTTCCTCTAGTCAAAGACATCTTGGAGTTACTCAAAAATCATGATAGTGAAAATCAAAATAAAATAGTTGAACCATTATTGCCAAAGTGTTAAAATCATGAGTCAAGATATATCATCCATTGATATGTATTTTGTCATGTTTAGATTGATATGTGGTAGTTAAGGATTGTCGATGTGATCTTATGTTCAACGTTGGATGTTTCTCAGTTTTTCACTTGACCAGTGTTGTCTAACTGTTGTTCTACTTGTTTGATTAAGCTCAAAATGATCGAAACTTTTTGCCCCTAGCCAGGTTCAATATTTTGCCCCCAGCCTAGAAACGATATTTATTATGATATATACAATGATCCAAACCATGACGAGAAATCACATGGGATGCCTACATATGTACAAAGACTTTATGATGGATATGAACAATGCAGATGGAAGTGAAATGCAAGTGGAAGGATGCATGAACTAATAGATGGAAGAGCTAGCTGACAGATAGCGCCTGTTTGCTAGGTTTTCACCATCTGTTTTATTGCACTTTTTGTCATATTTGATTTTTTTTTTTTTTTTTTTGTTTTGCTTTTTCATTATTTTTGGATTTTTTTCTGCTTTTTCACTGTTTTTTGCTTTTTTGGTTTTTCAAACATAAAACTTCTTCAGATGCATGCTATTTATGGGTTCCTCAAGCTGATCCTTATCTTGTGTTGATAACCAATATGCTCCTGACCCAAATACTGCTGTGACCACAAATGGACCTAACCAATTTGGTTCAAATTTTCCTTTCTTTTCTCGATCTGCCTGGTTGCGTGGATTTTCCTTTAGCACTAGTTTTCCCACTTGAAAGAGTCTTGGTTTTACCTTGTGATTATAGCTTCGACACATTCTTTGTTGATATACCTTTAGATGATCAAAGGCATTTTGTCTTCGTTCATGGATTAGTTCTAACTCTTGCAGTCTAGATACTCTTTGTTCTTCATCTAGGATCAGACCTTTGAGTGATACACGTAGAGAGGGTATCTCTACTTCAATTGAAAATATGGCTTCTGATCCATATACAAGAGAGAAAGGTGTGGCACCTGTTGGTGTGTAGATACTAGTGCGGTAGGCCCAGAGAGAAGGATTCAGTTGAATGTGCCAATCTTTTCCAGCATCGTTCACTGTCTTTTTGAGGATTTTTAGAATAGTTTTGTTAGATGCTTCAGCCTATCCATTTCCCTATGGATAATATGGTGTGGAGAATCTGTGCTGGATTTTGAACTTCTCACAGAATTCTTGTACATCTTGGTTCTTGAATGGTCGCCCATTATTAGTGATGATGGTCATGGGTATTTATAGCGACAGATGATGTAGTTCAAGATAAATGCAACAATTTGTTTTCTTGTGATGTTTGTGAGAGGTACAACCTCAATCCATTTTGTAAAGTATTCTGTAGCTACCAGTATGAATTTGTGTCCATTAGATGAGAAAGGATTTATCTTTCCTACTAGATCTAGACCCCATTGACAAAAAGGCCAAGATGTTGCCATAGCTTGAAGTTCTTGTGCTGGTGCATGAATCAAATTTCCATGGATCTGACATTTTTTGCATGTTCTTGCTATTTGAAAAGAATCCCGTTCCATAGTCGGCCAATAATAGCCCAAGCGTATGAGTTTTTTCGAAAGGGTAAGACCACTTGAATGAGTGCCACAAATGCCATTATGTACTTCATTTAAGGCCTTCTCAGATTCTTCTTGTTCAAGACATCTTAAGAGAGTACCATCTAGACCATGTTTATAAAGGGTGTCAGCAACGAGAGTATAATGGGAGGATTGGCGAATAAAGTTTCTCTTTTGGTTCTTTGATAAATCAAGAGGTAGGGTATTGTCTTTTAGGTATGTGTAAGTTTGGCCATAGTGAGAGGAATCATGTCCAATAAGTTGACAGATGGTCTGGGAATCAGGACAATTAAAGGCGGGATGAAACAACTCTTCAACCAGGAATTCATAATGCTATTGATTTTCCTATGTCTGCAGGAGAGAAGCAAGTGTAGCCATGGCGTCTGCTGCTTTATTATCATTTCTGGGAATTTCTCAAAAGTGATTTCAACAAAATACTTCTTGAAATCATCCACCATCTTTTTGTAAGGCATGAGTTTGTCATCTTTTGTTTGATAGTCATCATTGATTTGGTTGATGACGAGCTAAGAGTCTCCAAAGACTTGAAGTTGTGTTATATTCCATTCTACAACCATTTTGATACCTGTAACCAAAGCTTCATACTCTGCGGTATTAATGGTACATGAAAAGCTTAATTTGTATGCTTTCAGGATTGTATCACCTTGTGGTGTAATGAATAGAATACTTGCTCCTGATCCATGTTGTGTATATGAACCATCAAAGTATAATTGCCATGTTTTTGTGGTAACTAGTAGGATATTAGCATCAGGAAATTCAATTTGTAAAGGATGATCATCTTGAAGTGGTGCCTCGGCTAGTTAGTCTGCAATGACTTGTCCCTTGATATCTTTTCTATCTACATACTCAATATCAAACTCACTTAGAATCATAATCCATTTTGCTAGTCATCCTGTCAATGTTGCTTTGCTGAGCAAATACTTCAATGGGTCGATTTTAGCTATCAACTTGATGGAGTGAGATAGTAGATAGTGTCTTAATTTTTGAGAAGCAAAACTACTGCCAAGCATGCTTTTTCTGTTGGGCAATAGTTGAGTTTGTATCCCACTAGTGTTCTGCTGATGTAGTAGATGGCCCGCTCTTTTCCTTCATTATCCTATTATGCGAGCAAAAATCCTAATGATACTTTAGTGGTTGATATATAGAGTAATAACGACTTTCCTAGAATTGGTGACATTAGAATGGGTGGTTGCATGAGATATGCCTTGATCTTGTTGAATGCATCATCACATTGATGGTCCCATTTGAAATGAACATTTTTATGCAATAGATGAGTAAATGGTTGACATTTATCTGCTAGTTGAGCCACAAATCTTCTGATTGACTGGAGTCTTCCTTGGAGTGATCTAAGTTGACTTATATTCTTGGGAGATGCCATTTCCATGATTGCTTTGACCTTAGCTGGATCTACTTCCATACCTCTAGCTGAAACAATGTATCCCAGTAAATTTCCTGAAGTGACACCAAAGGCACATTTCTTAGGATTTAGTCATAGCTTGTACTATTCTAACCGGTCAAAGATCTTTTCCAGTATCTCTATATGTTCTTCTTTGTTGTATGATTTGGCCAAGATGTCATCCACATAGTCTTCCATGAATGTGTGCATCATGTCATGGAATATCGTTGTCATAGCTCTCTGATATGTGGCACCTACATTCTTTAGTCCAAAAGGCATGACATTCTAGTAAAGAGTACCTCACGGACATGTGAAAACTATCTTTTCTTGATCTTCAGGTGCTATTTTAATCTGATTGTATCTGGAGAAACCATCCATTAGAGAGAACATTGAGTGTTCAACCGTTAAATCCACAATGATGTTAATGTTAGGCAAAGGAAAATCATCCTTTGGACATGCATTATTAAGATCTCTGAAATCTGTGCATACTCTGATACTTTTGTCTGGTTTTGAAATAGGAACGATGTTTGATACCCATTGAGGATATGCTATAGGTCTAATGAATCCTCCATCCAGTAATTTCTTTAGTTCTGCTTTGACTAGGAGAGCAATATGTGGATGCATCTTTCTTAATTTCTGTTTGACTGGTTTGGCTCCTAGATTGACATTTAAGTGATGCATAATAAGCTCAAAATTGATTTTCCATCGTTCGAAGAATTCCATATATTGTTTCTTTTCTTCTTTTGATAGAGAAGTTGCTGGATGTAGTATCTTTGGTTGTTCTGTTGTCCCAATGTTAACTGCCTCTATTGGTTCAATCAAAATTGATGACCTTTCTTGATAGTACTCAGGTAAAGTGTCAAATCTCCCATCTTCCGGTGCCTCAAGGAGGTTTTCACTTTTAGATGTGTCCTTTCTTTTTATTTTGTCTTGATCTAATGTTGCCAATAAATGGTTTTCAGCATTAGATCTGATATTGTTTTCTTTATTTTCCTTTTTGCGACTGGGAGATTTGGCACCCACTTGACTGGAAGATGCGTTGCTGAAATTCTTGGTGAAAGTTGTTGCAGGTTAGATTGCATTAAGATATATAGATATGGCATGGTCATTCGGAAAGGTATCAACGATAGTATGTCCTTCATTTTCCTAATCAATAAGTTCAGGATATATTAGGGATAGGGGGTCATCAAGTTGAGATGTTTCAAGATTATTTAGGGTCATGATTGATGTATCAAAGTTTTTTATATGTATGTCAATGTCTAGAATGGCACCCTCATCAGAATGACCTTGTACAAGAAGTTCTTGATCATCCTCAAGTAAGTTCAAGTCAACCGAATGTGATTCTAATTCAAGTGAACTATTCCGTAACGTTTGCCCTGCATACGTGTGAACTACATTGACTCCTACATCTTCTTCAAAGTGATAGGAATCCCATTCCCATTTGTTAGAATTTGTATCACTTGCAGCCTACAATCTACAAATTTGTTCATATAGTATTTCTTTCACTTTTTTGGCTATATCTTTTCTTCTTTCATATTCAACTTCTTTTGGATTGAGATTGAGTTCTGTCAACTTTACTATCAACTCTCCTTGATTAGTATTAGGTTCCTGCTTGTTTTGATTGGGAGTTAATGCTGCCTGGGAGGTGTCATTGTTTTGTTTCTCTTGTTGATTTGAAGATTGTTTCTTTTGCCATTTCATGTTTGTTTGTGGTTGTTGCTTAGCAGATGCTTCTTCCCTTTCAATTGCAAGTTGTTCTTGTCTATTTTCATATCCTTCTTTTTGTTGGTTAGAAAATGTGCCTCCTGGTAGAGTAACTTTCCCATACCCTAAGCCTTCTTTATCTATAGCCTTCTGAGTATGAGGTTGGATAGGTTCTGAGATACCTTCTTTTCTTTTTCCTATAGGACCTGTTCTGGTGTATCCCATCTTTTGAAGAATGTTGAATCCTTTTCCATATTTTTTTGTAGGTATTCTAACATTATTGACCTTTTGTTGAATTTCTTCATCTTTGTATAGCCACTGTAGCAAATCTTTGTCTTCTGTCTCCTCTGATAAGGTTCCAGCACTAATGAATGCTCCATCAAATATCAGAAGATGTTTCACCATTGGTTGTTGTTTAGAATTTGATGGTTTCCCAAAGGATTTAGGAGAGAGTGGTAATTGTGATATTGAATATTCTCCATTCCCTTGATCTCTGAGCCACATTTGTTTTTCCATACTTGATAAAATAGAAGCAAATGATCATTCTTTGGATTGTGCGTGTGAAGATGATGCCTCCTTGTTATGAGGAACAATGACTTCTTGAGCCATTTTTAAATTGTTGTAGTATTGAAAAGGATTTGAATCTGTAGAGATTGTTATTTCTTGTCCCTCATATGGAAATTTGACACACTGATGGTATGTTGATGGTACATCTTGCAGGTCATGTATCCATGGTCTACCTAGGAGTACATTATATGATAAGTCCAAGTCTAGAACTTGGCATGTTGTGTTTTTCTATAAAGGTCCCACTTGGATAGGTAGTATCACAATTCCCTTGGAGGAACATTCTTCTTCATCATAGGCTTTTATAGTGATTCTTTTCCAGACATCAACTGCATCTTTTGAATATCCTAAGGCACGAACAAGACTTAATGAACAAATATTTAGACCAGTTCCCCCATCTATTAGAACACACTTGACTCATGTTTTGTGGATGAGGACTTCAATGTGCAAGGGAGCGTTGTGGGGATGTTGTAGGGACATGTCATCTTCTTCAGTGAATGACAAGCAATGTGGGGTTGTGAGGTGTCCCACCATGGTCTGAAATTGGTCGATATCAAGGTCCTTGGGTACGGTGGTATCTATTAATACTCATTCAAGAATTTCCTTATGTGTCGGTGAAAGTTTTAAAAGTTCCAGGATGGAGATTTGTGCGGGTGTCTTTTGTAGTTGCTCCACTAGATTGTATGGTTTTGTTACAGTGGATGATGTGTTTGTTGTAGGACCTGGCAAAATGATTTTGGCTTTACTTCTTGTTATAGCATGAGCATGTTCTTGATTTCATTTTTCTTTAACTACAATCGCATTTACCACGTTGTCGTATGTATGAGCGTAGTTTACCTTGGCTTTACCCTTACCATTGTTTGTTGTTGATGATTCACCTTTCTCATAGTTTGGAAGCGGAGTTTTGAAAGCTATGTGAGATTCGTTTGTTGTATGTCCATCCATAGTTATTATCCCATTATCAATCAGATCTTGAATGACATGTTTTAATCGTTGACAAGCATCTGTTTGGTGTCCTTTGTTTCAATGGAAATCACAATAATGGTTGTCATTCCACCAAGCCGGTTTTACCTTGGGTTCAAAGTTTCTTTCTTCTGGTAAAGTAATCAATTTGTTTGCGATAAGTGTTTTTAATGCGGATCCTAGAGGTTCACCAATGTTTGTAAATTGTCTTCGAAAGAAATTTTTGATAGTTGCTTTTTGGTGATTGTTGTTTTGTTGAGCTGCTGCTGAGTGGGTGGATAAATTAAAAATTGGTTATTTTGGTTTCACATTGTTGTTATCTACTATCCCATCATTAATGACATTACGATTTCTATTCCAAAATTTTGGTTTGTCATTATGATTGTTGTTATTGTTGGTGTTAGGAGGATAGATTCCTTCTTTGTATACTTTTAATTCACCTTTCTTTATCATGGCTTCTTCCATTCTGATTCCATTATCAACCTTTTTTCTAAAACTTTGATTTCCTTGCATTTTTAAGTAATAACTCATTTGATCATTTAAGTTGTCAATGAATATATCCATTTTTTCATATTCTGGCATGGTACGAGGATACCTCGAAGCTAACTGCCTCCATCATTGTAAGAATGTCATGAAGGGTTCTCCACTCTTTTTTTTTGCATTACACAGGTCTAGCATGGTCACTTTGTGTTGTATGTTGTAGGAATATTGCGAAACAAACTTATCCACCAACTCTGAAAATAATCTGATTCCAGGTGGAAGTTTGGAAAACCATTCCATAGCTAGTCCAGTTAAGCTTTTTGGAAATAGTCTCATTAAGTATGTATCTTCGTGTGCAAACTCCATACTCATGGTGCAAAATTCTCTTATATGATCTTGAGGGTTAGTGCTTCCATCATATTTTTCATATCTGAGAGTTTCAAAACCTATAGGAAACGGTATCATGTTTAGGTTTCTGTCAAATGGATAAGGACATATTTCTTGAAGTGAATATCGTCTAACATTTCCTCTTTGCATATCTTAAATTTGTGTTTGCATTGTTTGTAGTTGTTGTGTGAGAGTCATGATAGGATTATCAACATGATTTGTTCTAGCATAACCCTAATTTTGCATTCTAGAAGGATCTCGATCTCTTCTTGGTTCATCCTTGGTCCTTCTTGTATCCTCATTAGATTGAATGTTATTCAGAATTTCTACTTCATCTCTTTTGGGAATGTAAGTCTCTTCGTTGGTCCTGGTGTTATTAGGAATTGACGTGTTATTCATTTTGAGACCAAAGATATCCTCATGTTTTTCGTTATTAGGAGGGGGATCACTTTTCTTTTGTGTCAATTTGTTTACATCAAAATCTTGGGGGAGTGTAGCACCAAATTTGGCTAACATTAGGAAATATTTTTCTTTTTCTTCTTCTAACAATCTCTTCATAAATTTATCGAATTGAGGATCCTTTTTGATGTCCCTAAGGTTTTGTTCTGTTATTTCTCCTTCAACTTGTATTTCATCTTCGTGTTCCATGTTTCTATAGTCTTTCGTTATTTCAAATGTTTCTAATTCTGTTTCTGCAATCTTTCATCTTTGAGCCCTAGTTAGAAAGGGCATACACATGTTTTGAATGTTTTTTCGAGGTTTAAATCTTGTTTAATGTGTCACAATAAGTGATCGATTTTTGAGGTAAAAGTTGTAGATGGATAGACACAAAATGATCTTTTAAAGTATTTTCTTGTTTACAAGTTTTCGATCTTAGTTTTGGAGTGCAGATTTTGTGATTTTTGATATGACCAAGTTCAATAGGAATGATATATCCTATGATAGAGAACGAGGTTATTCTAATCAATCATTGTAGTTTTTGTGATTGAAGGATGATAGATCTTGATGAGAAACTATGTTTGAACGATCAGTTTATCAAAGAAAATGTGATGTTGCACTTTAAGGTGATAGATCTTGAAACTTGTTTGAGGTGAATACTTGAGACCTTTAGCGTGTCTAGCTCTTGAATCTATTTTGACAAAAGATAACCTGATTAAATGACCCAGGAAGATGACCTACTCACTATGTTTGTCTGCTTGAGAAATGGGTTGCTTTTGTTTTCTGATTTTGGTGTATTTTACCAGAAATGCTGACAAAATGACCAGGAACTTTGCTATACTGACCAGAAACACTGCTAAACAGACTAGGAGTGCTGACAGATTGACCAAAAACATTGACAAACAAACTAGAAATGATAACAAACGGACCAGAAATGCTAACAGACTGACCAGGAACAATGCTCTGTAATATAGTGACTCCAAAGTTCAAATAATGGTGTGTAGACTTAGCAAATTAAGTGTTTGGACTTAGGAGATTTCAATTTGGACTCCACTTTGTGATTTTCAGACTCAGGAAATGGTTATGTAGACCTAGCAAGTACAAACTAGGAGATTTGATGTTGCAACATGAGCAATTTGATATGTAACTCACAAGAGTTGTTGATTAGACCAAGGGAGCTAACCTTTAGACCAAGAGTGCTATTGTTTAGACCCAAAACTCTGTAGTTTATACCAAAAAATCTGTTGTTTAGACCAGAAACTCTAATGTGCTCAATGTTGAAATATGAGAAATTTGACATTCACACTGAGAGAGTTGATGCTTGGACTGGAAATGCAACTGTTTGGACTGTAGATGCGACTGTTTGGACTATAAATGCGACTGTTTTGACTGTAAATGTGACTATTTGGATTGTAGATGCGATTGTTTGGACTGTAGATGCGACTGTTTGGACTGAAAGAGCTAATCTACTGTGAAATTGGTGACTTTGACAATTTGAAGTTTGATTTTTCAATGTTTGTTGTATTTCAATGGATGAGATCTTGACTTGACTTATAAACACAAAAATTAGATTGTAAATTTGTCCCAAAGGACACATAAAGTGTATGTTCAAGAAGCTTTAAAGAAAGCCCAAGTTTTCATGGGTTTGGAACAATTGAAAACACATCAATTAGTCTATCATAAGGATATTGGCTTCATTATTAGATCTTAGCCCACACTTGGTACCCTGTCAGCTCACACAGCCTTGTCACCCCCTAAAGGGTGCCTGTGTTTTTGCCTTTGCGAGAGCTAGTGGAGTCCCGTTGTGAGCCTAGCATTAAGGTCTCAAAAGGGGAGTTCACACATACGCTTAAGAGGGACATATGGTGAGTATCTTAAGGAGAGATTCTTCCCCCTCCATGCACTAAGAATTTAATAATGTTCAGAGGTAAACCGGGTAGCATCTAATTTACTTGGAACTAGTAAGGGATCCGTTCGGCGCATCGGGGTATAAACTCAATTAAGAGGTCTCCCAGCCTTGAAAACCAAGGTTTGATATACCTGAAGGTACAGAGGAGAGCTATTCCCGAGCACTGTCGTTGACTT
This sequence comes from Cryptomeria japonica, assembly GCF_030272615.1. NCBI lineage: Eukaryota > Viridiplantae > Streptophyta > Pinopsida > Cupressales > Cupressaceae > Cryptomeria > Cryptomeria japonica. The sequence goes on along the minus strand of NC_081411.1, from coordinate 335,769,721 downwards.
GATTTTCATCAAATCACGTTTATTTTATAGTGGGTTGGAGTACTTGGCGTTTAGCCATTCCCACTTAGGTCGTTCCCCTCTCACCGGCCTTAATGGCTAAGAGTTATTACTCCTCGGGAGGGCAGGCCTGCTAAAGAAATGCACTATTGAAAGCAAAGGATGAGTCTAGCTTTCTGATCACCTAAGAAAGGTGAGAGCATACTTGCCTATCATCAAAAACACATAAGACATGTTTGTTCATTTCCATTGTAATTAGTCTATGTGCCTAATTTAACAAATATAAGTGCAAAATCTCGCGGCTGCAAACAAAGTTAGTAGTTTATGTTTCATTCTTTGACGACGAAATAGTTTATGACTCCGATCTTTCACAGTGAAATAAGCACCTGCAATACCAACAATCTACAAATTAGGTTCAGGAAAGTGACAGTCCAGAAGCATAAATGAGGAATGCAACATACAATATTTGCAAAATCAATAAAAAACTAAAAACGCCATCAAATTGACCAAAAACGCCATCAAATGTGCTAAGAACACTGCCTTGCACACCAGAAATGCTACTCTGCATACCAAAAACGCTGTTCTGCACACAAAAAATGTTGTCGAATAGACTGAAAACACTGACAAATGTGCCAAAAATGCTAAAGTATAGACTGACAACACTGACAAATGTGCCAAAAACACTAAAGTAGAGACTGAAAGCGCTAAAGTACAGAAAAACATAAAGACAGAATTAATGAATCTCTTAACAATGTCATATGAGGTGTCGGAACACCATAATAGGGATCAAGAACGTGATTCAGGAGCCAAAAAGCGCTAATCTGCACTCCAAAAGAGCTAATCTACACTCTGGAAGAGCTAATCTGCCTGTCAATGAACTTTCCTGCAAGCAAAATTGTTAAAGATCAAAGGGGCTAGGCTCCACGGTGGGCGCCAATTAATGTGATGCTAAAAATGTGGTATATAAGAGGCATGCACATATAATGAGACAATAAAAACGTAATTGTAAAGCTTAATTTCAAACTAAATAAAAATGCAAACCATAAGCCTTCCTCGAAATGTCCCATTTTCCTCTATTCTTGAGGACCTTGAAGGTATTGGATTGATGGGTTCTCAATGGAGCAATGATCACCAAAGTGACAACTCAAGAGTTGAGTAGCTACTTGATCATGATTGATTATGAAGATGATATGAAATGCATGATTTAAGAAACTAGATGAATATGCTATGATCAATCCAAAAGCTAATTACTAGATGATTGGAATGCCAATTTCCTATAGTAACAATGCCTAAATTGATATGAGATGGGATCCTTATTGCTCCAAAAGGGACTCTATTTATAGGATTTCCAAGGCTTGGGGTGAGGTTTCAGGAATCAATGGTCAAGATCGATATGAAGATATCAATGGTTAAATTGGAGGAAGTTGGCAAAGGGGGTTGGTTTAAAGGGAACACTTAGTGACAAGAGCCACAAAGGTTCTTAGAAGATGTTAGATGAAAGGGGACAAGGAGGTAGGTAGAATGGGTTAAGTTTAGGAATGGTTAGGTTGGGTGGTTAAAGTTAGGAGAATTGAATTTAGAAATTCATTTAATAGGAAAATGGCTAATTAATTTCAACAACTCATTGATTTGATTTGTTTTAATTAATTTAGGATTGGAAGAATGATTTTGATGGAGAGAATTAATTAATTTGGAATTAATTAATCAAAGGGATTATTGAAATGAACCTATTTAATAAATCCTTAGATTTATTAATAAGTAGATTAAAATGAAGGATTTTAATCGAATTGTTGACGAATTCAATTAAATTGGGGAGGGAGATTAATTAAATAATTGCTTATTTAATTAATTATCTTCAGACCATTTTTAGGTGTATACACTAAGCATTCTTCTAGACCATCTCAAATCACACTTAACTACCCTAATTTCTTCTAATCATGTCACATCCCTAAATTTGGGGAAGACACTTCTCCAAATTTGGAAGAAAGTCTTCTATATGCATTAATGACTTCATGTATTCAACAAGTTAACTTGTTGAGTTCCCCAAATTTGTAAGGCTCTTACAAATTAGCCTCCAAAGTCTTCCAAACCATTAAAGGTTATTACAAAGGCCTTGAAGGTTTCTCCCTTCACACAAGCTATACCCCCAAAGTCTTCAAAGAGCTTTTAAGGCTCTTACAAGACATCATCCCTTCAACACATCAACTCATCATGGCTTGTCCCTTTGACCATCTTTCAACTTTGCACAAGAGTTGAACCATGGACAATAACTTGCATCCTTCGATAAAAGCTTTATCCAACAATCTTTCCCACATGGGTTAACCATTAAGTCTTCCCAAAAATTTAATGTTTCCTTCCTCTCCTCTCAAGAAATCTTATGGTGACACTTGTCAACATGAGATTGGGTTGAAAATCTTACATGGATTGATAACTTTCAATCTTGACCCTTCTTAAGCCAATTCAATCTTGGCCATCCATTTGACCCATTCTTCTATAAATAGAGCTCATTTTCTCATATCAAGGATCCCATCTTAGTTATTTGCATCTAAGCTATAGCTAAATTATCTTGTGTTGGTTATCAAGGAACTCCATTGCCATCTTCAAGCATTTTAGATCATTGTAGTTGCATTATAGCATAAATTTCATAATGTTTTAGTATCATGTTAGTTTCTTTTTTGTATGCTAGTTCCATATCATCTTCATATCACTCTCATGCTAGCTTAATATCAATATAATATTCTCATTTTGGTAATATATCTAGTTTCATATCCATAACATATCATTAAGATTATAGTTGCATGCATTTAGATCTTAGATTCACATATCTCTCATTCTTTAGGTTGTCATCCTAGAGATCAAGTGCTCTTCCAAGTTGAGAGCCACCTTGAATCTGAAGGATCCTTGGAGATAGAGGACAATGAGACACTTTTAGAGATTTTGTTGATTAACATATTTTGTTCATTTGAATCCTCTAATATAATGTCCCATTGGTGTGTTTGAGTTGTTTGTGTCTCTCTTGCAGGTGTCACTTTTTCTAGCATACATTTTTGGCGCCCATAGTAGGGCAACCCACAAATTTCTAACATTTTTCTCACAGGTTCACGCCCAGGATTTAGAACATGCTTTATTGCATTTAAACGATGTTTTGGCGCACTTAACCCCTATTTTTGCACATTTAACCCTTGTTTTGGCACATATATTCCCTATCCTGGCACATACAACCTATTTTCTAGTGCATATACAGTTTCTTGTATCGTATACAATTCATTTCTTGGTGCATACAAATCATTTTGTGGCGCATAAAAATAATTCTGCGTTGCATATGCAGAATCCTGAAGCGCCTACATTCTCTGTTGTGGCACATTTGTAAACTATTTTAGCGCATATAATCACTGTTCTAGTGCGTATAAAATAGAGAGGCAAAATTGTAACAAAATTTGGAAAATTAGGCTTGTCTAGCCCACCTTGATTCTTGATTTTACTAATTGGTTTTTGGTTGCAAGTTTTTAATAGTGGTTTTGCAGGTTATAGAGGAGTTATTTAACTTTGTATAATTAATTTATTTTAAAGTTGGTTAAAAAGAACTCACTTCCCTTTTTGCAAAGTGTAAAAAGAACTTAACTTTCATTTGGTGCACCTAAAAAGAACTTTACCTTCATTTGGGCTTTAAAGAGAACTACATTTTTCTTTCTTGCAAGGTTATAAAAAGAACAAAAAAATCTCACTTTTGATTTTTCAAAGTTAGGATCACATTTCATTTGGGCTCTAAAAAGAACAAACAAATCTTTCAAGTCTTGCAAAAGTTAGAAAGAACAATCAACCCTATTTTTGTAAGTTAAAAGAACAAGCCACATTGCTTATAGCAACATAATTTTCTTTTCTTGACAAAGTTTACTTCCAAGTTCAAAACAAATTGCTATGTGGGCTTAAAAAGAACACCATGATTGTTGGAGCAACATCCCCAAATAGAAGTTAAAAAATCATTGCAACAAATGACTAAAAAAAATAATTGATTGCTTTGTCTTAAGGTGATAGGTATATGCTCTCCCCTTAATTGGGTGATCAAAAAGCCAAACTCACTATTTCAAGATTTCTTCAAATTTCATGCAATAGGATAAAACCTTTAGCAGGCTTGCCCTCCCGAAAGCCCATAAGGTCGGTGAGAGGGGGATGACTTTTAGCCAAGTTTACCAACACACTATAATCAAATGTGGAGGCTAATGAAAATTCCATCCAATGACAGTGTGCATTGATATCCTTCCCCCAGTATCCTAGAGATACGAAAAGTCTTTGTTTTAAAGGTTAGGAAGCCTCTTAAGGGATTTTATCTTTTGTCACTGAAAGGAACCTTTACTAAAGAGCCTTAAGAGTAGAATCTTTTTGTCGAGTTAGTATCCAAACATTGGTAATCATAGTGCAAGAGTGGGGAAGAATCCACCCCCAAGACACTCACCATACATCTCCCAAGATAACGCTTAAATTGAGGAGCAATCCTCTTTGAGTTAATTTTTTGACAAAGGCAAAAAAATAGGTGCCCTCTAGAGGGTGACATGGTTGTTTGAGCTAAAGGAGTATCCAGATGTGAGCTATGGTATTACTGATGACCCTTGATTAAAGAGTCTACTTGGTGTGTTTTTCTTGTATACAACCAGTAAAAACAACAGGGATTTGAACACATCCTCAATAGAACATACACTTGATGTTAGATTAAGACCAAAACTACTATTGCTTTAATATGTGTTTGTTGTGTTCTTGTCAGATTTACATCTTGCAAAAATATCAACAAAATGAAACAATCACTTTACAAATTAAAGAAATCACGTTTCTTCCAACATCATCTAGTGATCTAAGTTACCAATTTCAATAAATATCAACATCAGATACTTAGTCTAGGTATCCAAGTTAGTCAAATCAATCTAGTTTCCAAAATCAGGGAACTTTATCATATCATTTGACACACTTAGTCACAAAAATAGGGGGCATATCAAACTCTCTATTCAACTTAGTGAGCTTGAGTATCCAAGCAAAGTATTTGTTATCAAATCAACCTATCAACAAACATCAACTTTGATCACTTATATGACCACTCCTCAACACTTAAAGAGGAAGAATCTTCATCAGAAAATTTATTTGAAGAGAAAGCAACTTAGCCAAGAGAAAATATTAAAGAGAAGGAAGTTTCTCTACATAAACCGCAAACTCTTCTTAAAACATCACATTTTCTTACACCACTTTCATATCTATCTACACGGTAAAGGAACTGAGTTTGATGAGGAAACTTTAAAAGCATGTGCCTTTGAACAAAAGTCAACATTCTCTTTACATCTCAAAAAAGGAGGAAATATCAACTTAGCTTATCTACCCAAGGATCCAATCACTTATTAAATCAAATCAAATCATGCTAGTTTTTACACGATCCCATAAAAACAATGAGTGGGAAACAGAACTTGAATCAAGCATGGGGCATAGAGAAATTAACACCTAGAGAAAGTACCTAAATATGGATGAGGAAGATATAACAGATGATGTTATTGAGGAGGCACAACAAGACCCTGGCCTACAAAAACTCCTAGAGAAACTCATCGAAACAAACAAACAAAAATACTTCCTCCTGCTATCTAGTGAAGGTGTTAAGATCCCTGAAAATTTTGACAAGGATTAGCCAAAGCAAACTGAACGCATGAAAAAGAAAAAATCAAGAACATATACCTACAACACGGATCACGATAATGCCAATGATCAGGAAAACACTAATGATCAAGATAACACCAACAATTGGGATACTAACAATGAAAAAAATCCTCTTACTACACTTATGCAACAAATACAAGCTCTTCAACAACAAATGCAAGACATGCAACAAGGGGCTACAACATGATATTCCTTAGGATATATGTCCTTATCCCTTTGATAGAAGTTTAATCATGGTACCATTCCCACCAAACTATGAAATACTGAAGTATGACAAATACAATGGTAAGAGTGATCCCCACGATCATATAAGAGAATTTTGCACAATGATCTTAGAGTTTTCCCACAATGACACTTACCTGATAAGGTTATTTCTAAGAAGTCTAGGAGGACAAATTATGGAATGGCTTTCAAAACTCACACCTCCCATTAGATCATTTGAAGAGTTGGTGAACAAGTTTGTTTCACAATATTCTTATAACATTCAACATGAGGTCACCATGCTTGACCTTTGCAACACAAAATAGAAGAACAATGAACCATTCATGATTTTTTTTCAAAGATGGAGATGATTGATCTCTATATATCTTGAAACCGTACGTGAAAAGGAAAAAATGGAAATCTTTGTAGACAATCTAAATGACAAGATGAGTTATCAACTTAAACTACAATGTATACCCAGTTTTCAAAAGTTGATTGATAATGGCATCCAGATAGAATAGGCCCTAATAAAAAGGGAACTTTGAAATTTTCTAAGGAAGGTGCTAGTTCATCAAACATCATCTATTATAACAACAACTTAGAAAAATCCAAGTTTTGGACAAGAAACAAGAATGTCGTCAATGAGGGTGTATTTGATGTTAACCATATTAAATCAAAACAACTAGTGCTCAACTTATTAGGTACCACTCCAAAAAATAACTATCAAGGAAGCACCCATCAAGGAAACACCCATCAAGGAAACACCCATCAAGGAACTAACAATCAAGGAAACAACAATCAAGGAAACAACTATCAAGGGAACAACAATCAAGGGAACAACAATAACACAAAACCTTCCCCATATCAAAGGAAGTTCAGACCTTTGGGACAATCTCTTGAATCAAAATTTAAAGAATTGTTGACAAACAAACTCATTACATTTCCAAACACAAGGGAATTTGAACCACAAGTCAAACATTCATGGTGGACTGATACACACTACCATGAGTATCATAGAAACAAGGGACATTGCACAAATGATTACTTAAGGTTGATAAGCTTGGTCCGATATTTACTAGACAAGGGTGACATAACGGTAGACAATCATAAAACCAACAATGATCATGAAGCATTCAAGAATCCCCTCCCCAATTATGACAAGGGAGGAGCATCAAATAACAAAGGGGGGCCCCGCATAAACCATCTTTATGACAATACTATTAGTCACATATCAGTATGTGATAATCAAGTGAATGTCATCACGATCAAAGATAAATAGGAACATATCCAAGTAAATGTGGCTACAAGAGCCCAATCTAAATATATATTGAAAGGGGGCACTTCCAAAACAACAACACCTCCTAGAAATCAATACAATTTGATCGATCAATTACAAAAAACACCAGCCCATATATTGATACTAGAGCTGTTCAAAATTTCACTAGTACATAAAGATATCTTAGAGGGAGCTATTATTGACACTACGGTTGCAAATGATCTGGTCATTAATAGATTCCAAGCCATGGTGGGATATTGGACAACACCTCATAACCTATCATTCTCAGAACATGACAATGTCTCTTTGAATCATCCACACAATACCATGCTCCATATCAAAGTTTTGGTCCATAAACACCTCATAAAACGTGTGCTAATAGATGGATGAGTTTTTCTAAATATATGTACTCTAAAACTTATCCGTGCATTAGGCTTCTCAGAAAAATCTTTTGATCGTAAAAAGAAGATAACCATAAAAACATATGATGATGAAGAAAAAGCAATGAAAGGATTGGTGGTGTTTCCCATTTAAGTGGGACCAATTCAGAAGGATACCATCTGTCAAGTCTTTGATATAGACTTATCTTGTAATATACTCTTGGGTCATCCTTGGATTCATGAGATGCAAGCAGTACCATCAATATATCATCAATGTCTCAAGTTTCCATACAATGGACAAGAAATATCAGTATCAGCAGACACAAATCCTTTTCAGTATTGCAACAATCTAAAAGCAACTCAGAATGTCTTAGTACACAATAATAGGGAAGCTCTTGATTCCACATCATCAAGCAATTTGGATCAAGTCAAGTCTTTATCCATGGATGTTGGAAAGGAGATACAATTGAAAGACAAAGGCATGGGGGAATACTCTTTTTAATCCCTATGTCTATCATAGTTACCCATATCACTAAGGTCTCATGGGAAACCACCGAAATCAAAGAAAAAATCTTCACAACCCATCAAAATGTTTCATGGTGAATTCTTCCAAGCAAACACACTAGCAGATGAAACAAAATACAAGGATGTCCTTAATTGGTTATACAAAGATGAAGAAGAAATCAGAGCAACAACTATTGATATCACAATCCCAACAAAAAAATATGGCAACAGATTTAGAATCATGCAGTAGATGGGATACAAAGGAAAAGGCCCTATTTGCAAGCATCAATAAGGTATCACAGAACCGATTCAACCTCATTCACAGCAAGCCAAGGACAAATTAGGCCTAGGATATGGACTACACAATCAACCACAAGATCAACAATCAAACAAAAAGTTAGCACAACTACAACAATCATCACATGAATTAATACAATAACAAGCAACATAAGAAGCAGTCCACACGAAATAGGAAGAAGAATATGAATGCCAACAAGAAGAGCTTGCTATCAAAAGGGAGGAGGCCACACAAAATTTATATGAACAAATCCACAAGTTACAGGCTAGTTCTAAGACCAAATCACATGAGTGGGAATGAGATTCCTCCGATGAAATATATTGTGATGAAAAAGAGATCCTTATCATCCAAAGTTATACGCCAATACCCTATGAGGGACAAGGTTCAGGAGCTAGACCATTCAAATTTGGATCACAACATATCGATGACTCTAGTGAGGATGATCATGTTCAAAGCGAAACAAATTTTGACATCATAGACCTTGACTTCACTACTGCCAACTTTGACAATGTATCCATCATAGGCCTTGACTTCACTACTGCCAACTTTGACAATGTATCCATCATGACCCTCACTGCTATAGACCTTAACCCGCCAGACAATCCCTTACCATTAATATATCCAGAACTCATTGATTGGGAACAAATAGAGCCACTCAATATCAATAATTTGTCAAGATGATGAAGCCATTGTTCATTACCTTTGTTCAATAAACTCAGAAACATGTTCCACCAGTGAATCTCATAACTAAGTTCTCAATCAGAAGAGTTCTAGGTCTCTTAGTTAAAAAATGAATAAAATAAAAAAATTGATCTAATGGTGAAAACCATTTAATGGTAGTATTAGATCATAAAAAAGTAAAAACAAAGGACACATCCATCGGTGAAAACCTCTTTGAGGTGCTAGAGGATGAGAGACTTGACACTCTTCTTGAACATTATCAGGAGAGATCACCAATTTTGATTGAACCAACTCAATCAATCAACATCGACATTGAAGCATCAACAAAGGCCATACACCTGGTAGAGTCATTAACATAACAAGAGTGACCTAAATTCACCAATTTTTTCAAAAAAAAGAAAATCAATTTTGCTTGGTCCTATGCAGATATGCCAGGGGTAGACCCAGATTTGATCATGCACCATTTATCTATAGCTCCAGGAGCTAAGCCAGTCAAACAAAAACTGAGAAAAATGAACCTGCATGTCGCAATTCTGGTTAAAACATAACTGAAGAAGCTACTTGATGTAGGATTCATCCGACCCATAGATTATGCAGAATGGATCTCTAACATTGTACCTATATCCAAACAAGATAAAAGCATCAAAATTTGTACAGATATCAGGGATCTCAACAAGGCTTGTCCGAAGGATGACTTTCCTTTACCCAACATCGACACAATTGTAGATCTAACATTAGGACATGCTATGTTATCAGTTATGGGCAGTTTCTCAGGCTATAAAATCAAATCAAAATAGCACCAAAGGACTAAGATAAAACAACATTTAAATGTACATGGGGTACTTAATGCTAGAATGTCATGCCTTTCGACCTGAAGAATGCAGGAGTGACTTATCAACGAGTAATGACCAAAATAATTCATGACATGATGCACACATTCATGGAAGAGTATGTAGATAACCTATTGGCCAAATCATTTACAAGAGAAGGACATCTAAAAAATTTAGACAAAATATTTCAGAGGCTAGAGCAATTAAATGTATGACTAAATCCTAAAAAGTGTGTCTTTGGTGTAACATCCGACAAACTCTTGGGATACATAGTCTTAGAAAAAGGAATTGAGGTAGACCCCACAAAGGTACAAGCAATCATGGAAATGCCACCTCCTAGAAATATTAGTCAGTTAAAATCTCTACAGGGATGGCTATAATCAATAAGAAGATTAATTGCTCAACTAGTTGACAAGTGCCTTCCTTTCACTCATCTACTCCACAAGAATGTCTCTTTTAGATGGGAAGATTGATGTACAAAATAATTCCACCAACTCAAGCATTATCTGATGAATCCAGCTATCTTGGTACCACCAATAGCCAACAAACCTCTCATTATTTACATATCAACTACAAAGGTATCATTAGGAGCATTATTAGCACAAGAGGATTCAATGACAAGGAAAGGGAAATATACTACATCAATGAGACATTGAATGGATATGAGCTCAACTACACATTCATTGAAAGAGCTTGTTTAGATGTGGTGTTCACTTCTCAAAATTTTTGACATTATATGCTAGCTCACACAATCAAGCTAGTCACAAAAATTGACCCATTAAAATATCTTCTTAACAAAGACGCTCTCATAGGAAGGCTAGATAAAGGGGTGATGATTCTAAGTGAGTTTGACACCTAGTACATAGACAGAAAGGCTATCAAAGGTCAAGCTATCATAGATTAGCTAGCAGAAGCACCATTACAAGACAATCATCCAATCCATGTTGAGTTTGCAGTCACACACATTCTAATAGTATCAACAAAACCATGGGTCTTATACTTTGATGGATTATACACACAACATGGATCATGTGTCAGCGTCCTATTCATCACTCTAGAAGAACACACTATTCCAAGATCTTACAAATTGATGTTTCCTTGTACAAATTACATAGGTGAGTATGAAGCTCTAGTAATAGACATCAAAATGGTCATAGAGTGGAAGATCACCGAGTTGAAAGTCTTTGGAGACTCCCAATTAGTCATTAATCAGGTTAACAATGACTATCAAACAAAGGACGATAAGCTGATGCCCTACAAGCACATGGTAGATGACTTCAAGAAGTACTTTGTGGACACATCAAATTTGAGCAGATTCCAAGGTTGGACAACAAAGCTGCAGATGCCATGGCAACCATCACCTCACTCCTCTAAATACAAGACAAAAAGAGTAGTTATGAGTTCCTGGTGGAATAACTGTTTTCCCCTGCCTATGACCATTCTGAATCCCAAGTCATATGTCACATAGTAGGTTCTGACTCATCTCTCTATGGAAAGATCCATGCCTACCTAAAAGATAATATCCTTCCACTAGATCTATCCTGAAACCAGAAACACAACTTTATTCATCATGCAACCTACTACACCCTAATTGCTGACACCCTTTACCAGTGAGGTCTTGATGGTACTCTTCTTTGGTGTCTTGATTTTAACAAATCTGAAATCGCCTTGCAAGAACTCCATGAAGGTATTTGTGGAATACATTCAAGTGGTCCTACTCTTACCAAGAAACTTCTAAGGATGGGATATTATTGGCCGACTATGGAAAAGGAATCATACCAGTTTTCCAGAAAATGTCAAAAATGCCAAACTCATGGCAATCTTATAAATACACCAGCACATAAGTTGCAACTATTCACTACATCATGACCATTTTGTCAATGGGGACTCGACCTAGTGGGCAAGATTCATCCTTCCTCATCAAATGGACATAAGTTTATCATCACAACCACTGAGTATTTTACAAAGTGGATAGAGGTTGTCCCATTGACTACTCTTACCGACAATCAAATATCCTCTTTTATCCTGAAATATCTCATTTATTGGTATGGCATTCCTAGTTCCATTATCATTGATAATGGAAGACCCTTCAAAAATCAAGATGTGCGAGAAATGTGCAAACAATTCCATATCCAGCATTTTTTCTCCACACCTTACTATCCACAAGGGAATGGCCAAGCAAAGGCCTCAAACAAAACCATCCTGAAAATCCTCAAGAAAACAGTGAGCGAGGCTGGTCATCATTGGCATGTCCAACTCAACCTAGCATTATGGGCCTACAGAACTAGCATCCGCATGCCTACATGAGCTACACCATACTCACTTGTGCATGAATCAGAGGCTATTCTACCTATCAAGGTCGAGATTCCATCATTCAGAGTATCATTGAAGGGACTCATTCTAGATGAGGAATATCGAGTAAACAGACTGCAAGAGTTAGAGTTGTTGGATGAGCACCGATAATGTGATTTTGATTACCTCAAATCATATCAGCAACACATGTGCCAGAGCTACAATCACAAAGTAAAGCCAAGATAATTTCAAATCGGTGATTTGGTACTAAAGGAAAATCCCCACGATCAACAGGATCAGGAAAAGAAGTGCAAGTTTGGACCAAATTGGCTCAGTCCTTTTGTCATCATATCCACCTATGCATCAGGGGCATATCAGCTATCTAAATTAGAAGGGGATTTTTTTTATGAACCTATCAACAACATTCACCTCAAAAAGTTCTATACATGAGTTATCTAGTGCACATATAAGGGAAAAATACAAAAAAAATAAAAAATAGGAAAAATACAATTTATTTTTTTATAAAAATCAAAAAGTGCAATAAAAACAAATAGTGAAAACCTAGAAACTGGCGCTATTTGTGATAGAATGTCTCTTCCACCTATAGGTACATATATCATATCTTTGGCATCAATCTAAGCTAAGCTAGTGGCCATCAACAAAACAATCACAAATCCTTTTAACACAATAATCTTGGACACACCTAGCTTAGTTGTTGTCCTTGATTATCTAAATAGTTATCTGTATCCTATCTCACCATGGCTTGTTGATCAATGTATATATCCATATCAAAATAAGTTTCCATAGCTATGGATAAATTCTGATCTTAACTGGGGGCACCTCGCCTTTTGGGTTTAAATGAACAACACAAATGTAGATGCTTGAACGAAAACAAAGATTGTAACAATCAATGGTAGACATCAAAGCCAAGAACTAAGAAAACTAAACAAATATCTGCTTCCAAGATGTTTTATCTGACACGATGCATAGAGTAGCATGCATGTTTACCTTGTTAGCAACAATCAAGCAGGAAGCCTGAGAGGGGGGGGTGAATTAATCTTCACCAGATACAAATAATCAAACTCCAAAACATAAATTGATAAACTGTAGCAACAAATAGATAAGCAACTTAACAACACAACACACAACACCAAGATTTTGATGTGCAAAACCTGGTCAAGGAAAAAACCATGGTGGGAACCTACCCATAGTAAGATGATACTCTGTAGTAGTATGTGAAAATTATTACAATGGGGAATGCACATGTATTTAGGCACATTGCCTAGAGCTCACTGCTCTAAAGATATTTCCCCGGAAGGCTACAACCCTTAGGGAAGTCTCACTGACTTACAATATGATTCAAACTACAATCTAAAAGAAATGAATTACAATGATAACCTACAAATGCCTGATGACAATTTCAGTTAAGCACTTCACACATTCATTGAATGATAAATCTCTTTTTCACACATTCAACTCTCTTTGATAATGCAGACACACAATTCCAACACCCCAAATTACATAGGCATCTCACCTATATATACAAATCATCAACCTTGATAACAAGGTCGGCTAAACCCTCAACCCTCATCTTACAATTACAAAAATTATATTGCATGATACAAAGATCGACCACCAAACCAATATTATGATGTGCGTTACATAGCATGGATCTAATTCAAATTCCCAAATGATCACATCCATTGGAAATCCCGCTAAGATCAATCGCAACACGCATCACCACTAGAAATATCGCATAACATGAAAGACATCATCGGTTCATAAAAATCACCACAAATCACACAAAAATCAATGCAAATCACCAAAACAGATAGGACACAACTAGGAAACACCAAAAAACACGTTAGAATCATCCAGAATAGCTGCACCAATGCCACTTTTCAAATCTTCATCGGTCAACATCAGAAAGCTTAAGAACACAACCAGTCAGCAACTGTCATGAAGAAATATAACTTGCGGGGCACCAAATCATGAACCATATGAAATAAATATTCACAAGATCATCCAAGACAATATCCCAAAGTTTTAGCACAAGATCTGATCATACCGGAATATATCAGAGGAAATACTAGATTCTGCAAAACAGTGATCAACAAAACCAAACTACTAAAAACTAGATCAGAAAATCTTCCCAAACTCTCTAAAATAACTCACAAGAATATGTTGATATCAATGACAACATATCTTAGTAGTAACAATGAACAACTAAATCCAACAATCTCCCCCTTTGGCATTGATGGCAACATATGAATGTGAAAAACAATGAATGCAAAGAAAGAAGATATTACCAGCAAACTCCCCCTAAGATCAAGATGGATAATGCAACTTTTCACATGATCTCTCTCCCCCTTTGACAACAATGCAAAAGATATCCAAAACAAAAAACTAAACTCTCCCAAAATAGAAACATGAATCTATCTTCCCCTAGGATACACAACCAAATCACCAGACTACTCCAGCAGAGGAGCAACACCATCTCATCAATCCAGATAAAAGAATAAGGATTTGAAATTCACCGGATCGATGGAACTCAATGTATCTAGTTCTCATCAGGAGGGGTGGATACCCCTAACTTGTCTCTCAAATAGACAAATGTATATGCAGGCAAAGACTTAGTGAAAATATCAACAATTTGTTCCTTAGTAGATACATATTATAGCTTCACCTTCTCTTCACTGACTTGCTCTCTCAAGTAATTATATTTGATTGATGTATGCTTAGTCTTTGAATGTTGCACCAAATTCTTTGACATGTTTATAGTACTATTATTATCACAATATATAACAGTAGGCTCATCATGAATAAGTCTGATATGTTTCAACATTTTCTTCATCCAAACTATTTGAGTGCAATTTCTAGCAACAATAATGTACTCAGCTTTAGCAGTAGATAAAGATATTGAATCTTGTTCCTTACTAGCCCATGAAACCAACTTCTTACCTAAAAAGAATGATCCACCGGTAGTACTCTTCTGGTCATCTATATCACTAGCCCAAACTCCATCAGTGTAGGCACACAACATGAAATCACCATTATTTGGATACCATAAACCATAATCCACAGTTCCCTTTAGAAATCTGAATATCCTTTTAACAACAGTGATATGAATTTCCTTTGGATTAGCTTGATATGTAGCAACCATACACACACCATGCATAATGTCAGGCCTAGTTTGAGTGAGATATAATAGTCCACCAACCATAGATCTGTACATACTCTGATTAGCTTTAAGTGATTCATTATTTTTAGACAATTTACAACCAATCATCATAGGAGTTCCAACCAGTTTGGAATCATCTAGTCCAAACTTCTTTAACAGTTCCTTCACATACTTAGTTTGAGATTTAAAAATACCTTTTCCTGTCTATGCAATCTACAAACCTAATAAAAAATTCATCTCGCCAATCATAGACATCTCAAATTATTTCTACATATCACTAGCAAACATCATACTCATATCATCATCACCACCAAAAATAATGTCATCAACAAAGACTTCAACAATCAAAATGTTATCATTTTGAATCTTAAAGTACAGGTTACTATCAACAAAACCTTTAGTAAATCCCAATTTCAACAAGTATTTGTCTAATCTAGCATACCAGGCTCTAGGAGCTTGTTTCAATCCATAAATTGCTTTCTTCAACTTGCAAACTATGTCTCTATCATCCGACAGTGAAAATCTATTAGGCTGTTCAATGTAAACTTCTTCTTCTAGATCACCATTCAAAAATGTAGATTTGACATCCATCTGATATACCTTAAAATCTTTATAAGAAGCATAAGAGAGAAACAATCTAACAACTTCAATTCTAGCAACTGAAGCAATGGTTTCTTTATAATCAATTCCTTCTTGCTATGAATACCCTTTGCAGACTAGTCTAGCTTTATTTTTGACTACTTCACCGGTTTTATTTAATTTGTTTCTAAAAACCCCTTTAGTACCAATACCAATTTTATCCTTAGGTCTAGGCACAAGTTTCCAAGTGTTATTCTTTTCAATCTGATCTAACTCTTCTTCCATGGATCTTATCCAATTTTTATCTTTACAGGCTTCAACAACATCTTTAGATTCAACTTTGGAAATTAAACATACTTCTTCTGCGACTAACTTTCTTCTAGTCATCACACCTTTATTCTTGTCACCAATAATTTGATTCTCATAATGATTCAATCTTACATACCTTGGAGTCTTCTGAATGTTTTGATCTTCAGGTTCTTGCACATCATCACCAACAACAACAACATCCAGATTAACAGTCTCTACCAGATCATTCTGCTTGGGCTCATCAGGTTGAATAGGAGCTAAAACAACATGTTGACCATCATCATAAGCTCTAATCTCCTTCCCAAGGTTCTCATCCACCTTCACATTTGCACTCTCAACTAACTTTCTCAGTCTCTTGTTATAGCACCGGTAGGCTTTGCTCTTTGTAGAATATCCCAAAAAGATACCTTCATCACTTCTAACATCAAACTTTCCAATATCCTCATCTCTCTTGATATAAAGTTTGCTACCAAAAACTTTGAAATATTTCACAGTAGGAATATGACCAAACCAAAGCTCATAAGGGGTCTTATCAGTATCACCTTTGATATGAACTTTGTGAAATGTATAGACTGTAGTGCTAATAGCTTCTCTCCAGTAGACCTTCAAAACATTTCCTTTAATCAACATAGTTCTTACAACATCCAAAATAGTACGGTTCTTGCTTTCAACAACTCCATTTTGTTGTGGGGTCCTAGGAGCAGATAGTTGTCTTGTGATTCCACGCATCTCACAGAATGAATTGAACTCACTAGAACATAATTCTCCACCTCTATCAGATCTCAGATACTTTAGCTTCAATCCGAACTCAGTTTCAACTTTAGCTTTGAATATCTTGAATTTCTCAAATGCTTCTAATTTCTCCTTCAAAAAGACAACCCACATCATCTTGGAATAATCATCAATTAGCAGCATAAAGTATCTATCACCTTGCACACTTCTAACATTTGTAGGTCCACATAGATCAGTATACACAAGATCCAGCAATCCATCTGATGTATATCATTTACTCTAGAAATAAATTCTTGTTTGCTTACCCAAATGACATTCCTTAAATACCGGATTAATAGGTTTAACAATCTTAGGCAGATCTCTAACAACTTGCGTAGAACTAATCTTAATTAATGATTGAAAGTTTACATGACACATTCTTCTATACCATAAACAACTCTCATCTATCTTAGCAATCAAACAACTTTTCTCACCAGCATTCAAATGAAAAATGTTACCTTCAGTCTTAGTCCTAGATGCAATCTCTATACCGAAGGCATTCAAGATTTTGCATTTACCATCCTTGAATTGTAGATCATAACCCTTGTTAACCATCTGTCCAACACTCAAAAGATTATGTTTCAAATCTTCCACATACAAGACATCATTAGTATTATTCTTACCATCAAAAGAAATAGAACCTCTCCCATGGATTACACAGGCTTTGTCATCTCCAAATCTAACTATTCCACCATCATACCTTTCCATGCTTACAAATTTTCTTTTATCGCCAGTCATATGATGTGAATAACCACTGTCAATCACCAATTCACCCTTTTCTTCTACCTTAGCAGCCAAATGTTTCTCCTCAACAGAACAACTAGTAGAATCAATAGGCACTGTATGCTAGAAATGTGGTCTTCTACCTACAAGAGGGAAAACACTTCAAACACACCAATGAAGCATTGCATTAGATGTTAGAAATAAAAACACATGAATAGATTAAAAACTCTAAAATCGCCTCATTGTCCTCTATCTCTAAAGATCTCTAAGATTCAAGGTGGCCCTCACTTGGAAGATCACTTGATCCTCAAGATGACTAATGGACTTGAAAAGCACTGGGGGGGGGGGTGAATCAGTGACACCAAAAATAAAACTACTTCTAATACTAATCGGTAGATGAACTTAACAAAACTTTTAAACACAATGCATGTAATCCAAAATGATATAACAACATCCACAATAAGTAAAACATCCACCATAACACAAGTGTTTGTACGTGGAAAACCCAAATAGGTAAAAACCACGGTGAGATGGAACTCACAAGTTAACTATCTGTAGTAATAGATAACTGACCGGTTAGGGTCTACAAAGTGCTCTGCTAGGAATGAATCTTGTTAGAGATCCCAAAGCTTGATTAGAAACTTATACCCTGTTAAAGGTAGTACCTTGTTAGGAGTAACCTCGGTGGAGGATTTCTGAACCCAAACTAATGGATCACCTTGTTAGAGGATTTATACAAAGAAGCTTGCTAGAGCTTACTTGGTTAGGGGATTTGAATTCTACTATGATTGTTAGAAAACAACAGGATTGGTTTGATTTGTCTGAGTAGCACAATAATTGCTTGATCAAATCCATCTAAACATATTCAACACTGCTCTTCTGCATACTCTGCAACTTAACTCTTTTGTCTTTCGCACACAACATATCACTTTCACTCATATGAAATAATTTATTGTAATGTCAATATATAGACATTAAGATTTCATGTCGGCCTAAAGAAATCATAACACAATTTCCTAGGTGCAGTGTATTTGGTCAAGTGATCACAACACATCCCAAAAAAATACCGCCAAAAAATTGTTGGTGGGATAACTCATCATTTGTGGTAACTCATCACTTAATCAACAAATACGGGTTGGAATAATCAATATCGGTTAGAGTTAAATATATGAACCGTTATCCTTGATTCTCTTGATAGAATCTCTACTTGATCTTCATCTTGATGCCGACTAATGTGTATCCACTGGTTATCTTCTATGCATATACCGGTTGTTACAAAGTACCAGTTAGAGATAAACCTCTTAGTATAACCTTTAGAATACTGATTGTAGTATAAAAAACTTGAAGTTATACTGGTAGACAATATAAAGATATGTGTGTGTGTGTGTGTTTCATCAATGATAACATATGATGAATATATTACAATCATCATCAAGCCAACAATCTCCCCCTTTGGCATTGATGGCAATACTTAGAAAATTTTACAGTAATACCGCTAAGTGTGCATACAAAATAAAATTTACACATATACACATGCTCCCCTTAATGCATACATTATACAAAATTTTCAAAAACACACATACATATTTCTACTCTCCCTTTGACAACAATGCCAAATTGAAAAAGAAAAAGAAATATATATAGAGAGAAAATTTGTATCAAAGTGTTCAACACATACAACAATAACTTAAACAAACTCAAAGTTCATGCATTCGCCACTCTCATGAAAATATCTTTAAAGTTCTTCTTCAACTGAAATATGGCATTTGTCCATGTCACTAGCACATTCTCAGTGTACTCTTTTGTAGATAGAAGCTGTGAATGGAATTCTTCCATTGAATCCAGTGTACAGGTTTCTGGAGTTGCTAAGATAGCTTCTGCATTTGAGTAGGCTCTCTGTAGTATATCCACTTGTGATGTGAGTAGACTCTTGAGTTCCTTTAGAGACCAGAGTCTCATTGCCTTCTCATGATCATAAGTCTCCAACCTATTGTGCAAATTATCTACAGATTTTCTAAAAGCAAATATAGAGTCCTGAAGTGGGACATATGCATTGCATATCCTTGCTAGCTCTTGCTCTGTGTCTATTTGTCTTTTTGTGATATCAGAATAACATAATGAAACATTAGAAGTAGAAGCAAGATACTTTCCTCCTATTTCAATAGCTTTTCTCAACAAATCTTTATTATGTTGCAGAGCCATTTTGCCAGTATCAATGTCCTTTTCCAGTTTCTCCCCATACTTATTCTTGTGACTTTTCTTAGCATAGGTCTGAGCAGCTTCTTCAAGTGATTTGATTTGATCAGATGCATCTGCAACTAACTGACCAAGTTTGCTAATAGGGGTTGATAGATGTGCTGTAGATGATTCTGGTAGCAGACTAGATAGAATATCTACTACATTGTGAATTGTTTCTGCCTCAATCCTTTGCTCTTTTAGTCTCTTCTTATGCGCTCTATATTTCATGCCACTAGCAATCTTCATCATTTTAGATGAGCTCAAGTTGTCAATATTGATAGGCCCTAAAATGCTTAATGAATCATCATCATCCTCATCAGTCTGCAGAGTGACTAATGACTTTGTCGGTTCAGAGGATGTAACCTTAATGATTGCTTTCTCTAGATTTTTCTCTATTTCCTTTTCAAAAGTTAGTGTGACAACATTTTCCATAGACTCCTTCTGAGTATCGTGTAAGACCGATGGAGATTGGGGTTTCTTTAGTTGTTCTGTTTTTGGTGGATTGTCCACTTTTGGTTGAGTTGCTGGTTGCTCAACTAGAGTAATTTGTGTGTCAGTGATTTCAGGTGGTTCCATATCTGGTGCAATGTTGTTTGCAGATAGATCAACTGAATCCTGAACATCATTATCAACATAAATAATGGTGTCATCCTTCTTCTTGACATGATACACCTCATCAGCTTGAACAATCTCTTCTTCATCCATTTCCGGTTGATTAACAACATCTTCCTCATTCTTATAGTAATGGATGAGTTCTTCAATCTATTTGATTTCATAGGCAATTCAATGGGTCTCAGTTTCAATAATTGCCCTTTCCATTGAGTAACTTCAATCTTCTTGCTTTGAACATAAACTGAGATTTGTATTGATCGACTAAAGCACTAATTTCATCTTTAGAAAATTCAAGAAAGTATTGTACAAATATCTCATCAATAATTTCCTTTTCCAATTTTATAGCTTCCTCGCATTTATCCAAAAGAATATTGTACAAAGAGATTGAAATAACCTTTCCCAGTTCATGTGGATATCTACTGTAATGACACAAATGATTGATTACCTGTTGAATGACTTGCTTCTTCTCATCTTCAGTGAAGGAATCAAAATGCTCTTTGACATTGTCAAATCTATTCCTTCCTAGTGTCTTCATTGTTCTTTCAAAATGGGTTTGAGGATTGTAAGATGCTATATCAATAGGCACAGTTGCCTTTGGCACTTCCTTGACTATCTTTGCTACTCTATCGGTAGCTTTCATCTTCTTAGGTTATTCTTCTATGTCAGTGCCCTCAGATTCTTCATTAAGAATTAACTTTAGACCTCTTTTATTTGTCACATTCTCCTTCTTTGTATAGACTTGAGGTGCCAGTTCCTTTTTGGTTTGGATACTCCTAGTTACCCTTGTATTCTTTATCACTGGAGGTGCTTCATCAATTTTCTTTTTCTTTCCTTTCTCACTTGTGGCAGGAGCAATACTGGTTTTGTCCTGTGCATCATGGAATAATACAATATCTAGTTTTGCCTTCTTTTTATCTTTAGGAAATGCTAATAGGGTATTAGCATAACCAACCAGTAAGTCATGGTTCACCTCATAACTCATATCTTCTATTTCTTCTTCTCTCAATTGCCTGCATCAAACAAAAATCAGTGGTAATAATAAAAACAATGTCTTTAGAAAAATGACTTACCACATCTTCAGGCAATCTCATTCTCATTCAAATCTTCTTCTGAAACTCATTGAAATACATATTCATAGCAGTGGGTAAAGTATTCTTTACAACCTCGATGTTGTTCTTGATTTGTGTTGATACCGGTAGATCCTTTGACCACTCAATATCACCTATTCCCGGTAGAAAATTTTGAAAATAAAAGAATAACCTAACCAATAGCTGACCATACTTGAACTTAAGACTGCTATCCTTTTTGATATATTGAAAGTTTAGAAACAATTGTCTTCTAATAGCCTCGCAAAGATCATAATCTGCATTTTCAACTATCATCTTGTAAGTTGTATGAATTTCTACAGATGGAAGACTATTTAGTCTACTGGAGTAAAATACTAGGTAGCCTATCACCATTGCTACCAATTTCATGACAGGGTCTCTGATATTGTTGACAGAAAAAGCACATTTGTCAGATGTTGAACCGGTTAGTGAGAATATTGTCTCTTTTGAAATTCGTCTTAACTCAAGTACTACACCGGTTGAGAAATAACTAGTTACAACCTGAATGGATTCCTTGGTAATTGTGTGAGTTCTCTCTAAGTACATGTTCTCACCATGAACCCAACTCAAAATAATTCTGATATGCTCTTCCTCAAAATATTCCAGAAAATAAGCGAAGTTATGAAAACCCTTCTCAAAAACCCTAGCATACTGTGATTGAATTTTTCCATTCTCATCACAGAGGGATTTTAGCTGAGTGTAAATATATAGTGATCCTAGATCCTCTATCTTACAATCAATATAACTTGACAAATCTCCTTTAACTAAAACTCCACTCAGAACTTGTGATAATTCATTATACGACACAATTTCTTCCGCTTCTACAACTTCTATCGGCTCACATGTAATCATTAACATTTCTACAGACTTTGAAGATGATGCCATTGCAAATGAACAAGATTCAAAGCAGAATTTTCAAAGAAATACCTTTTCTTATGCACGTTGCCTTGTTTTACTAGTTGAATGCCCAAATGCACACCAGTTCGATCTTCTGCAACCTTCAAATCAGCTTGATTGCAAATCACAAAGCAACTTCAACAATTATCACCCAACAATCTTTCTTAGCTCAACAAGAACTCCAAATTTCTTTCTTGAATGCATTAGGGTAAATTTAACAAAGTAAAAACTCACTTTTATCCTTTTTACCTACTGCATTAAATGCTTGCTAGTTAGAGTTACAAACCCTAATTTCACCACTCAAGGACAAAACCGATTGATAACATATTGACAAAAAGTTACCAAAATTTCATGCTTCAAAATTCTTTTACCGCTCATTTATCTCAAGGGGTCCAAAGGTAATTTGACCATTAATCTCCCCTTAGCCATATAAAAAGACTTAATTCACCGGTGCAGGGTTCTCTTCACTAGGTGAAGGAACAATTTCTTCTCCAGGCAAGTCATCACTTTTCTTCTTCCATATCCGATTCATTTCCTCTCTTGTTTCTTCAACATTAAATGTCTGCTTTCCTTTCTGATCCTTAGAAAGATTGACCAGTTTGATGTTTCTGGATCTACAAAAATTTGCAAGGTGCCCCGGTTTATTACAGTGATAGCAGGCCAGACCAGATGATTTCCAAGGTCCTGCATTTCCTCTCCTAGTTCTTCTTCTGTAGTTCATAGCCACATGACCAAAGTTATTACAGATGGTGCAAATGACATTTGTTACCTTTTCCATCTCAAATGGACTAAACTAGTTGTCATAGGGTCTTTGCCAGTTCATGTTGACCTGGTTGTCAAAATTTCTCATTCAGTTGCCATTCAGTCTTGGATGCATAGGTGGTATAGGATTGTTTGCTCCATATCTGCACTCAATAGATCTATGTCCATACATTCTGCATGTGAAGCAATGACCTTCAAATTTATTCGACACATACCTAGCATTAGTATTGTATCTTGCATTTCTATTAGGTTTGTCTTTACAAACATTTGTAGTGTGACCAGGTTTATGGAAAACAAAATAAATAGGTTTAAAGACCTTCTTACCGGTAGGCTTCTTGATCTTAGGAGCGGATTTTTTCTTAAGAGTATTGCTCTTGGTACTGGAGGATTCACCTTTTTTAGTTGTATGAAAACCAAGTCCAGAGGTATCACCTTTCATCCTTTGTGATTGAATTTTTTCTTCAAGCAATGAACTTTTCCAATTTCTCATTAGCTTCGGTAAGTTGTTTGATGAGATCTTCATTATGCTTTGATAGGCTCTCTCTCAGAGATGATGCTAGTTCAAGATCTAGCTGTAAGTTCTCTTTCTCTTCTCTTTCAGCATTCAAATGCTCATGCAAGGTAGCATTTTCTTGCTTGATCTTGGCAATCTCTTGATCCCTTTCCTTGATAAGATCTCCAGCAGCTCTTCTAGCTTCTAGTTCCCGACTCATGTGAATAGTAAGACCTTCCAGCTATCTCCTCAGATTTAGATTTTCACCATTTAACTTTTCAACCTCCTTGGCTAAAGCATCAATACTGGCCTCATCTAAAGAACTATTGTCAGATATCTCTAACAGTTGTTTAGTTAGCTCTCTCCTTTTGACTTGTGAAGCTTTCAGTTTGACCCTAAGGATTTCAAGCTCATTTCTGCTAGCTTCTATCTCTCTAGCCATCTCAAAGTAGGTCATGTCCCCCATGGTGATTTCAAGGTTCCCTTATAAGCGATTAGGCTTTAAAGAAGTTAGGCTTTGATACCAATTGATGGACTTGAAAAGCATTGAGAGGGGGGGGGGTGAATCGGTGACACCAAAAATAAAACTACTTCAAACACTAACTGGTAGATGAACTTAACAAAACTTTTAAACACAATGCATGTAATCTAAAATGATATAACAACATCCACAATAAGTAAAACATCCACCATAACACAAGTGTTTGTATGTGAAAACCCAAATAGGTAAAAACCATGGTGAGATGGAACTCACAAGTTAACTATCTGCAATAATAGATAATTGACCGATTAGGATCTACAAAGTGGTCTGCTAGGAGTGAATCTTGTTAGAGACACCAAAGCTTGATTAGAAGCTTATACCCTATTAAAGGTAGTACCCTGTTAGGAGTAACCTCGGTGGAGGATTTATGAACCCAAACTAATGGATCACCCTGTTAGAGGATTTATACAAAGAAGCTTGTTAGAGCTTACCCAGTTAGGGAATTTAAATTCTGTTGTGATTGTTAGAAAACAACAGGATTGGCTTGATCTGTTTGAGTAGCACAATAATTGCTTGATCATATCCTTATAAACATATTCAACATTGCTCTTCTGCATACTCTGCAACTTAACTCTTTTGTCTTTCACACACAACATATCACTTTCACTCATATGAAATAATTCATTGTAATGTCAATATATAGACATTAAGATTTCATGTTGGCCTAAAGAAATCATAACACAATTTCCTAGGTGCGGTGTATTTGGTCAAGTGATCATAACACATCACAAAAAATATCGCCAAAAATTTGTTGGTGGGATAACTCATCACGATTTGTGGTAACTCATCACAGAATCAACAAATACCGGTTGGAACAATCAATACCGGTTAGAGTTAAATATATGAACCGTTATCCTTGAATCTCCTGATAGAATCTCTGCTTGATCTTCATCTTGATGCCAACTAATGTGTATCCACTACTTATCTTCTATGCATATACCGGTTGTTACAAAGTACCGATTAGAGATAAACCTCTTAGTATAACCTTTAGCATACCGATTGTAGTATAAACAAATTGAAGCTATACCGGTAGACAATATAAACATGTGTGTGTGTGTGTGTGTTTTATCAATGACAACATATGATGAATATATTACAATCATCATCAAGCCAACAATGACAACCTAGAGAACGAGTTATATAAAAAATGCTACTAGAATCGAAATGGATGCAACTAGGATTCTAGTGAGTGCTAAGATATGAAGATGAAGATGAAGGGTGCAAGCTAGGTGATTAGGAGGCAAAGTATACTCCAAATTGAAAGCTAAGTATTCTGTGTGAGTTAATTAAACTAAGATGAGAATGCAAAACTTACAAAATAAGTGAAATTAAGCTAGGATGGAAGATTAAAATACAACTAAATGAAGCTAAACTGTGTGCTATGGATGCTTGAGGATAATGTTGATGCTTGGTGATGACAAAGACAACTCCTTAACCTGAAATGTGACTATAATTTTTAGGCACAAAATACTTGATCAATTGAAGAAGGAATGGGCTCTATTTATAGGGAAAATAGAGAAATGGATGGTTGAGATTGAGTAATCTCAACAAGGGCTAGGATTGAAAGCTATCAATCCATGGGAGAGATTCAATCCAATGCCAAGTTGACAAATGTCACCTTGAGAGGGCTTGAGGGGATGCTAAACAAGCATTAGATGTTAATCAAGAAATTAGGGATAACCTCAAGGAGTGACATTATGGATAATGTCATTAGCCGGGGAGGCATTGCATTACCCAAAAGGTAAACTCTTGTGCAATATGGGAAAATGGTTAAAGGGACAACCATCATGGCTAAGGGGTGTGGGCTTGCAAGAGGCATTAAATGCCTTTTGAAGACTTTGGAGGCTAACTTTCCCAAAGAGGAAAACCACTAGTGGTTTATGTAAGAGCCTTACATGTTTGGAAGACTCAACAGGTTAACTTGTTGATATAGATAAAGTCTTAAATGCATTTTGAAGACTTTCTTCCAAATTTGGAGAAGTGACTCCCCCAATTTTAGGGATGGGACATGATTAGGAGAATAGGACATGATTATGATAGGATTAGAAGGCTTTTAGAAGAATGATTAGGGGAATGCAGGATTTTGCAAGTGGGTGAGGGAAAATAGGTAATTTTGGTAAATTAAAAATGATTTGATTTAGCCAAAAAAGGGGATGCAACTTGCATTTGTAGGATTTTGCAAGTGGGGGATTTTTAAATAAATTTTGATTTATTTAAATGCAAAAGGGTTTTTAATTAAATGTGAATTTAATCAAAAAGGAGAAAAGGGGATTTTAATTAAATAAATAAGATTTATTAAATTAAATGGCTAGGGGTACTTAATCAAACCTTAGTTTAATTAATAGGTTAGGCTAGAGGAAATGGATTTAATCAAATCTTTAATTTGATTAATATGATAATTAGAAGAATAGGGATATTAATTAAATCTTAATTTAATTAATTGGAAGAATCAAGGATAATTAAATGAATAAAATTCACTTAATTCATTGTGCAACTTTTAGGTGTCTACAGACACAGGTCTATCTTCTTTAATGGCAATAAACACAACTTCATCTCCTTCTGATTCATCATCTATAACACCTTCATCTACAACATAATAATAGTTCTTCTAGTTCTTAAACTTCTAGTTAGACTTATAAGGCTTATCATACGTCTCGTGCTTCTCATATCCATCATTCCTATCATGCTTATCAAACTTATCATGTCTGTCATACTTAGCCATTCTCTCTGGGCATCTATAAGAAAAATGTCCTATCTTATTAGAAGAAAAGCATTTCAAGGGCAACTTTCCATCCTACTTACTGGAACCTTTAGGAAATCTCTGGGCAATCAATGCTTCAAGCTCATCAAGCTATTTTTCTTGCTCTTCTATCTCTCTTCTTTCTCTTTCATATTTGGATATCTTGCACTCATCTGGGTCATATTTCTACTTACCGGACACAGATGCTGATGCTTTAAATTTTGTCTTAGACTTTCCATGTGATTCTCCAAATTCTCTCAGCTCAATGCAACAAGTTTCCCAACCAACATATCACTTGCTACTGTAGTTACACTCCAGATCTCATCAATAACAACAACCTTATGTTTGTAAGTAGGAGGCAAAGATCTCAACACCTTAGAAACAATCTCATCTTCATCAATATTTCCACCAACACATTTGATACCAAGGACAAGTTCATTCACCTTAGCCATGTATGAATGTATGTTCTCATCATCTCCCATATTCAATGTCTCATACTTTCCTTTCAAACTTTGCAACCAAGCAACTTTCACTTGACTATTAGCTTCATACAGGATCTCAAAATTCTCCCAGATCTCATATGTGGTCTGAAGTCCCATTACATTTGTCATTTCAGAATCAGTTAGGGCACTAAGCAATGCTTCCTTTGCTTTGATATTATATTCAACTTCCTTAACCTCATCAGGAGTAGATGGTCCATTCTGAGGAACACCATAGACATTCTTGGTAATCTTCCAGTAATCTTCTCCAAGACATTTCAAGTGCACCTCCATTTGGCTCTTCCACATGGTATAGTTACTTCCATCAAAGCTCAGACTATCCTTTTTAAAAATAATACCTTGAGCTGCCATCCCAGATCTCCTCAAGTGATTAAGCTTCTATTGGAGGATCTAACTCTAATACCAATTGTTAGTAGCAATCAAGAAGGAAGACTGAGAGGGGGGGGGGAGTGAATCAATATTCACTAGATACAGATAATTAAACTCTAAAACATAAATTGATAAACTGCAACAACAAATAGATAAACAAATTAACAACACAACACACAACACCAAGATTTTGACGTGAAAAACCCGGTCAAGGCAAAAACCACGGTGGGAACCTACCCATAGTAAGCTGATACTCTCCAGTAGTATGTGAAAATTATTATAATAGGGAATGCACATGCATTCAGGAACACTACCTAGAGCTCACCGCTCAAAAGACAATTACAACAAATTTCAAGATAATTTCCACCATTGAATGATCACCGCACATCGATTTGATAAGAAATCAAACCCTTGTCACATTCTAAAAATCACTTCGTAGTTTCCCAAGAAATCCAATCCTTGTACACACTCAAACACCATCTTATTATTACACATGGTTTGTGACATGTCATCACTAAGTTATGAATATGATAAGATCCATCGCCAAACCATAAATCATTACCGGTGAAAAGATCTGTTACCGGTATACATTCTTCTTCACAGAGTTTATGATAGTAAATCATAACTCACTCAATTCATTGAATTGCTGATGCAGTGTGGAAAATAGATGCATGTTCCTATCTTCAACACTCCTGAAAAACTGCAACATCTAACTCTTCACCAATCGTCTATATTGGTATCTTGATCATCACACTGTTCCTACTTACCTTGCTGTAAAACACATTCCTCTACTGGTTAGGTTATACCAGTAGGCCTAGATGACTTAGATGACTCAACAAACATGGTTTCCA
Organism: Cryptomeria japonica; assembly: GCF_030272615.1. Lineage (NCBI taxonomy): Eukaryota > Viridiplantae > Streptophyta > Pinopsida > Cupressales > Cupressaceae > Cryptomeria > Cryptomeria japonica. The sequence continues at coordinate 335,740,899 of NC_081411.1, read as the reverse complement.
TCAATGACAACACAAATAAATTCATCAAACAATTTACAACTATATCATCATCACCTAGCCAACAATCTCCATCAACTTTACAAGTTATGCCAACAATGACTTTATCGATCATCTTATCATCTCATCATCATCTCCATATGCCAATAATCTCTCCATTATTTGATGGTATGATGAAAGAATAAGTATCTGGTAGATTACTGAGAGGGGGGGGGTGTGAATCAGTAAATTGAAAAAATGATACAAACTTCCCAAAATCAATCTCAATCACACAAGGTAAACTTGTCAATAAAATACCACTGTCAAGATCAATACTCACAAGAATACCAGTTGACTGTTGTAGCAACTTAACAGTAAAAAAATTTAATCTTGTAAACATCCAAATGCTTAATCATATGTCAACATACTTCATCTCTTAATGCTTCAAGTTATCATACCTTATCAAAATAGTTAAGTTTAATCAAAACAATCATAAGATCATAACCACAAAAGCATTCACCACATGACACAAATATTTATATGTGGAAAAACCAAATAGGTAAAAATCACGGTGAGATGAGACTCACGAGATAGCTATCTGAACTCTTCTAAAGATCACCCTGTTAGGAGCCAAGCCTGTTAAAGCTTTTACAAAAGTCATGTTAAGAACTGATCCTGTTAGGAATCACCCGGTTAAGGGATTTACAATAAATGCATTGATAAAAAGCAAGTACCTTGTTAGGAGTAACCTTGGTAGATGATTTGAGAATCAAAGTTAATGGATCACCTTGTTAGAGGATTTAAGAAGTAACCAAGCTTGTTAGAGCTTACCCGATTAGGGGATTTCAATTCTGCTGTAATTTTTAGAAGACTACAGGATTTACTTGATCTGTCTGAATAGTACTACACTTGTTTGATCAGATCCTTTTAAGCTTCAATCCACCTTTACACAAACTGCAGATTCATTATCCGGTTTGGAAACCACACACTCAACTGATTTCTACCATCACCTTTTTTCAAAACAACTTCATTGACCTTAAATACAAATCAAATAGGTCGGTAACACAACAAAAACCTAATTCTCACATAGAGATTACAAACAAATCAGTTCAAGTATGACCGTTGGATTTACATAGCAATTTGTACACATTATTCAAGAAAACTCCAACAACTCCTTGATCACTGCTTCATCGGACTTTGTAACTCATCACGCGCTTTGCATTAGATGTAATACACTCTGCTCATCCCCTAGACAAACAAACAAATGCACCAAAACAATTTGAACTTGTCTTCATACAATGACCATACGTGTCACCATCATTACCACTCAACATTAGATCATAAACCAACAAACTAAATCGGTTAGGGTTTAACGAAAACAACTGGTAGGGTTCACCAGTTATATAGGGTTTATCCTCATATACTGGTTATTGGTTCAACTACATACAAACAAACACATGCACCAAAACAATTTGAACTTGTCTTCATACAATGACCATACGTGTCACCATCATTACTGCTCAACATTAGATCATAAACCAACAAACTAAATCGGTTAGGGTTTAACGAAAACAACTGGTAGGGTTCACCGGTTATATAGGGTTTATCCTCATATACTGGTTATTGGTTCAACTCACATACTTACATACCGGTTTACAATATCTTCCACAAAGCTCTTCCTACCAGTTACAAGACAATATCAATAATGACAACAATATCAACAATATCATAAATATCATTACTGGTTAATTGACATCAATGCCAACATAACATATCATTAATGCAATCTTCATGCAAATGCCAAGAATATGCCAATAATATCCCCCTTTGGAATTGATGGCAACACCAAAATGACAATACCAAAATCTCACCAAAATCTCATCATGCAAAACTTTTAGAGTTCCAGTTATGACTGTTGTACATGTCTTTACTACTCTTCTCATCCTTTGCTTTACTTCTCCCCATACCACTTTTCTTCTCCCCCTTTGCATTTCTTCTCCCCCTTTGACAACAATGCCAAATGTGCAAAGTGTCAAATTCATCTTTTGCTGCTCTTATTTTCTTCATCTCAGCTGCTCCCCCTGAGGAGTAGCCCACTTCTCATCAATCCATAGTGAAAGATCTTCAATTAGTCCAGTTGATTGATGCCTCAACAACATCTTAGTTGACCTTCGATAGGGGCATAACCCCTAGCTTGCCTCTGAGATATTCAAAGGTAGTCTTAGGCAATGGCTTAGTGAATATGTCTGCTAACTGCTCCTTACTAAACACGTGTTCCATCCTGACTGTCTTTTCCTGCACTCTCTCTCTTAGAAAATGACACTTCAGTTCAATATGCTTTGTTCTAGCATGCAATACCGAGTTATTTGAAATACTTATTGCACTTGTATTATCACAATATGTGATCACTGATTCTATCATAGTCTCCTTGAATGCTTCCAATACATGTCTCATCCATATTGCTTGAGTATAGTTCATGGATGCAGCCACATACTCTACTTCTGTTGTAGATTGAGAAATGCAACTTTGTTTCTTACTAGTCTAGGATACCAGTCTTCCTCCTAGAAAGAATACGCCACTGGTTGTGCTCTTTCAGTCATCTACATTACCTGCCCAATCAACATATGTGAATACCTTCAAAGAGAAGTTGCCTTTGTATGGATGACATAATCTATAATCAATAGTTCCTCTAAGATACCTAAAAATTCTCTTTACTGCAACCATATGAGTATCTTTAGGATTATTTTGAAATCTTGCCACTAAACCAACTGCATGAGCAATGTCCGGTCTGCTATGAACAACATAGTGTAGTTTTCCAATCATAGATCTATACCCAATTTTATTCACTGGATTTGAATCATCTTCCTTTGATAATCTACAACCTGTAACCATAGGGGTTCCAACTGGTTTACAATCTTCCATTCCAAAGGTTTTTAATACCTCCTTCACATACTTAGACTGACTGATAAAGATTCCTCCTTTCATATGTTGGACCTGCAAACCAATAAGAAATTTGATTTCTCCTATCAAAGACATTTCAAACTCCTTTTTCATTTCTTCTACAAAATGTAAACTGATGTCATCATCTCCTCCAAATATGATATCATCTACAAATACTTCTGCAATTAATAACTTGTCTCCTTCTGTCTTCAAGTAGATATTGATGTCCTCACTAGTTCTTTGAAATCCAATCTTTATCAGGTGTGAATGGAGTCTCTCATACCATGCCCTTGGAGCTTGCTTTAATCCATATAAAGCTTTATGCAGTTTTCACACCATATCCTTGTCTTCAGTAATGCAAACCCATCCAATTGTTCTATGTAAACTTCTTCTAGAATTCCACTAAAAAATATAGACTTAACATCCATTTCGTAAACCTTGAATCCCTTGAATGCAACAAATGCAAGTAGCATTCTAACTACTTCAAGTCTAGCAATCGGTGCAAAGGTTTCTCCATAATCCTTACCTTCATCTTGTGCATATCCTTTGCAAACTAGTCTAGCCTTGTTCCTAATAACTTCACCATCTTCATTCAGCTTGTTTCTAAACACCCACTTAGTACCTGTAGTCACATAAATCTGTCCACTTAATTAAATGAATATTTAGTATTTATTTGATTATTTAACCATCAATCAATAATTAATTAAATTAATATTTAATTAATTCATCTTAACCCTCTTCTCCCATTAATTAAATAAATTATTCAATTTATTTGATTTAATTCACTTAACCAAATTCAAACCATTAATTAAATAAATAAATCATATTTGTTTAATTAAATCTTCTCTCACATTTAAATAAATTAATATTTATTTAAAACCCCCAAAATCTCATCTCTCACATTTAAATAAATTAACATTTATTTAAATCACCTTTATCCTCCACCCACTTGCATTTTCCTACAAATGCAAGTTGCACAATTATTTTAAATAAATTATTTATTTAAATCACCTTTATCCTCCACCCACTTGTATTTTCCTACAAAAGCAAGTTGCACAACTATTTTAAATAAATCATTTATTTAAATCACCTTTATCCTCCACCCACTTGCATTTTCCTACAAATGCAAGTTGCACAACTATTTTAAATAAATTATTTATTTAAAATCCTATTTATCCTCACCCACTTGAAACCTTTAATGGTTTCCCTTAAAGTCTTCAAACTTGATGGCTTCCTTCTATAGTCTTCTTAAGCCTTTAATGGTTTCCCTTAAAGTCTTCAAACTTGATGGCTTTAAAGTCTTCAAACTTGATGGCTTCCTTCTATAGTCTTCTTAAGCCTTTAATGGTTTCCCTTAAAGTCTTCAAACTTGATGGCTTTAAAGTCTTCAAACTTAATGGCTTCCCTTAAAGTCTTCTTAAGACTTTAATGGTTTTCCTTAAAGTCTTCAAGCCTTTAATGGTTTCCCTCAAAGTCTTCAAGCATTTTAATGCTTTATCTTCCTTTTTCTCATTTAAATAAATTAATATTTATTTGAATATTTACCCAAATGCAAATTACACCATTTAATTGAAATAAATGATTTTATTTTAATTGAAAATACCAAAATTCCTCCCACTTGCATTTTCCTACAAAATCCACTTGTATGCCTAAACCCCTTCTAGATTCTTCTAAACCCTTCCTAATTAACCTAATCCATCCCCTAAATATTGTCACATTCCTAAGCAAATTGGAGTCACTTCTCAAAGACTCCAAAGTCTTTGAAAAGCAATTAATACTTTGTGTGTTCAACAAATTAACCTCTAAAGTCTTCCAAACCACTTATGGCTCTTACATGACCATTAATGGTTAATTCCACTTGCACCCATGGTTAAGGACTTTGACCCCTAACTTAACCCTCATGTAACCCATGTGTCTCTTCAAAGCATTTATTTCTTTGACTAGGGTAACCATCATGTCCCCTCAAGCATTTAATGCTCCTTATCTCTCCTCTCAAGCCTCCTCATGGTGACACTTGTCAACATGGGATTGGGTTGAAAGTCTCACATGGATTGAATATCTTTCAATCCTAACCCTTGTTAAGATTGCTCAATCTTAACCCTTCATTTCCCCATTTCTTCTATAAATAGAACCCTTCTCCTCAAACAAAAAAAGGAAGCATTAGAGTATTGTTGTTATACTGGCATTAGCATAGAGCTTTCTCATAGCATCACTATCTACACTTGCATAGCATTTGCTTATCATATTCAACCATCTTGAATCTCCATATGGCATCCATGGCTAGTGCTAAAAACTGAGAGCTACACTCATTTGGGACTTGGAGAGGAGAGGAACAAGGGATGAGCAACTATGAGCATCTTGATTAGCTTTTTTATTCTATGTTTATATGCTTTCTATTTCATGCTTAATATCTCTCTTGATATGCCTGTTTAGGATAATCTTTTGTTGCTAACACTAACGTTTGTTTCTTGTGCTCTTCTGTGTGTTGCCATCAAACAAATTTTCTAATCCTTTTTGCAAAGCATCAGTACCAATCACATTTTTATCAGTTGGTCTGAGGAAAAGTGACCAAGTGTTGTTCTTCTCTATTTGAACAAGCTCTTCATTCATAGCCTTTATCTAATCATCATCCTTGAGTGATTCCCTCATTGTCTTCGGTTCAACTGTGAAAATCAGACAAGCACTTTCTTTGATCTTTCTTCTAGTTTGTACTCCATCATTCCTCTCTCCAATTATCTGATCTGCTGAGTGATTCAACTTTACATACCTAGGTATAAACAGTTCTACTATAGAAGTCTCATCTTGTTCTTCATCTTCATCTTCTTCATCTACCGGTTGAGCAGTATCCTCCACCATTCTGCTCAACATCATTTTGAACTTCTGGTTCAATAATCACTAGCTTTTGTTCTTCTACTGCATCAAATTTGTTGGTATCATAAGATTTATCAGAATACTCATCAACTTTCACATTAACACTTTCCACAATCTTCTTGGTTCTTTTGTTAAAGCACTTGAATGCTTTGCTCTTAGTTGATAACCAAGGAAAGTTCCTTCATCACTCTTAGGATCAAACTTTCTAGTATACTCATCTCTCTTTATGTAACACCTGATGCCAAAGACTTTGAAATAACTAACATTTGGAGTACGACCATACCACAATTCATAGGGAGTTTTGCCGCTACCTTTCTTGACCAATACCTAGTTCATTGTGTATATTGCAGTGCTAACTACTTCTCTCCAAAACATCTTAGGTACATCTCCTTGTATGAACATTGTTCTAGCTGCTTTAGCTATGGTTCAGTTCCTCCTTTATACAATCCCATTCTGTTGTGGTAAACTTGGTGCATACAGTTTTCTCTTGATTCCATTCTCATCACAATATTTCATAAATTCAGCAGATGTGAATTCTCCACCTCGGTCAGATCTTAGGCACTTCATATTCTTATCGGTTTCTTTCTCCACTAGGGCTTTGAATGCCTTAAACTTGCTGAAAGCATCAAACTTCTCCTTCAAAAATGTAACCCACATCATTCTTGAATTATCATCAGTAAATATCATAAAATATTTATCACCATAAAAACTCCTAGTCCTCATAGGACCACATAAATCAATGTGCACCAAATCTAAAATATTTTCAGAAGAAAATGATTTTCTCTTGAAAGAGGAAGTAGTCATCTTACCCAAATGACACTATTTAAAAATCACATTGTCTGGTTTGACAAATTGTATCATACCTCTAACCATACTTGACTTGTTGACCTTAACCAAATTATCAAAATTCACATGACAAAATCTTCTATGCCATAACCAACTGTCCTCAACTTTTGCAACCAAACAACTGTTAACATTAGTGTTCAGATGAAATAAGTTATCTTTTGTTTGTTTACCGGTAGCAATCAATTCTCCTTTGCATCCTAAAATCCTTCACACTCCACTCTTAAACTCAAGATGATAACCTTTATCATTCAACTGACCAACACTCAATAATTTATGCTTCAATCCTTCAACCCAATATACATCATCAACATTAATTTTTCCATTTAAAGAAATATAACCTTTACCTTTTACCATACATGGTGAATTGTTGCTGAATTTCACTACTCCACCATCAAATTCTTCAAGTAAACCAAACTTGTTCTTGTCACCGATTATGTGATGTGAGCAACCACTATCAATGACCCACTCATCACTGCTGTCAATATGAGATACTAAAGTTTTCTTGTCAAAGATATCTTCCTTAATTGCTACAAAAAAAATTTCCTCATTATCTTCATCCTCAGATTCCTCATCAGTAACACCTTCATCAACTGCAACATAGCATTGTTTCTTTCCTTTTTCTTTATAATTTCTAAACTTTTCCTTTTGATCACTGCTAGGACAGTTTGCAACAATATGTCCTATTTTGTTACAAGAGAAACATTTAAGAGGAAGCTTTCCTTTGTACTTACCAGTGCCTCTCAGAAGTCTCTTAGCTATTAAAGCTTCAAATTCCATCAAGTTGCTTTCATCATCCATTCCTTCATTACCACCACCATGTTGACTTGACCTATAGACATCCTTTCCTTTTCTTACCGGTGCATTAGATACTAATGCTTTGAAAGAAGATTCTACTTTTGGTACACTATTGTCAAAGCTATTCAACTCAAAAGCAATAAGCTTTCCTATCAAAGAATCAACTGTAACTTTATCTTTGTTGACCGACCTCAATTCTTGGATAGCAGATACTCTAATAGCATAAGAAGGTAGTAAGGTTCTAAACATTTTACTTACCACTATGTCTTTTGTTATGGATCCACCATCCCTTTTGATTCCTTAAACAACTTCTTTTATCCTCTGTCCATACTGGGTGATGTTCTCACCTTCCATCATGTTAATGTCATCAAACTTGCCTCTTAGGTTTTCTTCTTTATCTTTTGCACATGCTCTTCTCCACCATAAATCAACTTCAACTTTTCCCAAACTTCATAAGATGTTTCAAGATCATGAACACCAATATATTCAGAATCAGGAAGTGTACTTACAATGGCTTCCAATGCTTGAATATTCCCCTATTGTTCCTTAAGCTGATCTGTAGTCAGAGTATCGGCAGGAGGTGTGTACTGATTAACAACATGCTCCCAGAACTATTGCCCCATTCCTTTGATGTACATCTTCATTCTGTCACTCTAGATTCTGTAGTTATCCTTTGTGAACTTAAGACCCTCATTCTTCATCATTTCGGATCTTTACCTCAAGTGGTTAAGCTTTTGCACAAAGATGACCTAGTGGTCTAATACCAATTGTTATTATGAGTATCCGGTAACTACTGAGAGGTGGGGGGTGAATCAGTAGTTAAACAAATCTGCAATACTTTAAAAAATACTTCAAAAACTAGTATTGGTAGCTACTCAAACATTTCTTTAAACCGATATCAAACCATTCACTTAAGTGTTCATCAACATGCAAATTTTAAGTAAAGATATCAAATCCACATATCAATAATGCATCACCACATGAACATAGATATTTTTCATGTGGAAACCCAAATGGGAAAAACCACAGTGGGAATTGGCACCCACAAATATTTGCACTCTTTCAGAATGCACTCGATTAAAGGCCTAGCCCTGTTAGGAGCTTTACAATATGCCCGGTTAAGAGCAGACCCTATTAGGAGTCACCTGGTTAAGGGATTTCACCTTAGCCCTGTGAGGATCTCTACCCTATTAGAAGTAACCTTGTTACATTATTTTAAACTCAAGCTAATGAGCCACTCGGTGAAGGGATTTTACAAATAAGACCTGTTAGGATGTACTTGGTTAAGGGATTTCAAACTACTGTAACTGTTAGGGAACAATCGGGCAGACTCTTCAACTCAATTCTGCTTCTCACATGCAGACTCTTCAATTTGGTTTAACACACTCTTCTTCTCAAATCACCGACACAAAATCTCTTTTCCAACTCGACCTAAATACACTTTTCAACTAGGTCTATTACATAACCCTAACTACATTCAAAATATAATGAATTTACATTTTAGATCATTACAAATAATTTATAGATCATTACAACAAATTTCAAGACAATTTCCATCGTTGAATGATCACTGCACATTGATTTGATAAGCAATCAACTTGTCATGACATTCTGCTAAGAACTTTGCTGTTTCCCAAGAAATCTGATCCTTGTACGTGCTCAAACACCATCTTATCATTACACATGATTTCTGACACGTCATCACTAAGTTATGAACATGATAAGATCCATCACCAAACCATAAATCATTACCGGTCAAAATATCTATTATTGGTATACATTCTTCTTCATAGAGTTTATGATAGTAAATCATAACTCACTTAATACACTAAATTTGCTGATGCGGTGTGGAATATAGATGCATGTTCCTGTCTTCAATACTCCTAAAAAACCACAACATCGAACTCTTCACTAATCATCTATATCGGTATCTTGATCATCGCATTGTTCCTGCTTACCTTGTTGTAAAACACATTCCTCTATTGGTTAGGCTATACCGATAGGCCTAGATGACATATAACTCAACAAACATGATTTCCATCAATGACAACACAAATAAAGTCATGAAACAACTTACAACTATATCATCATCATCTCGCCAACAATCTCCATCAACTTTACAAGTCATGCCAACAATGAATTTACCGGTCATCTTATCATCTCATCATCATCTCCATATGCCAATAATCTCTTCATTATTATCTTCATCAGTTATGCCAACAATATGCCAATATTACAATATGATTTAGACTATAATCCAGAATAAATGAATTGCAATGATAACATCTACAAATGCTTGGTGTTAGTTCCAGTTAAGCACAATTGTCTGCTCTGCAACACCAATCTCACCACAACACTTCATTGAATGATAAATCTCTCTTTCACACATTCAAATCTCTCTAATAATGTAGACACACATTGCCAACACCCCAAATTACATAGGCATCTCACCTATATATACAAATCATCAACCTTGATAAGAAGGTCAACTAAACCCTCAACCCTCATCTTACAATTACAAAAATTACATTGCATGATACAAAGATCGACCACCAGACCAATATTATGATTTACATTACATAGCATGGACCTAATTCAAATTCCCAAATGAACACATCCACCAGAAATCCCGCTAAGATCAACTGCAACACACTTCACCAACAGAAATATCGCATAACATGAAAATCATCACCGATTCATAAAAATCACCACAACTCACACAACGATCAATGTGGATTGCCAAAACAAATAGGGCACGACTAGGTAACACCAACAAACATGTTAGAATCATTCGAAACAACTTCACCAACACCACTTTTCAAATCTTCATCGATCAACATCAGAAAGCTTAAGAACACAACCAGTCAACAACTGTCATTAAGAAAGATAACTTGCAAGGTACCAAATTATGAACCATCTAAACTGAAGGTTCACAAGATCATCCAAGACAATATCCCAAAGTCTTAGCACAAGATCTGATCATACCAAAATATACCGGATTCTACAAAACAATGATCAACAAAACCAAACTACTAAAAACTGGATTAGAAAGTGTTCCCAAACTCTCCAAAATAACTCATAGGAATATGTTGACATCAATGACAACAACTTATCCTAGTAACATCAATGAACAAACAAATCCAACAATCTCCCCAATAATCCAACATACCTATGGTTGGTTTTTGATTTTTTATCTCCTGAGCGACTCAAGGATGTCTTGAAACTAGAGACGCAAGGAGGGAGTCTAATTTTTCTTTGACTGTTGTTTGTGAGTGAAGCCCTATCTCTATGCAAATTTGTCTTATAATGTGATCAGGTAACATATCACTGAGGACATTATGAATTTGCACAGGACGAGGGTTAACTCTTGTCTGTTTTATGCAAGAAACACTCAGGTCGTCTTGGTTTAATTATACCTAGATGCTTTTGTCATCTTGCAATATCAAAATCCATGTAAGTTATACTCATGTCATTATGGTTTAATTATACCATGATGCTTGTATCAACTTTCAACATACCAAAGGCTCAATGATGATAAAAAAAAATTACTATAATATTTGATCGTAAGGATGACTATATTAGAAATGAGGGATCATTTCATATCATATTCCCCTACACTTAGTTGCAATAATTAATCATATCCACTTAGCTGCTTATCATTGGTTGGTTAAAAGTTTCATTAGTATCATTTTGCATCTCATTTTCAAGATACATCTCATTTCATATCATTTACAAATACATTTAGTTGCATTATAAGTATCATTTAAAACATGTATTTAGTTGCATCATCATTTCATATCATTTTAAAAATACATTTAGTTGTATTATCGTCTTATTATCATTTAAAAAATGCATTTAGTTGCATCATCATTTCATTCATTTAACAAGTGAATTTAGTTATCATATAAAGGCATTATCATTTCATTTAGTATCATTAATAATTTCTTTTCATTTAAATATCATTCCATTTAATATCATCATTAACAAATTGTCCTTCCATATTATTACATTTGGTATCATATATTATCATTTTGTATCATTTAGTATCACATCATTACATTTCCTATCATTAAGCATTTAAAATGCATATCATTTAAATTATTTCATTAGTATCATTGATCATATCATATCATTACCATTAGTACATTTAACACAAGCATTTATCATCTCATCATAAAAAACATTAAGCATCATTATAGGGGCATTTTTTATATCAATCACATGTGCATTGCATTCATATCACATAAGCAAATATTGCATCATAGAAGTATCAATAGAACATGCATTCATCACATATAAAATCCATATCATCAACTCATTTGCCTAACAAAAACATCTGCATTTCAATAAACATCATCACATAGACATATCACCTTCAAAACATATAGATTATCTCATCATAAATCACATGATCACACACATCACATAAATAGCATCACAAAAACAAAATCATGTAGGTCTGTATATAAAAGCATATAGATAATCAAAGAAAATGAATTCATATCATGTATAAGCATATCAATATCATATCATCATGCATGTGTGATCCATAGAGATCCAAAGGAAAATCACTGATACATGTCAGAATGAATCGAAAGAATAATGTCCAAATGTACCCAAATATCATATCAAACAGTAAATGTGCATCAACAAGAGCCTAGGATCATCAATATCCAAGATCAATCATATACCTCATATCACAAAGGCTCAAATATACATCAATGAGTACATCATATCAAATGATCAAAAGAATATCAAAGTATACATCATCTCATCCACGTGAGCAAAAAAACATCATCAAAGGGAAATCTAAGAGTGGCTGTCGCCTAAATCTGTTGGTCGGGCACTGGGACCACCTGCACCTGAACCTATGCCACCACCTTTGGGATCTCTCCCAGGCCCCATGACTCCTCAGCTTCCTTCTTGTCTCTGGGAGCCCCCACACAATGAGCTAGGTACAAATGATGGTACTCATCGCTCTGGCGGCACAACCTGATGATACAAGCTCTTGTAATGCTCATCCCTCTCAGACTGACACATGAGATCTCTAATAGTATCACTAGTCAAACCCTAGGCAGTGGTCTACTGGATCATATGTGCAAGCTTCTTTGCACGGACCAACCACTCTATCTTTGTATCACGCTCAATTGTCAATTGAGTGATCTATCCCTATAACAGGGCAACCTGCCCCTGCAGCTGGCCAATCTATGTTTGTGCATGCGTCAGCTACCCCTTCACACTCTGAAGCTAAGTTATCCATCCCTGTACCTGAACTAACTATGCCTGTAAGCCCTGCATCATAGACTAAAAGGTATCTATTTGCGCCCGTTGTTGATGCAGAGGCACTGTGATCTGTACCACTGGCAACAGAGATGGCTGGGTATCCTGCACTGGTGGCACCTACATTGCACTGACCTGTATAGGAGAAAATGGGGGTAGCATCTATGTCCTCCTCCACTGCACCAAGGGTTGTGGATCCTCCTCCTCCTCCTCCTCCTCCTCATATCCAACACCTCCCATATGACCCATAACCTCCTCGCCCTCCTCCTCCAACTCAGTCTCCTCAAAATATGAACCCTCATTGCCCCTGCCTCCTGCTCCTCCTACTACGAGCCCTAGCTGCAATGGCCCTCCCTGACCTAGACCCTATCTCCACCCACCCCCTCTCTCTCTCACCCCTCATCCTGCATCTCCTCCACCTCCACCATCCCCACCTCCACCATCTCCTCCTTGACCAATCTGTCCTCTCACTTTGCCTATCCCTCCACCTCTCCTGCCAGACCTCTACCCCAACCTCACCTCTCACCCTCTGTCCTCCAAGTCCTCCCTCATCATCATCATCATCATCATCATCATCACCCTTCTCCAAAAGTGGCACTGGCTCCCCCAGTCTTGTCAATCATGGAAAAGGATGCTCTACCAAATACTAGGCATACTAAGCTGTCATACCTAGATATGCTACCCCTGGTCGCATATCCCACTATACATGAAGAAGAACCTGGAACTTTACTTGTGTTGTATCAAAGTCCAATGGGGGACCCCAATCTTCCCTCTCCTTATGCACCCGAGCATAGATAGCCATCCCCTGCGATATTGCCTGGGAACGACCAAACTATCGGAGTACACGAGGCAAGATGAATCTCTCAACAATATAGGGGGTCCTCCCTATCAATTATCTGCTCTAAAATAGGACAAGGATCTTTGCTGCATCCTTTTCCCAGGCCTCACAATCTCTGTAAGGGTGCTAGACCACTAAGTCTATGTCATCTAAGACCCATCTCGAGCACTCCAAATTTCTAAGCATCGGATGTGAAGCTGCTTGTTGATACATGAATATGTAGGGTGTCCCGATTGGTTGTGATCTCTCTACTACTAGGCAAGACACTTCTATGTGCTCATAGGCCCAAATGTGCAACAGTGTGACCCCCACTACTAAGCTAGCTCCCTCATCATATACAACCTACTGTAGCTCATGGTACAAGTGGGCCAACACACAGATCCCCCATGCATATCATGTCCATTGCCTCACCATCTATCAGAGTATCCTCCCCCATCCAACTGAGAACCCATGCCATCTCCTATCTGGACAAAGAAAGCCACCAATCCAACCTGCTAGTATAGATGGAAGTGGGGCATACTGATCCACCATGTCCTACCATGCAATTGAATAAACACCAAGATGCAGATCAGCAAACACCTCCTGCAATGCATCAGTCACACCCCGCACCTCCACATCATACTGTACCAGCTCTCTGGTGATCGGGATCCATAATATCCTATACACATCCTTGAGTTTCACTGTGATCTCTCCAGTCGGTAGATGGAAGGTGTTATTCTCACTATGCCATCTCTTTGCTAATGCAGTAAAAAAGGCCCCATTCTTTTGGTAGGAAGGCATGAACAAGATGTGCGACAAACATCATGCAATAATAACCGCTATGTCCCCATCACTCAAAGCTCCCTGCATAGCCAATGTCTTTGGGTATCGCTCCCAAAGCATCAACACACCTAATGCAGTCTATATCACAATATCCACACCATATCAGTTCTATCTATCAAATGTATCAATCAACATGAGTTAATTAAACAATCTTCTATCCACTCAGTGTGAGATCTTAATTAATCTCATTGAGCCCCTATCAGTGACGTCAGTCATGCTATCATTTGAGAGTTTTGATCATAAACTCTTATTAGTCAGGTGGGTTCATCTTAGCCTATCCTATTGCTAATCAATCATACCTCTCCTATCCGTGACACAAGTAACGCTATCAAATCTAGGTAGGTTAATCTTAGCCCATCCTATCAAATTAGTTATCCCATATTAGTGATGAAGTCACCCTATCAAATCAACGTAATCCCATATCGAAATCAAAGTTATCCCATATTGAATCAACATTATCCTATATCGAAATTAAATTTATCCCATATCAAATCAAATTTATCCTATATTGAAATCAAAGTTGACCCATATCAAATCAAAGTTATCCCATATCAAAAACAAAGTTATCTCCTATCGAATCCATTGACTAATATCGACTCAAGTGACTCATATCCACTCAAGTGACCCATATCGACATCAATGACTCATATCAAAATCGCATGACCCATATCAAATCACATGACCCATATCAAATCACATGACCCATATCGAATCCAGTGATCCATATTGCAATCAATTGTCTCATATCAAAATCAAGTATCCTATCTATGATGCCAGTCACACTAGAATTTCAATCCTACACTCTATCAATCAACACATCAATTCGACATCTCACCAAGTGCTATTACTATCACCAATCCACATTTTCCATAAAATCAGACGAAATCATAACAAAACAATCATTAACTCAGTACCAAACATCATCTACCTTCCAAAAATCAAATTTACCAACTTCAAAAAATTCACAAAATATCAAAAAACTAACTCTGTCTCATATGCGCTAATACAAACATTATATGCGATAAGAAATTTATCATTTGCACTAAATCAGTAAACATATACATGCTATTACATCGATCATATGTGCTACAATCCTAGTCAAATGCGCTAAAACCCTGATCATATGTGCTAAATGAAAATTTGTATGCGCCACGATAAATATCATATGCGCCACACAAACATACAAATGCGCTTCAAAAATGAATATATGCGCTAAAAGAAAGTACAAAAATCTAGGGCACAGATTTGTGCTAAAAATGGCTAAAAATCTTCAAAAATCTACCTAAAAATTCTCAAAAATCACACAAAGAGGTCCAAAAATCCACTTACTGGAGGTCCATATGCTGCTGACTTCTCAAATTGATGAACTTGCTAGAATCGGTGGCGATGATGAGGTGGCACCATCTTGCTCTCTCTCTTCTTTTTCTCTCTAGGTTCCAATCTTCAAATGCCAAGTGCATAAATGAGATGGAAATGGACCCCTGGGAGCTTATATAGCCCATGATGATGTAAGCGAGGTGTGTTGCCTAGATGGACGTATGGGGCATGTTCACACTATGCTCGCACCGTATTTTCACCAAATTTAAATAAATTTTATCGGCACATAAATATCGAAAATTTTTAAAAATCCAAAAAATCGAAAAATAAAAATCGATTTTTTTTAAAAAACTCCAAAAAAAATAAAATTCGAAAAAAATCCAAAAAATTGCAAATCATCCAACATCAATGAAATCGACTCAAGCGTCAAATTTTTCTCAATTTCTCTCCCGAGGGGGCATCATTATCATATCAACTTCATATTAGTATCAGTATTCATATCTGTGACATCATATCGAAAATTTTGGCAACGACAACAAAATCAAAATTTTGGCGACATATCGAGTGATTTTATTTGAATCAACATGTGGTCACACATCACTTCAAAGAGGGGAAAAATGTAGACACCTAAATTTGCACACTTAATTAAATGAATTTTATTTGTTTAATTATCATTTATCCACTTATTAATTAAACTATAATTAACATCCCTTTTTCTTCTATCTAACCATTAATTAAATTCAATATTTGATTAATTCCCCTTTCTTCCATTAATTGAATAAATTCTATTTATTTGATTAAATCCCCTCTCCCCTATTTAATTAAATTATATTTAATTAAAATCATTTCTCGCATATAAATAAATCAATATTTATTTATAAACCTAACCCCACTTGAATTTTCCCACAAATGCAAGTTGCATTCATTTTTAGTACAAATAAAACATTTTATTTTAATTAAAATCCCATTTCTCCCACTTGCATCCTCCTACAAAATCCACTTGCATCCCAAGCATTCTTCTAGAACATCCCAAATCACACTTAACTAGCCCGATTTCTTCTAATCATGTCACATCCCTAAATTTGGGGAAGTCACTTCTCCAAATTTGGAAGAAAGTCTTCTAAATGCATTAAAGACTTTATGCCTTCAACAAGTTAACTTGTTGAGTTCCCCAAATTTGTAAGGCTCTTACAAATTAGCCTCCAAAGTCTTCCAAACCATTAAAGGCTATTACAAAAGCCTTGAAGATTTCTCCCTTCACACAAGCTAAACTCCCAAAGTCTTCAAAGATCTTTTAAGGCTCTTACAAGACATTATCCCTTCAACACATCAACCCATCATGGCTTGTCCCTTTGACCATCTTTCAACTTTGCACAAGAGTTGAACCAATGGATAATATCCTGCATCCTTGGATAAAAGCTTTATCCAACAAGCTTTCACACATGGGGTTAACCATTAAGTCTTCCAAAACATTTAATGTTTCCTTCCTCTCCTCTCAATAAATCTCATGGTGACACTTGTCAACATGAGATTGGGTTGAAAATCTCACATGGATTGATAACTTTCAATCTTGACCCTTCTTAAGCCAATTCAATTTTGGCCATCCATTTGACCTATTCTTCTATAAATAGAGCTCATTTTCTCATATCAAGGATCCCATCTTAGTTATTTGCATCTAAGCTATAGTTAAATTATCTTGTGCAGGTTATCAAGGAGCTCCATTTCCATCTTCAAGCATTTTAGATCATTGTAGTTGCATTATAGCATAGATTTCATAATGTTTTAGTTTCATATTAGTTTCTTTTTTTTTATGCTAGTTCCATATCATCTTCATATCACTCTCATGCTAGCTTAATACCACAATAATCTTCTCATATTGGTAATATATCTAGTTTCATATCCATAACATATCACTAAGATTATAGTTACATGCATTTATATTATAGATTTACATATCTCTCATTCTTTAGGTTGTCATCCTAGAGATCAAGTGCTCTTCCAAGCTAAGAGCCACCTTGAATCTGAAGGATCTTTGGAGATAGAGGACAATGAGATGCTTTTAGAGATTTTGTTGATTAACGTGTTTTGTTCATTTGAATCCTCTAATATAATGTCCCATTGGTGTCTTCAAGTTGTTTGTGTCTCTCTTGCAGGTGTCACTCTTTCTGGCATATAGATACTAACCTAGAGAGGTTGGTAGAGATGGATGCCAAAGAGTCAGAAGTTGTAATTGAAACAATTTTAAGCCAAGAATCTATAGAGGTAGGTGATTTGGTAATGGAAAATGATAACGATACCTTGGTGCCTCATATTTCTTCTATAATCTATTGGCCCTTTGTTGCATTAAAATTATGGAAACAAGTTAAGTAATTGTAGCTATGTGAAAATAAATTGATGGAATAAAAAAAATGATTACAATAAAAATTCAAGGGGAAGTTATAAGAGAAGGATACTGAAAGGTAAGGTGGATACCATAGATACCATCATTCCTTAAATTCTCAATTGCAGACCCCAACAAGGGTATATGCGTTGTTCCTTAGAGAGAAATTGTTAACTTTTTAGTTCATGCAATTGTATTTAGACCCGCCCTATTCTCCTATTACTCCTAGGGAGTTCTTCCATATGTTTTAGTCATCTAACCTAGAGTTTCAAAATAGTTTATGTGATTTTTATTTATATAACATCACCATTCCTTACAATGCCAATTATAATCTACTCCTATATGTTGGGGATATTTGATTAAGAGCCTTCTACTCCTACATTAAACATAAGAAAGCAAGGGAAGGCAAATGATTAACTATAAGGAAATTGAAAGAATAACCACTTTAGCCCTTAGAGCAGAATCTAGTGATCCAAATACTATCTTGAATGATCAGGTGTTACTCATAAGTAAACCTGTTGTCTAGTAGCAAATATTAGGATCCATGACAGAAGTCTATGCCACATATGAAAGAATGGAACATACAATTGGAAGATAAGTGTTAGAATTTGTTGTACATTGATTGCAAGAACTCACAAAGGAAGTAAAAAATAAAGAGCCACATTCCCTATACAATAACCATGTAGCCATCAAAAGAGCGAAGAAGTATATCAAGCTAGCCAAAGAACAAGGGTTGACATGGATGCCATTCCTTTTCTACCCCCCATTGCTTCTATGGCCTATACTAGATTGGAAAGGATTAGAGTAGTATGATGAGGAAGTTGAAGAACCAAGATGGCAACTGAATGCAAGATCTAATGGGTTCTATTAGAACTCATGACACAAAATCGAGATGTTGCTACTCATTCAGATTTTAGAGAAATGACTTTGACACATAACTAGTTATTAGGGCCCACTTTGGGACAAGTAGGATGTTAAGATGGGGGGGATGATAAGATCATGTTTTGTCCACTATTCATAGCTGCATAATAGACTTTATTTAATCTCAAATGGTATAAGCACCATAGACTTTAGTTATATGTTTGACTTATTATGCTATTAATTACTCATATGAGCACTCTTAATATGTTTATATAACGAATCTAAATATAATACATATATTCTTATGATTCTGCATGTGATTGATGTGAATGAATAATTGTTATGGTTTTACAATCTTGTGTTTGCTAACTTGATCTGCAACATTGTACTTGGACTAGAAGCAACTTTTCTTATAGTGGATAACTATGCTGATTTTTGTAGCTGAAGGCACAAATGGCTTTGAATTAGTCAAATGTGGTTCTAGGTTTCCTGAGCTATTAAAGAATGATACTTATGCATGGACTTCTTCCATAACAATCCTAACTACCTATAGGCATACTATTTAGTAGTTTGTTGTAATGTTTTGAGTGGACATTTATGTCTTGAATTAGTTATGAGTTTAAGTCAATTTATGTTTTCTTTACCCATTTAATAAATATCTCTGTAGATTTGGGGATCGAGCAGTAGCTAGTTAGAAGAATGAGTCATAGATTTGAAGATATAAATGATTCCAAGTGCAACCTAAAAAGGTTAACGATACTGTGATTGTAGACACCTAAAATTGTCCCGCCTAATTAACTAAATATTTTTATTTATTTAGTTCTTTTATCCTAATTCTTCTATTAATTAAATAAATATTTATTTATTTAATTAATTCATTTATCCTTTTCTAATCCTTTCCTCATTTAAATAAATACTTTTATTTATTTAAATTATCCTTTTCTAAATTAAATAAATACTTTAATTTATTTAATTGATCCCACTTCTTCTATTGATTAAATAAATCTTTATTTATTTAATTAATTCATTAGCCTTTTCTACCCATGACACATGTTATTCATCTCTTAATTCCTACACTACCTACCCTCTCATTATTTTATTATTTCTTCTACCTACCCTCTAATCCTACCCAACCATTTATCTTTACATCTCTTAATCCTATCCCTCCATTTCTTACAATGTCTTCTATATAAGGAGATACTTCTTTCATTATCAACCCTCAACTACGCATTCAAACTTTCATATGCAATCAAGCCTTTTGCGATGAAGCCATCAACCACATTTCTGTTCTTTGTTGAGCTCTTGTGCACACATAAAATCTAAGAGCAAATATATCAAGCAAGATCAATGGAGATAGGAAGAATGGAGATTCAAACCCTAGTGGACATGTGATGGTATAATCTTTGTGATTTTGTTGATTTACATTGTCTTAGGTAATCTTCATATGTTATAGTGGATATTTGTTGTTGTTGGGCTAGGGTTTTGTGGTTGAATTCATTTAGTCTTTCAATATTGTTGTTTCCATTTTCACCATAAACAATGATTATTATAACATCTCTCATTTTTTGTAAGGCATGAATATCTATGATGGATAAATAAGCAATGTTCTTCTAAATTAGTTGTGTAATTTTGTGATCTTTTGATGAGTACTTAGTATAGAATTATTTTGTTATCATAGATGTTCTTTCTCTAATTGCTTAGCATAGGATTATTTTATTATCATGTTCTGCCTTAGTTGTACTCATTCTTTCATTGACATTTCATTGTTAGTTATAATAGTTTTAATAGTTTTTTTCTTGCATTTTCTTTCACTACAATCTTTGTAGTTAACATAGAATAACAACCTAGTATAAGTTCATAATGCACATACTGTGTTGTTCCATTTTAAGTTATATGATCCTTGGTTTGACAAACAAATAAAACCTATAAACAATGAAGGATTTATTAGTGTGGATGACTATCACTGAGTTGTGAGACTTGTAACTAGCTTCAAATCTTAATTGGGATTAGTAGGCTTGATAATCATGATGTGGTTTATTCAAGCTTGGAGATTCCTACTTAGTTTTAAAGACATATATTTGGAGACTTCCTTCCTCCTCATTTTGTTTGGACATGGAGTGACTTCTTCATCATCCTATGGATTTGTTTCTTCCTAAGGGAATATTCATTGGTTGAAAGCATTGTATCATCTTTTGTTTTCCATTATACTTTATCATCATTGAACCTTATTCATTGGGTAAGTGCACAAAGATGGGGGACCAAAAGGGGGTCTTAAGATGCCACTTTTTTTTCTTTCTAAAATCAGCAAAGCCTGAATTTCAACAAGAAAATGAAGATAGTTATTCTCAAAATATGAAGATGCAACAAGAACACGAGTTGTAGTGCTACGAGTCTACTTTTTAAAGTACTATTTTTTTTTAAATGGTGGAGATTAAGGGTTTCAAAAAGGGAGAGCACACAAAATGGTCCTATTTTTTTTTAGAAAATCATAACATAGCACTTGGTGTGCCCCCCCTAAAATGTCAACTTTTTTTGGAATTTTTAAAATCGCTTTGGTGTGAAATTAGATAACAACATGTAGTTTATGCCAATTTTTTTGACTAATTTTTTTTATGAATATATGATTTTTCACTAATTTTCGAACTAGACACATCCTAAAAACATAATTTTGAGTGTGCTTCTCCCTAAAATTTGTGAAAACTAATCAAAAACCAAGTTTTTTAATTTATTTTTTAAATGTGTAGAATGGAGTCTAGTTTCTAAAAATGTAATTTGTTTCAAAATTTGATCAACGAGTAAAAATCTATGCCCAAAATACAACATGTTGGTATAAAAAACATACACACTAACAAAAGAAATTAGAGTTGAAGACTTTAACATAATCAAAATTTGAAATGAATTATACCATTAGATAGCTAAGAGAGAGCTTAATGATTCTAAGGTGTTTATTTTTGTTTGTATTGAAACACGTGCAAACTTGACAAAGAGAATGAAAAAAAATGTTAGAAAATTTTGTATGTTTTCTATAAAACACGTCTCAAGCCTAAGAAGGATGTCCAAGCCTTTGGGTTTGATGCCCAAGGCATACAATTTAATGCACACCAAATATAGCACACTAACATGCGCCAAATGTAAAAAATGAAAATAATGCTTTTGATGTGCGCTTTATTTGACATGCGTGGTGCATGATAAATGGCTCATGCTAAATGCATTGTATTTTTTTAATCAATCTCTCTCTCTCTCTCTCTATATTTGATAGTAAAATATATACCTAAATCACATTTTAATATGTCTTTTTTCTTTCTTATACTTTAGGTTATATTTTATGTATATAGTGGCAAGATGTTTGAAAGTGATTTTAGATCTTTAGGAGTTATAATATAGATTCTAGTTTTTAGAATATACATATAAATTTTAGACTTAGTAAAATTTTAGTAATCAGCATGCTCGTATCAACATTCTCTCTCTAAGGTCTCTCCCTCTCTTTCCTTGCATTCCTTCCTAATGAATAAATGATGAATAGTTAGTACCAAACCGGTACTGAGAGGGGGGGGGTGAATCAGTACAAGCAAAAATCACTTTTCCTTAAACTGGTTTGACTAAGAACACTGCACTTTAATTAGTAAGCAATAACACTGGTCTAAACTAGATTACTACCAATTACACACAGTAAGAACATGAAAGACAAACCAGTAACTCTTAGCTTTCCACACAATCTAACATCTTATTTCCACTTCACCCATATGCATACACTAGTAATACATCAATAGAAATGTAAAGACTTAATGGTTCAACAATCTTTACCACTTGACAGAGAATAGCATCACATGAAAAGCATCACACATAACACACATATTTTTCACATGGAAACCCAACTGCAAAAAACCATGGTGGGGATGAATACCCACAAGCTGTTCTTTGAACCCTTTTGAAGTCTGCTCTATTAGGAGCCTAGTCCGCTTAAAGACTTTATAATAGGTTCTGTTAGGAACTGATCTTGCTAGGGATCACCCAGTTAAGGGATGGCTAAAATACTCAATTAAGGGTTAAACCCTGTTAAAGGTTACCTGGTTAGAGGATTTTAAGAACTCAATGATTTTGAGTCACCCTTTTTAAGGATTTTACAACAAGCCGGTTAAAGCTACCCTATTAAGGGATTTTCTAACTGTTGAAGTGGTTAGAGATCAACATGTATTACAATGATCTAGTAACAACACTCAATGCCAATGTAGATTTGCTTTAGTTCCTTCCTTTTGCAATCACACTCTGCAAGTATCTATTCTCTTATCTGGTCTGGCAAGAATCACGTATCTCTGCACTTAGATACACACACAACATTTTCCAACAACCTCAACATGAAGAACAACATTGACCTTATAGGAAATAGATAGGTCAGTAGCATAAACCCTAAACCCTAAACATTTAGGTTAAGCAATTCAGTCAGTTTAATCCTGACCGTTGAACATATTGCATTGATTACAATAGTTTTGAACAGATCTCAAGATGTTCTCCATTGTTCATTCTTCACCGCTTCTAGGAAGCTGATAACCCATCACACGTTCTCCACCGTTTACAAAGACTTCGCACATTCCTGAGGTAGATAGGGTCAATCTCCTTCATGCAAGATCCTTCACACGCACAAGGCTGACATGGCAACATAATCTATTCTTCATTACAATGTTAACTCATCACACAATGTCATCGATTGAATCACATAGGCTTGGAATACTTCAACCGAAAACCCTGAAACTAAGACTACCAACCAGTAGTCATACCACATTCCATATACTAGTTTACATTCTAACATACCAGTTCTCTTGAAAGTTGCTTACTTCAATATACCAATTCACTCTTCAGCATATTGACATCAATGACAACATACAATATCATCATGTCATCATATCGGTTCATATGCTAACAATCTCCCCCTTTGGCATTGATGGCAATATACAAAGATATCTCTCCACTTCACATCTTCTCCCCCAAAGTTGCAGATATCTTCTCACCATCACAACTTCTCCCCCTTTGACAACAATGCCAAAGTGGAGGCACAAGCTTTCCCGTTCCACTATGCTGCTCCCCCTGAGGAGTAGCAACCTTCAACACATCAATCCTGAAAATATTTGACACTGCAATACCTGACTGATGTGGAGCACATACCTTTAGTTCACCCCTTGAAGGGGCAACACCCCTGATTCACCTCTCAAATAGGTAAAGGTAGCCTTCGATAGAGGCTTGGTGAATATGTCTGCTAACTGCTCCTTACTGGAAACATGTTCCAATACAACCTCTTTGTTCTGAACCTTCTCCCTCAAGAAATGATACTTGAGCTCAAAGTGCTTGGTTCTAGCATGTAAAACTGGATTCTTGGAGATGTTAATTGCACTTGTGTTGTCACAAAATATACTTACCGATTCAGATACAGGAACTTTGAAGCCATTTAATACATGCTTCATCCAAATTGTCTGGGTGCAGTTCATGAAAGTTGCAACATACTCCACTTCTACTATAGACTGAGAGATACAACTCTGCTTCTTACTCATCCATGAGACTAGTCTACCACCGAGAAAGAATGCACCACCGGTTGTGCTTTTTCGGTCATCCACATTACCAGCCCAATCGACATCGATAAACACTTTTAGGTTGAAATCATTACTATATGGATATCATAATCCATAGTCAATAGTTCCCTTCAAATATCTCAGAATCCGCTTGACTGCTACCAAGTGGGATTCTCTTGGGATTTTTTGGAACCGTGCAGTAATGCCCACTGCATGTGCAATGTCCGGTCTACTATGCACTACATAATGCAACTTACCAATCATTGACCGATATTCTTTCTCATTTACCAATGCTGAGTCATCCTCCTTTGATAATTTGCAGCCGGTCACCATCGGTGTACCAACCGGTTTGCTATCTTCCATGCCAAAGGTCTTCAATAACTCTTTGACATACTTGGACTGAGTGATAAAGATTCCATCTTTCATTTGTTGAATCTGTAGTCCAATGAAGAACTTAATCTCCCCTATGAGTGACATCTCAAATTCCTTTTTCATTTCATCTACAAAATCATGACTCATCATGTCATCTCCTCCAAAGATTATGTCATCAACAAATACCTCACAGATTAGAATCTGATCTCCTTCTAACTTCAGGTAGATATTACTATCCTCACTTGTTCTCTCAAATCCAATCTTCACAAGATGGGAGTGCAAGCATTCATATCATGCTCTAGGTGCCTGCTTTAGTCCATACAAGGCCAAATGTAGCCTACACACAATGTCACTGTCTTCTGATAGGGAAAACCCATCTAGTTGCTCTATATACACCTCCTCTTCTAGTATTCCATTCATGAATGCAGATTTTACATCCATTTGATATACTTTAAATCCCTTAAAAGCTACATATGCAAGGAGCATACGAACTCCTTCCAATCTGGCTACTGAAAAAAATGTTTCTCCATAGTCTTCTCCTTCTTCTTGGGCATATCCTTTACACACCAGTCTAGCTTTGTTTCTTACCACAGAGCCATCATCATTCAGCTTATTTCTAAAAACCCATTTGGTCCCAATGACATTTTTATGCTTCGGTCTGGGTATTAAAGACCAAGTACCATTCTTTTCTATCTGGTCAAGTTCCTCTTCCATTGCCTTGATCTAGTCTTCATCTTTATGTGCTTCTTTGAATGTTTTAGGCTCAAATTCAAAGATCATGCAAGAGTTTTCTCTGACCTTTCTTCTTGTAAGAATTCCTGCATCCTTGTCTCCTATGATCTGCTTTGGATCGTGATTCAGCTTTACATACCTAGGAATGATCTTAGTTGTTTCCTCTTTATTTTCTTCTTCATCCTCATCTTCATCAGCATCAACATCTATCGGTGTAGGAGCACTGTTACTAGTGATGGGCTGTTTTGCAACCGGTTCCCAAAAGGTTACTACTGGTTCATCTCCTACTTGCTCACTACCAGTTTCCTTAGATTTCTCAGAGGTTTCATCAACTCTAACATTGATGCTTTCAACAATTCTCCGAGTCCTTTTGTTGAAACATTTAAGAGCTTTGCTCTTTGTGAAATACCCTAGGAATATTCCCTCATCACATTTAGCATCAAACTTGCTCTGATGTTCACTTCTCTTGATATAATATTTGCTACCAAACACTCTAAAGTAGCTTACCACTGGTGTCTTACCACTCCAATACTCATAAGGTGTTTTATCCTTACCCTTTTTGATGAGTACCTGGTTCATTGTGTAGACTGCAGTGCTCACCACTTCTCTCCAAAAGGTGTGAGCAACCTTCCCTTGGATCAACATTGTTCTAGCTACTTCAACCATAGTTCGGTTGTTCCTTTCTGCTAGGCCATTCTGATGTGGAGTCTGGGGGGCAGACAATTGCCTCTTGATGCCATTTTCTTCACCGCACTTGTTGAATTCACTGGAAGTGAATTCTCCTCCTTGATCAGTTCTAAGGCATTTGATTCTCTTACCGCTTTCTTTTTCTACTAGTGCTCTGAAGGCTTTGAAGTTTCCAAAGGCTTCAGACTTGTCCTTCAAGAATGTGACCCACATCATTCTTGAGCAATCATCAGTAAGAATAATAAAATACCTATCTCCTTGCACACTCCTAGTTTTCATAAGACCACACAAATCAGTATGCACAAGATCAAGTAAATTGTCCACAGTGAAAGATTTACCTTTGAAGGTTGAGGAAGACATTTTCCCCAGTTGACACTCTTTGCACAAAGGATTTTCCGGTTTGCTTAGCATAGACAATCCTCTAATTGCCTTGATCTTACTGGCCTTCACAATGTTATCAAAGTTTACATGGTAGAGTCTCCTATGCCATATCCAACTATCATCAAACTTAGCCATAAGACATGTACTGATATTTGCATTCAACTGAAATAGGTTACCTTTGGTCTGCACACCAGTGGCCATCAGTTCACCATTCTTTCCTTTGATTTTGCACACTCCATTTTTGAATTCCAAAGTGAGTCCACTATCATTCAGCTGAGCAACACACAAAAGGTTGTGTCTGAGACCTTCTACCCAATACACATTATCAACACTGCTTCTTCCATTCAAAGAGATGGACCCTTTACCTTTTACCATACATGGTGCATCATTACCGAAATGAACCACACCACCATCATACTCTTCTAGAGAGAGAAACTTACTCTGGTCACTAGTCATATGGTGAGAACAACCACTGTCAATGATCCACTCATTGGAATTGTCAAAGCGGGAGACAAGAGCTTTCTTGTCTGACAAATCTTCCTTGACTGCTACAAACATAATATCTTCACTTTCTTCATCTTCTGATTCCTCATCAGTGACACCTTCATCAACCGCTATAAAACAGTTTCTCCAGTTTCCTCCTTTGAACTTCTTGAACCTCTCTGGTTTGTCCTTGTTATCACCATTAGGGCAGTTTATAGCAATGTGTCCTATCCGGTTACAAGAAAATCATTTCAAAGGGAGCTTACCTCTATATTTACCGCTTCCCTTGGGAAGTCTCTTGGCAAGAAGAGCTTCAAATTCCATCAGGATCTCCTTATCATCCATTTCTCTACTTTGTCTTGATTCACCACTGGTACTAGCTTCTTTGCCTTTTCTAGATGGTGCAGCAAATGCTTTGAAGGCTGATTTAGTCTTCTGAATACTGCCATCATAATTATTTAACTCATAGGCTATTAACTTTGCAATGATGGAGTCTAGGGATACCTTTGTCTTGTCTATAGACCTCAACTCCTGAATAGCAGGAACCCTTATTGCATAGACCGGTAATAAGGATCTCAAAACTTTGCTAACAACAGTGGAATCTTCCATTTTACCACCTGCACTCTTGATATCTCCAACAATAGTTTTGATTCTTATTCCATATTGTTGAATGGTCTCTCCTTCAACCATCCGCATGTCTTCAAACTTTTCCCTAAGGCTTTCTTCCTTAGCTTGTTTCACATGCTCATCACCACCATAGATATTCTCAAGGGAATCCCATACTTCTTTGGGATTCTCTTTATCCTGAACATCAATAAACTCAATGTCAGATAAAACACTGATTAGGGCTTCCATGACTTGCCCATTCTCCCGAATCTCTCTCTTTTGATCATTGGTGAGAGTACTGGTAGGGATAACATAAGCATTCTCAACATAGCTCCAGTGTTGAGCACCCATGCTTCTGATGTATATCTTCATTTTGTCCTTCCATATTTTAAAGTTGTCTCTGTTGAATTTTGGACCTTCCCTCTTCATCATTGGAGTAGGATCTTTACCTCAAGCGGTTAAGCTTACAACATAGAGGACCTGGAAGACACTCTGATACCAATTGATGAATAAATGATGAATAGTTAGTACCAAACCGATACTGAGAGGGGGGGGTGAATCAGTACAAGCAAAAATCACTTTTCCTTAAACCAAAGCAATAACACCAGTCTAAACCAGATTACTACTGGTTACACACACTAAGAATGTGAAAGACATAAACCGGCAACTCTTAGCTTTCCACACAATCTAACATCTTATTTCCACTTCACCCATATGCATACACTAGTAATACATCAACAGAAATGTAAAGACTTATTGGTTCAACATGCTTTACTGCTTGATAGAGAATAAAAAAGCATCACATGAAAAGTATCACACATAACACACATATTTTTCATGTGGAAAGCCAACTGGGAAAAACCACGATGGGGATGAATACCCACAAGCTATTCTTTGAACCCTTTTGAAGTTCGCTTTGTTAGGAGCCTAGTCCGGTTAAATACTTTACAATAGGTTCTATTAGGAACTGATCCTACTAGGGATCACTCGATTAAGGGATGGCTAAAATACCCGGTTAAGGGTTAAACCCTGTTAAAGGTTACCTGGTTAGAGGATTTTAAGAACTCAATGATTTTGAGTCACCTTGTTAAAGGATTTTACAGCAAGCCGGTTAAAGCTATCCTGTTAAGGGATTTTTCAACTGTTGAAGTGGTTAGAGATCAACAGGTATTACAATGATATGGTAACAACACTCAATGCCAATGCAGATCCACTTTAGTTCCTTCCTTCTGCAATCACACTCTGCAGGAATCTATTCTCTTATCTAGTTTGGCAAGAATCACGTATCTCTGGACTTAGATACACAAACAACATTTGCCAACAACCTCAACATGAAGAACAACATCAACCTTATAGGAAACAGATAGGTTGGTAGCATAAACCCTAAACCCTAAACATTTAGGTTAAGCAATTTAGTCGGTTTAAGCTTGACTGATTGATTACAATAGTCTTGAATAGATCTCAAGACATTCTCCATCATTCTTTCTTCACCGCTTTTAGGAGGCCGATAACCCATCACGCTTTCTCCACTATTTATAGAGACTTCGCACATTCCCTAGGTAGATAGGGTCAATCTCCTTCATGCAAGATCCTTCACGCGCACAAGGCTGATGTGGCAACATAATCTATTCTTCATTACAATGTTAACTCATCACACAATGTCATCGGTTGAATCACACATGCTTGGAATACTTCAACCGGAAACCTTGAAGCTAAGACTACCAACCGATAGCCATACCACATTCCAGATACCGGCTTACATTCCAACATACCAGTTCTCTTGCAAGTTGCTTACTTCAATATACCGGTTCACTCTTCAGTATATTGACATCAATGACAACATACAATATCATCATGTCATCATACCGGTTCACATGCCAACACTCCCTCCCTCTCTCTCTCTTCCTAAACCCCTCTCTCCGTCTCTCTCTCTAGTCTCTCCCTCTCTTACACTCGGGATTTCTCTCTCTCTAGTCTCTCCCTTAACCCACACCTTCCTCTCTATCTCTTACTCTCCCCCTCTCTTTACCTCAACCCCTCTCTCTCTCTCAATCCCTCCCTTCCTCCATCCCTCTCTCCAACTTGGGTTATCTCTCTTTAGTCTCTTAGTCTCTTTCCATCCCTTCTTCCCTCTCACTCAGGCTCTCTCTATCTCTCACTTTCTCTTTCTCTCTCTTTCCCTCCCCCCTCTCCCTATTTTTGGCTCTCTCTCTCTCTAGCTTTTCCCTCAATGCCCACCTCTCTCTCTCTCTCTCTCTCTCTCTCTCTCTCTCTCTCTCTCTCTCTCTCTCTCTCTCTCTCTCTCTCTCTCACACACACACACACACACACACACACACACAGGTCTATCCCTCTCTTTCCCTCAACCCCTACCTTCCTCCCTTCTTATCTCTCACTTAGATTCTCTCTTTCTCAACCCCTCCCTCCCTCTCTCCCTCTCTCTCACATAGGCTCTCTCTTTGGTCTCTCCCTATCTTTGCATCAACCTCTCTCTCTGGTCTCTCCCTCTCTTTCCATCAACCTCTCTCTCTCTCTCTCTCTCTCTCTCTCTCTCTCTCTCTCCCTCCCTCAACTCCTACCTTCCTCCCTCCATCTCTCTCACTTTGGGTCTCTCTACCTCAACCCATCCCTTCCTCCATCCCTCTCTCCCTTTGTTCTCTTCATCTCTTTCAATCCCTTTCTCCATTTCTCTCAGGATCTTCTCTCTCTATTATGTCCATCTCTTTCCATCCCTTCCTCCCTCTCACTTAGGATATCTCTCTCTTAGGTCTCTCTCTCTTTCCCTCCCTCCCTCTCTCTCTCAAGCCCTTCATAGAGAGGGAGAGACTTGAGAGAGAGAGAGAGAGAGAGAGTGCACAAGATAGGGAGATGGAGGGAGGGAAATAGAGAGACCTAAGAGAGATAAAGAGAGGGGAAGGAATGTAGGGGTTGAGGAAAAGAGATGGAGAGATGTAAGAGAGAGAGGGGGGAGAGAGTGAAAGAGAGAGACCAGAGAGAGATGGAAAAAGAGTAAGAGACCAGAGAGAGAGCCCAAATGAGAGAGGAAGGGAGGAAGGGAAGGGTTGAGAGAGAGAGTTTGATGGAAAGAGAGGAAGAGACTAGAGATAGAGAGAGCCCATGTGAGAGAGAGAGGGAGGGGGCAAGGGAGGGGTTGAGAGAGAAAGACCAAGTGAGAGAGAGGGAGGAAGGGAGGGGTTGAGGGAGAGAGAGAGAGATCTAAATTCTATCCTTCTTTTCCTCAACCACTACCTTCCCCCCTCTCTCTCACTATCTCCCCCCCTCTCTCACTTAGGCTCTTCTCTTGGCTCTCTCCCTAGTATATCCCTCTCTTTCCATAAACCCCTCCATAGTATATAGTTCTTTCCATCAACCCCTCCCTTCCTTCCTCCCTCCATCTCTCTCACTTTATCTCTCTCTCACTCTAAGATCTCTCCCTCTCTTTCAATTACCTCTTTCTCTCTCTCTCAACCCCTCCCACTCTCTCACTTTGGTATCTCTCTCAATCCCTTCTCCCTCTCTCTCACATGGTCTCTCTCTAGTCTCTCCCTCTCTTTTCATCAACTTCTCTTTGGTCTCTCCCTATCTTTCCATCAACCTCTCTCTCTCTCTCTCAGGTCTCTCCCTCTGTTTCCCTCAAATTCTACCTCCCTCCCTCTATCTCTCTCACTTTTCCTTTCTCTCTCTCTTTACCTTAACACCTCCCTTCCTCCCTCCTCTCTCACTTGGTCTCTCTCTCTCCCTT
Organism: Cryptomeria japonica; assembly: GCF_030272615.1. Classification (NCBI taxonomy): domain Eukaryota; kingdom Viridiplantae; phylum Streptophyta; class Pinopsida; order Cupressales; family Cupressaceae; genus Cryptomeria; species Cryptomeria japonica. Next base: position 335,709,409 of record NC_081411.1, on the reverse strand, counting down.
TGGTCTCTCCCCCTCTTTCCATCCCTTCCTCCCTCTATCTCAAGCTCTTCTCTTTGTAGTCCCTCCACCTCTTTCCATCCTTTCCTCCCCCCCTCTCTCTCTCTCTCCTCTCTCTTTCTTCCCTCCCTCTCACTTGGTAACTCTCTCTCTCTCAACCCCTTCATAAAGAGAGGAAGAGACTTGAGAGAGAGAGTGCCCAAGATAGAGAGAGGGAGGGAGAAAAAGAGAGAGACCTAAGAGAGAAAGAGGGAGGGAGGAATATAGGGGTTGAGGAAAAGAGAGGGAGAGACTTGAGAGAGAGAGAGAGAGAAGGGTTGTAAGCTAGGTTGATAGAAATAGAGGAAGAGACTAGAGATAAAGATAGCCCATGTGAGAAAGGGAGGGGTTGAGAGAGAGAGAGAGAGTACAAGTAAGAGAGAGGGAGGAAGGGAGGGGTTGAGGGAGAGAGAGATATATAACAAGAGAGAGAGATTGGGAGGGAGGAAGATAGGACTATCTCTCTCTCAAGTGTCTCCCTCTCTTTTCCTCAACCCCTACCTTCCCCTCTCTCTCATTCTCTCTCCCTGTCTCTCACTTAGGCTCTCTCCCTTGTATATCACTCTCTTTCCATCAACCCCTCCCTTCCCCCATCTCTCTCACTTTATATATATATTAGGTCTCTCCCTCTCTTTCCATCACCCTCCCCTCTCTCTCTCTCTCCCTCAACCTCTATATCTATCTCTATCTCTCCTACTTGGTCTCTCTCTTTGGTCTCTCCATCTCTTTTTATCAACGTCCTTCCTTTATCTCTCCCTCTCTCTCTCTTAGGTCTCTTCCTCGCTTTTCATCAACCCCTACCTTCTTCCCTCCATTTCTCTCACTTGGGATATCTCTTTTCCTCAACCCCTCCCTCCCCCTCTCACTTAATCTCTCTCTCTCTGTGGTCTCTTCCTTTCTTTCCCTCCCTTCCTCCTTCCCTTTGTAGGTTCTCTCTCCTTGATACATCCATTTCATCAACCCCCCCCCCCTCTCTCTCTCTCTCTCTCTCTCTCACAGGTCTCTCCCTCAACCCATTCCTTCCCCCCTCTCTCTCTCTCACACACACACTTGGTATCTCTCTATCCCTAGTGCTTTCCTCTCTCTCTCTCTCTCTCTCTCTCTCTCTCTCTCACACACACACACACACACACACACACACACACACTTTGGCTCTCTCTATTCTTTCTCCTTGTTATATCCCTCTCTTTCCATAAACACCCCCCTCTTCTCTCTCCTGGTATCTCCCCTTCTTTCGATCAACCTCTCTGTTACTCCCTTCATCTGTCTCACTTGCTCTCTCTATCTCTCCTCTCTTTCCATCCTTTCCTCTCTCTCTAATATCTCACTCTATTTCCATCAACCTCCTCTCTCTCTCAGGTCTCTTCGTCACTTTCCCTCAACCCCTCCCTTCCCCCTCTCTCTTGGTGGTCTCTCCCTCTCATTCCCTCCCTCTTTCTCACTTGGGGTCTGTTTGTCTAGAGGTCACAAACCTAGAGCCTAGGGAGAGAGATATAGGTGAGAGAGATGGGGGGATAGAGAGGGAAAGGTAGAGAGAGGTATATATGGAGGGAGGGAGAGACATAGGGATGAGGAGAGAGAGAGGGAGAGGGAAGAGAAAGGGAGGCATGAATAGAGATGGGGGCAAGGAGGAAATGAAAGGTAGAGAGGGAGATATGGTGGGAGAGACCTAGAGAAGGGAGATGTAGAGAGGTGAGGGATAGAGAGATGTTCATAGAGAGAGATGGAGATGCATGTAAAGAACTAGAGAGTGAAGAGACCTAGAGCCTGGGGAGAGAGGGGTGATAGACCTAGGGGAAGATAGAGGTGAGAGAGATAGATGTAGAGATAGGTGGGTAATGAGATAGGGATGGAGAGGTAGAGAGGTCAAGATAGAGGGAAGGAGAGACCTAGGGATGGAGAGCAATAAAGGGTGGGAGGAAGAAGTAATGATCAAGAGAATGGAGAGAGGGGAGATAAATAATAAGAGAGGGAAAGAGAAGAAGAGAGAGTGAGGGAGGAAGGGATAGATATGCCCAGGTAAGGAATGACGATGAGTTACAAAGGGAGATAAGGTGGGAGAGACCTAGAGAAATAAAGGTGGCGAGGGGGAGGTGTGTAAAGAAAGAGAAAAAACATATAGTAGAGAGTGAAGGGTAGGAAAGAGAGGTGAAGAGGTAGTGTTAAATTTTAGGGTCGAGAAGAGAGGGTGAGATATAGAGAGGTAGAAATGGTATAGAGGACGAGTTATAGAGAGAGGTCTATAGGTTTAGAGTGAGGGGGAGATAAAGATAGTGGCACATAGAGAGTGAGAGAATGTTGATAGAAGTATGATGATTACTAAAATTTGACTATCTGTATATTTAAATGATCATCGAAAACCTAAAAAATACATTCTAAATCCTAGAGATATAAAACCACTCTCAAACATCTTGCCAATATATACATAAAATATAACTTAAAGTACATGAAATATACTTAAATGTTATATTTATTGTATATATTCAAAGAGAGAGAGTGAAAGAGAAAGACAATTTGCACTCTCTCTCTCTCTCTCTCTCTCTCTCTCTCTCTCTCTCTCTCTCTCTCTCTCTCTCTCTCTCTCTCTCTTAAATCAAATAAGGTTTGGCATGCCAAACCTATTGGCACATACCAAATATGGTGAGGGCCTTATTTAGTCCATGCCAAATGGCTACTTTTAGGCAAAATGTTTTTTTGGCAACTTTTTGGTCCCCCCATCTTGGTGCACTTACCCCATTATGGGGAGATATCTTGCCTCTTTTTTTCCTTCCTATGGGGGAATCATTAGTTGTATACTCATGATGGATTTAGTCCTTGGGGGTATCATTGAGTCATCCATACATCATCCTTTCTTGTTTGTTTCCTTTCTTTGTTTTGGAGAGGAGTTTTGTCCCACTGGGTTTTCTCCTTTTTTCTGTTTGCGAGATATTTTCATTACACATGGGTGCCTAACATGGCCTTGTATCCAGGACACATCCTAATAATCTTACTTCTTTGCATAATAACCTACTCCCCAAGTTTCACTTAAGAGGGGTGTTGGTGTGAATAAGGTTTTAGACCTAATAAAGGTCTTGTACCTAGTGATTTAGCTAGTTCCTAGTGGGGGACATTCACATAACTTAAGTTTACTTAGCTCCTAGGTATCCTTATATAAGATTGATTAGTTGTCATATGATTTGATTTTATCTCATGAAAATTACTTTAGTTATCTTAGAGGTCAACACTAGAACCTGAAAGATTCGCTTGTGGATTTCCAAATCATGAACCACCAGAATTGAGGACACACCTGAATGTCCCAAATACTCTACCAAATCCGCAAACCAAGATATTGCAATTCCAAAGAAATGAAGATCACAAACCAGGACACTGAATAACACAAACAATTCAAAAACAAACTTCAATACCGAACCTCATAGCTTGATCAAATCATCATGCGGACCACTGAAACTTATGTTGATTCAACTAAAGATAAGCATCTCAAAACACATTAAACCGCAACAACTCAATTGCAACACACTGACCAAACCAACTCATTTAATTTGATTGCAACATTGGAACTCACAAAAGAATATGTTGGCATCAATGACAAAACACTATTCCAGCAAAATTCTCAACAATATCCAACAATCTCCCCCTTTGGCATTGATGAAAACATATGAATGTGAAAAATGATCAATGCAAAGAAAGAAATCAACAACCAACAACTCTCAACAATCTCCCCCTGAGATCAACACAGGATATAACAGTTTTTCACATGCCTCTCTCCCCCTTTGACAACAATGCCAAAGACAAATCTCTACAATATCCACAACTAAACATCTAAACCACCACACTGACTACTCGCCCTGAGTAGCAACCACCACTCATCAATCTGTAGCACAAAATATCTCTATAAATTTCACCAGACTGATGCAACTCCACACTTCTTAGTTCTTATCAGGAGGGGCAATTACCCCTAGCTTCCCTCTGATACACTCAAAAGTATCTTTAGGCAAAGGTTTCGTGAAGGAATCTGCAATTTGTTCCTTTGTAGATATATACTCTAATTCGACTTCCTTCTCATTCACCTTCTCTCTCAAGAGATGAAACTTGATTGATATATGCTTAGTCTTAGAATGTAGCACCAGATTCTTGGAAATATTAATGGCACTTGAATTATCACAATATATGGTAGTAGGTTCATAAAAAATAACTTTGATATCCTTCAACATTTTCTTCATCCAAATTACTTGAGTACAACTGCTAGCAACAACAATGTATTCAACTTTTGCAGTAGATAAGGAGATAGCATTTTTCTTTTACTTGACCATGCAACCAGTCTCTTTCAAAGGAAAAACACACTATCACTAGTACTCTTCTGGTCATCCACATCACCTGCCCAATCGACATATGTAAAAGCACTCAAAGTAAGGTCATCATCTTTAGGATACCACAAACCAAAATCAATTGTCCCTTTCAAATATCTGAAAATTCTTTTTATAGCTACAACATGAGATTCTTTAGAATCAACTTGAAATCTAGCAACAAGACCAACAACATTCATAATATTAAGTCTAGTTTGAGTCAAATACAACAATCCACCAATCATAGATCTATATCTAGTCTAATTTTCTTTTGGATAATCATCATCTTTTGTTAACTTACATCCAATTACCATAGGAGTACCGATAGGTATAACATCATCCAAACCAAAAAATTTCAACAATTCCTTCACATACTTGGATTGAGATATAAAAATACCTTTACCTGATTGTAAAATTTGCAATCCCAAGAAAAATTTCATCTCACTAATCATAGACATTTCAAATTCATTATGCATATCATTAGCAAACTTCTTGCACAAACCATCATTTCCATGAAAAATAATGTCATTAATAAATACATCAACAATTAAGATGTTATCATTATCAATCTTGAAATATAGATTACCGTGACCAGTACCTTTATTGAATTCAAGCTTCATCAAATACCTAACCAATCTTGCATACCAGGCTCTAGGGGCTTGGTTTAATCCATATAGTGCTTTCTTCAACCTACAAACCATATCCGTTTCCTCAATAAACTGAAATCCATCTGGTTGTTCAATGTAAGCTTCTTCTTCTAGCTCACCATTAAGAAAGGCTGACTTGACATCCATCTGATACACTCTCAAATCTTTGTAAGCAACAGAAGCAAGAAATAATCTAACAACTTCAATTCTAACTACCAAAGCAAAATTCTCTTCAAAATCAACAACTTCCATCTGTGAATAACCCTTACAAACAAGTCTACCTTTATTCCTAACAGCCTCACCTTGTTCATTCAATTTATTTCGAAATACCCACTTAGTTCCAATTATATTTTTATCTTTAGGTCTAGGAACTAAAATCCATATATTGTTCTTTTCAATATGATTCAACTCTTTTTCCATTGCTCTAACCCAATTTTCATCTTTACAAGCTTCATCTGCATCCTTAAGTTCAATCTTAGAAATCAATCTATACTCTTAAGCAATTCTTCTCCTAGTCATTACACCTCTGATCTTATCTCCTATGATCTGATTATATGAATGATTTAACTTTACATACCTAGGAGTCTTAGGATTATCTCTATTTTCAAACTCTTGAACTCTCTCTTCTGCATTAGTATCTACACCTTCATTCTCAGGCTTTTTCAGAACATTTGGAATTTGATTTTGGGTTTTCACTTGCTTTCCTTTATCTATACTGACATAATGATCATCTGAGTCATATCCGCAAGGTCTAGGCTGATACACATTTCCTTCATCAACTTTCACATTAGCACTTTCAACTATCTTTCTCAATCTTTTGTTATAACACTGGTAGGCCTTACTCTTAGTAGAATAACCAAGAAAAATTCCTTCATCACATCTAGCATCAAATTTTCTTAAGTCTTCATCTCTTTTGATATAACATTTACTACTAAAAATTCTGAAATATCTAACAGTAGGAGAATGACCAAACCATAACTCATAAGGAGTCTTACTGGTATCACTCTTGATATGAACTCAGTTCATGGTATATACTGCAGTACTCATAGATTCTCTCTAGTATATTTGCGATACATTTCCTTCAATCATCATCATTCTTGCAGCATCCTGAATTGTTCTATTCTTCCTCTCCACAATACGATTCTATTGAGGGGTCCACGAAGCAAATGACTATCTCTTCACCCCATGCTCTTCACACAAAAGGAATTGAAATCACCAAAGGTAAATTCTCCACCTCTTTCAGATCTCAAACACTTCAGCTTCAATCCAGTATCTATCTCTACCATAGCCTTGAAAATCTTGAACTTCTCCAATGCTTCAGATTTCTACCTTAAGGAGAGAACCCACAACATCCTTGAATAGTCATCAATCAACAACATGAAGTACCTATCACCCTATAAGCTTCTCACTCTAGAGGACCACATAGATCAGTATGCACAAGATCCAATATTCTATTAGAAGTATACTGTTTTCTTTTGAAAGAAACTCTTGTCTGCTACCCTAACTAACATTCCTTACATACCGGATTAGAAGGCTTTACAATCTTAGGAAGATCTCTCACATCTTGATTGGAACTCATTTTAACCATGTAGTAAAATTTACATGACACATCCTTCTATGCCACAACCAACTTTCATCAATCAGAGCAATTAAGCAACTTTTACCACTAGAATTCAAATGAAAGATATTACCTTTAGTTTGTGTACCTGATGCAATCTCAATTCTGGAGCTACTCAAGATCTTACATTTTCCATTCTTGAATTGCAAGTCATATCTCTTATCAGCCATCCGTCCAACACTCAAAAGATTATGCTTTAGACCTTCAACATACAAAACACCATCAGTGTTATGCTTACCATCAAGAGAAATAGAACCTCTACCATAAATTAAACAAAATTTATCATCTCCAAATCTCACTACACTACCATCATACTTTTCTATACTCACAAATTTACTCTTATCACCTGTCATGTGATGAGAGCAGTCACTCCCAATAACCCATTCACCTTTCTCTTCAACTTTAGCAACCAAATATTTATCTTCAATAATGCAACTAGTAGGATCAACAATCACCAGATCATCTTCCTTGATAGAAATGAACACCCATTCATCTCCCGGGTTTCCCTTCTATGACTCATCATCTGTTACACCTTCGTCAGTGGCATAATAACACTTCTTTTGATATTTAGGCTTGTAAGGCTTCAATGGATTCTTAGGATTTCTATCTCTTTCTAGGCATCTAGAAGCAAAATGTCCAATCTTATTGCATGAAAAGCGCTTAAGAGGCAACTTACCTTCATACTTATTGACACCTTCATGTAATCTTCTAGCAATTAGGGCTTCAAGTTCTTCAAGATCTATCTCTTCTTCTTCAAGCTCTTTCATCTTCTTCTCATATCCAAATACCCTTGTAGAACTTTCTCCTAGATCATACTTTTGCTTCCCAGATTTAGTAGATTTGAATGCAGATTCAGATTTAGGAGGAACTTCACCAAATTCGCTCAACTCAAAGGAAGTAAGCTTTCCAATCAGCATGTCTCTAGTCACATCTGTCACAGTCCGCATCTCTTCAATAGCAACAACCTTGTGCTTGTAAGCAGGAGGCAAGCATCTCAACCTTTAGCTACAATCTCAGATCTTCCAATACTCCACCGACACATCTGATATTCAATTCAAGCTTGTTCACCCTTTGCATAGAGGAGGTAATGTTCTCATCTTCTCCCATCTTCAACATCTCATACTTACCCTTCAAGATATGCAACTTAGAAACTTTCCCATGACTATCACCTTCATACAAAGTCTCCAGCTTCCTCCAGATCTCATGAGCAGTTTGCAAATCCATTACATTAGTCCTCTCAAAATCTATAAAGGCACTCAACAATTCTTCCTTAGCTCTAATATTGAATTCGACTTCCTTAACTTCATCCAAAGTAGTAGGACCATTCTGGGGAATATTATACACATTCTTAGTGATCTTCCAATAGTCTTCACCGATGCATCTCAAATGACATTCCATCCGGTTCTTCAAGAGAATATAATTCTTTCCATCAAATCTTGGACTATCCTTCTTAAAATAAAAGGTTGTCATCCCAGATCTCCTCAAGTGGCCAAGCTTATTCTAGAGGATCTAGCTTAGATACCAATTGTTGGCAACAATTTCACAAAATAAGAAGGGGGGGTAAATCAGTTTGCACAAAAACTCTACACAACTCAAACTTAAATTCAGATTTGATAATTAACAATTAAAGCACAAATTAATACCACATAAATATCACACATAACACCAAGATTTTTGACATGGAAAACCCTGTTAAGGGAAAAACCATAGTGGGAACCTATCCACAATGAGATAATACCCTATTAGGAGTAAGTGAAATATTACAATGGAGAATGCACATGCATTCAGGCTCACTGTCTAGAGCTCACTGCTCAGATACAATAAGGGCTACAACCTTGGGGAAGACTCACTATCTTACAAAAGATTCAGACAACAATCCGGATTACATGAATTGAGAAAATAGCATCTCTTAATGCCTGATTACAGTTTTGAATAAGCACATATACTCAAACTATGCTCTTACACTTCTACACACTCTTACACACCTCTTCACTCTTCTCTTCTGCTATTAAGTGATCAATACAATATCCGCACATGTAGATGCCTCTCACAAATGTATATTACATGAATGTATACAAATCATCAACCTATATTTCAAGGTCGACTAAACCCTTAATACAAATTACAAGATAATAACCTCACACGCTACAACAACATATGTGAACTAAAACAATGTGGACGAAGACATAGTATGGACCCAAATCAACATCACAATTATGAAGCACCTCCAATAATTATGCCTCAAACATCCACAACACACTACAACTCCATAAATGTCGCATAACACAAAGAACACCACTGGATCAAGAAAATGATCAATAGCATGTACAACGATCAATGTGAACTAACAAAATGGATAGAACACGATCTAGGAACATTCACAAGCAACATGAATTGCATCACAACAACCGCAACAACTCAGATTACTAGAATCATCATCATCTCTTTATTGGAGCACAAGAACACCAACATAATTGTCTGTCAACCTAAAATATTTGCTTATGGATTTCCAAATCATGAACTACCAGAATTGAGGACACACCTGAATGTCCCAAATACTCTACCAAATCCACAAACCAAGATATTGCAATTTTGAAGCACCGTGGAGCACAAACTAGAACATTGAATAACACGAACAACTGAAAAAACAAACTTCAATACCAAACCTCATAGCTCAATCAAATCATCATGCAAACCACTGAAACTTATGTTGAATCAACTAGAGATAAGCGTCTCAAAACCCATTAAACTGCAACAACTCAATTGCAACACACTGACCAAACCAACTCATTTAATCAGACTACAACATTGGAACATTGGAACATGTGAAAGAATATGTTGACATCAATCACAAAACACTATTCAACAAACTTCTCAACAATATCCAACAACTTGTAAGCACTAACCCACTAGAGACACAAATCCCCACAATTGAGAGCCAAATTAGCAAGAGATACCAATCCCTTTCATTTGGAGGCACCAACCTCTTTTTCTTTTCTACAAAATTAATTTTTCACTGGATGATGAACAATCAACTTTGCTTCAACAATTTTATCAGTTATGCTTTCCTACAAAAGATGGAACATTTTTGCACCACGTGGATAACACCCAATCAATAAAAAATGTTTCTTCCTTATATATAAATCACACACCTTAATTTAGAAAGATGTCAAACTCAAAATGATAAAAAAATAATTTAGTAACATGCTATAATCCAATCATGATAAGAATCATCTAATCACCAGAGTTGGCCATGTGTGCCAACTACCCATCAGAAACTAGCCACCCTTCTACAATTTTGAATATGAGTTGTTGATCATGTATTGCATGGGTAGGATCAATGATAATCACTATCCTTGATCAAATTTGAATATTTTTCCTAGATGACACGCTATGCAAATAGTCATCAACAATTCAAGAATAACATAAAAATTCACCCTTTGCAACTCATTAGTCATGGTCCACACAACCAACAACATCCTAATCTAAGTTGGAAGAACACATATCCTAGTGAAATTGACATGGACATATGTTAGTTTATCACATTATCATGGTCATGGCTAGGCTCCTCTTCTCTCCTCCTACCACTACATATGAAACTGCCATGTGGAAGTATTCTTCAAATAGCTCTAATCACTTCGATGGGATTGATACATGCATGCAAACTTTGCACCATCATGTTCTTGCCAAGTTTAGACCTTTGTACCTTTGTAGTCTTGTGAAATTAGTCAGGAGCAAGCATGTGGAACTAAGATGGAAGAAATATTCTATCCGTGCTTTGCTAAGACTTGGGTCCAGTTTAAAAAATTGCTATGTGGCATGACCACACAACTTCACAACTTTGACAAGTTTCTAAACTTTGAAGTATGTTCTCAAGCAAGAGGTTGCAATATGGAGAAGTGGGGCCACCATCTCTAGTTGAAGAAATAAAGAGTGTTGGGACCTACCTCTAACAATAGGACATGTGTCATAAGTGCACAACTTTACAATCTTGTCAAAGAAAAATCATTTGTAGCACATGATGGTGTGATACCATGACACGTGTCAACATTGCACACTATCAAAGCTTTGTTTAGTGCACTAGCATTTTGCTTCTTGAGATGACACAATGTGAATAAAAATGTGTCACTTGGCATTGACCTGAACACAACTAGGGACCATATGTAGCAAAAGCCAACCTTTAAATTAAAAATAATATAAGGTGACTAGGGATAACCAAATATTAGGATAGCTGGGCCAATAAGCCCATGAATACTATGAGATTTTGCCAAGATCAAGAGCTCAATGAAATGTACAAAATAGAGACACAATATAGGACAAGAATAAACTGTATTCTCATCAATAGAAAATGATCAATCGTTCAATTGTTACAATGAATATGAGCCTGCTTATATAGGCAAGGCTATATGGATATGTGAGCACACAAACATGACATGTGGCTCAATAAGAAACAAGGGTAGGTAGGAAATAGGTGTGGGTAGGTAGGAGAAACAATATAATAGTCCACATGAGGTGGATCACCCACTGAATGTGGAGTGTAACAATAAGATCAACACCATAAAAGGTGGAAATTCTCCTACACACTATCCCAATGTTGGCACAAACACCCAAGTGTCTCATACCCAAACTACTATGAAATGCATTTCCTAAGTAAACTTAAGTAAGTGTAATAATATCCAAGATGAATAATTATTTACACCAACACCCCCCCTTAAGTGCAACTTAGGGGAATGCACTTAAGTCTACAATGTGACTAAGCAATGCAAGATGGGTCCCAACGATGAGGCCATGTTAGGTACCCATGTACAAATGCAAATGCATGAAAACCAATGCAATGAAATCTCTCACAAAGTGGTGAAAGAGAGAAAAACCCAATGGGAAAAAACCCTCCCCCAAAAGAGAGATGAAAACTAGATACAAAGAACTCTCATAGAAGTATGTGAAGGACAAAACCCCATGTGAGGAAAAAGTCCCCCCCATATGAGAGAAGAAGAGAAGCTAGGAAGCCCCCAATGATAGAAGCTAGGAATCTGCTCCATGATAGAAGCTAGGAAGCTAGGAATCTGCACCAATGATAGAAGCTCGATGTATGAAGAAACTGCTCCATGAACGTCGAACAACATTCCTCCCCTTAGGAAGAAACAAAACCAAAGGTGTATCCATGAAGTCTCCCCAATCATGAAGGGAAGATGTATGAAGAAAACTCATGATGAATGGAATCTCTGAAAACTGCTCAAGTGTCCCCATGTCGATGTTGAAAGATACCCCCTCCAAAGGTGGCATACTATGCCACACTGCTGAAAAAGGCACTCCAAGATCTAGTGGAGATGGATGTAGAACATGTCCCAAAGACTCACATGTCTCCTCAAAAAATAAAGAGACCTCCTCCAACTGTTGTACATAAGTATCCACAATCATATCAACCTCAAAGGAATGATCATGTAGAGAATGAACAAGAGGGTCAGAGTGTGCCCTCGCAACAATCGAAGAAGGATCATCTTCATCAAAGAGAAGATGAATGTCATCAATGATGTCTCCCAAATCTGCAATGTAGGATTCCACAAACAAACCTGCAATGTCTGTCAAGTAATCATCCCATGAATTTGAAGCTGGAAGACAATGAATATCCTGCTGCACTGAATCACATGAAGGCAAAACTGTCGCACTATCTGCATCATCAGGTGCAATAGGTGATGTGATATCAATATGAGGAGACGAAATACAAGGCTCAAGAATGGGGTCACATGTGAGAATCCCCATGTTCAAGTGCCCAAAGTTCTCCTCAAAATCTGAACCATCACAAGAAGTGTGATCATCATGTGTAGAATCATCAAATGTGAAATCATCATCATCAACAAAATCTGAAAAGGAGTATAATCGAGATGCATGATCAACCACCCCAGTCACAATGATAGCTCTAATCTCCAAGTCTCTAATGAAAACTGACTCAGGTGTGAACTCCACAACTCTCTTAGTTGCGCCATGTGTGATTTGATAGATGGAAAGGAGATTGTTTGTCAAGTGGGGTACACACAACACATCATTGAAGGAGTTATCCCCAATGTCAATAGATCCTTTCCCAATCGCATCCATGTATGTATGATTGCCCATCAAAATTTGCGGCATGGTGCAAGGCTCAAATGTAGAGAACATAGACTACGAAGATGCCATATGATGAGAAGCCCCTGAATCTAGAAGTCATCTCTCTGAATCATGACTGATAGTAGCACATAGAACTTTTCCTTTTCTTGTCTCAAAAGAGTGAGTCTTCCCACTTGTAGAAGCCATGAATGCTTGCTCTTTTCCTTTTGAATGTGAGGAAGTGGAAGTTGATGAATCATCCTTCTTGTAGAGATTAGGCAAATCAATATTATTCTTTTTGAGGATATGTGTGAGCTCATCAATCTTCTTAAAATGGCAACGACGCTCCTCATGACCAAAATTTTTACAATAGGCACAAGTAGGTTTCTCCCTCTTTGGTGAATTATCCCTCTTGGAAGAGGATGAATCTCCTTGTTGTGGAGAGGATGATGCTTTGTCCTTAGGCTTTGATTACCATTTCTTCTTGTTTGAGTTGTCCTTTCCTTGATTTCCTTTGTTCCCTTGATTTGCCACTAATGCTTGAGACTTAGAAGCCTTAAGAATGCCCATGCTTATCAACTTAGTTTGTTCCATCATCAACATTTCAGTGAAAGCGTCAAATGTAGGCATTGTGTAGCTTGAATCCATTGTCATCCTATGGATTTGGAAACTAGAAACAAATGCTGCATATTCTTGTGGAAGCTTGCCCATCAAGTTGAAGATCAATTGAGTATCCTTCTTATCAATGCCACAATCTTTGAGTTGTGCCCTCAACTCATTTGCCTTAGTGACATAATCTTGTATAATATCAAAGTTCTTGGGATCCAACATGGTGAGATCACTATCAATTTGATATCCCCTAATCTCATCAACTTGACCATACAAGTCTTGAAACTTTTGCCAAGCATCCTTGATTAGAGTACACTTCTCAATATGAAAAATGAGATCCTTTGATACATACTTTCTTAAGGTACCAATTGCCATGATATTTTTAGTGAGCCAATCCAAGTGACCAACTGGATCAACCTTAGGATCAGCGGGAGCAGCAATAGTTCCATCAATGTAATGAGTGAGTCCTTTTTCCATAAGTTTACTCCATGCATCAATTTTCCAAGTAGCATAATTATGAGGAGTTAAGAGAGGAAACTTAGAAGAACTCATAGCAGAAAAAAGGAAGGAACACAAGAGAACAAAAGCACAAGAGACACCCCCCAAAATTCACTCAATCAAGTACCCCCCCAAAAAATGATGATTTTGGCACTTTATATGTAGTGCATGTACAATAGGCCACTTGCAAACAATGGCAAGGTGGACTTCTAATTTTGTTTTACAACTGCCCCAATAGTCTAAGAACTACAAAGCAAAAGATCAGAAAGATAGATCTATGCAATACAAATGCCAAATTGGCCAAATAAGATCATATGATGAAAGTATAATTTCTACCCACAATTTCTTTAAACCGATAGCATATTCTGAGAGTAAACAAGAAATAATGCACTTTAAAAAAAAATGACACCTGAAAAGGAGTTTGTATGAGCCCGAACGGAGACTTGGAAGTTGCAGAAACAAGGATTGGATAGGTGCAGTCACCAAAAATAGAGAATTCTGAAAAATCTATCCATCAAAATCAGAAAATAATTCCACCACGTGAAAGTACACAAAATTATAGCCTATTTCAAAAAAAATTGCACCAAAAAAGGAGCAAAAATGAGCAAGATATGGCCATTTGAAGTTGAACTACAAATTCAAAAAGCTCAATGAGAGGGGCCTGCAAATTTTTTGAAAAATGATGACGTCAGCGAACTACAGGGTTAAATTTGACAGTTGTATGACCGTCGCCAAAACTTCACGGTTGACTGGGCGCTGACCTAGTGCGATCTAATTGGCCAAATAAACTAATGTAGCTGATGACGTGTTAGGCTGATTGGGCAACCAACTAGACTGTAGACGTGGTGCTCAGGCAAGCCCCGCTGGTAGTCACTGTCGTTCCGGTGCATGGTCGCCAGAATCCGGTGATGGGAGTTGTCGGCGGGAGGTGGCAGCGAGGCTGGGAGGTGCGGTGGTGGAAGCTGCATGACGGGAGGTTGCAGGGCGGCACGGTGGTGGCCGGGGAGCCGAGGAGTAGGGAGGCACGGCGGGTGGAGCTACCGGGGGAGCTGGTCATAGGGGCGGCGCCAGCTTGTGCTGCAGCAGGGCAGTGAAGCCGCCAGTGGAGGTGCCGCCGGTGGTGGAGCCGAGACCTACAAGGGTTATGGGGGGGTCTTCGGACCCCCAAACAAAAAGAATTGATTTTTTTTTAATTTTTCCGCAAATTTTTTTTTTTCAAATTTTTTTTGACGAAATTTTTTTTTTTTTTTTTTTTCAGAATATTTTTTGCAGAAATATAAATATTTTTTGAAACTATTTTTCAAAATTCGTACAATAATAGCAAAATTGGCGAAAAAAATTTCTCACCAAAATAGGCCGACTTTATAACCAAAATTTATGGAAACGGCCACCTGGATGCAATGATGAGGTCGGATCTGGTCTAGGACACCTCCAAAAGATGCTGCTCCTCAGATCTGCCTCTTGACGTCGCAATAATGCCTCTTCAAGATGAATCAATGCCGCTCTAATGGCTCTGATACCATGTGAGATTTTGCCAAGATCAAGAGCCAAATGAAATGTACAAAATAGAGACACAATATAGGACAAGAATAAACTGTATTCTCATCAATAGAAAATGATCAATCGTTCAATTATTAAATGAATATGTGCCTGCTTATATAGACAAGGCTATATGGATATGTGAGCACACAAACATGACATGTGGCTCAATAAGAAACAAGGGTAGGTAGGAAATAGGTGTGGGTAGGTAGGAGAAACAATATAATAGTCCACATGAGGTGGATCACCCACTGAATGTGGAGTGTAACAACAAGATCAACACCATAAAAGGTGGAAATTCTCCTACACACACTATCCCAATGTTGGCACAAACACCCAAGTGTCTCATACCCAAACTACTATGAAATGCATTTCCTAAGTAAACTTAAGTAAGTGTAATAATATCCAAGATGAATAATTATTTACACCAACAAATACAAAGGCTTAAGATGTAATTTAAGTGATTGAGTATGAGCCAAAGCCACTCAAAATTGAAAAATAACAAAAAGAAACAAGGGTGCATACTATTTTAGGGATTTTGGGCTAGGGCAAATAGATAACCCTAATAGGCAAGCACAAAACCTAAAATTGCAATAGTGCTACTAGTGGTAAGAATCCAGGAATATCCACACTAATTATCTGTACAACATGCTCCTTTGGCATCAATAACAATATTTCCAACAAATTGTCTTAGTAACATTTTGCAAACTATCATGGACTCTAACAAGAACTACATTTTAGCCCTTGTTGTCATTGGAATATGAAATCAATCAATTAAATATACCACCAAAAAATTATAAAAGTGTGTTTGATTGGTTATAATATTTTTTTTTTTAATTGATTAATTGTAATAGTATACTAATTTTGGTAGGTATTAATAAATTTTATAATTAAAAATAATAAGTTGCTAAATAATAACAATTGTGATGAGAAGGATTTCTTGTGTAATACCAAAATTTTAAGAGATGAAATAAATATTGAAGTTAAAAAATATTTTATGATATAAAGATAATTATAAGAAGTCTGTAAATTTAAAATTATTTTCATTCTTTAAAATAAATATCTTCATTTTTAACTAAAAATTTATTGTTTATTTTTTTAAATATAAAGAGATTAAATTTTAACATATATATAAATTATTAAAAATTATATAAACAAACTCAACATTAATTTAAACTCTAAAATCATAAATTCTATGTTTGATATAATATTCACATACATATATCAACGACTATACTAAAATCTAAATTTTTGTTAGAAATATAGCAACTAATTAATATCTTGAATACTAAGAACTCTAGGTATTTATTTTAAAAGATATTACATATAGCTATTTAAAATTTACTTATTTATAGATAATATCTATCAATTTTTTTTATAAAATAAAGGGGAAAAGAAGGTTTCCTTCCTTTACAAAGTTCAAAGGCAAAGCCAAAACATTATCATCACAAATAAAACAATAAATTTTAATAAAATTGCTAGAAAACAATATATCAAAACTAATAGTAAAAATAAACACAAAAATAAGAACAAAGAGCCATTACCTAGCTAGTAGGAGACTCAACCAAGTCATGAAGCCTACTCATGGTCTCATGCTCTTCAAATATCATGCACAACTTGACTTTTAGGGAGTTAGACTCATCATTGGAATTATGTTAGTAGCTTTCCCCTTCTTTGAGTTGGTTCTATTATCCTTGTATGAGATATTGAAGCTATTAATAGTGAAATTAAGGCTTTTCTTACTTAAGTTGATAATGATATTGACCAAGTCCTCCAAATCTTAAAAATTTCATTTTATCATAGGAATGCTTTATTGAACGATGTTAATCTTCTTTTTGTTAATGTGGAAAATGGTATAAGGAACATCATACTTCTTGTTTACCTCCTTAACTTCAACTCTCATGTTTGGTTGATCCTTATTCATTGGGGTATTTGTGTTCTTGTTTTGATCCTTAATATCCCTCTCTTGGGGCCTGTTCTCTATTTTCTTTTCTATTGGTAATCTCCTCATCAACTTAATTTAAGCATCACAAGGCTGCAAAAAGTCAAACATTGGTTTTGAATGATATTAATCACATTTGGATTAATACTATAATTTGGATTAATACTATAATGCTAGGGGTACAAAGAAACCTAAAAAAAATGATAGCTCACAATCTAGAAAACAATAAAGAAATGGAAATTTTGGGATACAAAGGCAATGATCCATATGAGATACAAAGTTGGCATTTAAAAGTTAAGTCTTGGCACATTTGTAATGGCATTGATTTCCTTTTACTTCCCTTACATATTGGCACTTCATCACTCTTTTGTTTTCATTCCATCTAGGAAAGTATTGGTGGTGGTAGAGTGAGAACCAAACCCCAATCTTGTCGTGAGCTATAAAACATCAATGATTTGTGGGAGATATTTTAAAGAGGTGACATCAAATCATATTTTCAGGCCATGAGAGGCTTTGACCCCTCCCTTTTTAAAATTTTCCCAATCCTTGAATATGGGAAAGGTGAATATTGAAGGTGCATAGTTTGAAGTGATATTGGATTTAATTTGCACAACCACTAGTCTCTCAACTAAAGGAATAACAATAGCATGTTTGAAGAGTAGTAGAGATAAAGATTGCATAAATATATTCTTTATGTGTGATGGATAGCTTGTAAAGTACCATAGTGGCTATTGTAAAAGAGAGGATTTCCCTACCCCCTAGTGTGAGGTAAGCAACCACTTGATAAGGTAATTTTATCTTGGAAGGAAGATTTTAATGTGTTTTCATTTAACATTTTTGGCTCTTGATTAAGCTTTTTCATAATTTGCTTGTAAGATTCTCTTACCACCTTCTTTTCTCATTGGAAAGCTCCATGAAGGAGATCCTATACAAAAACTTTGACTCATTTTTTTTTCTCATACCACCATTGTCTTATTAATTCTCTTAGTATTGTAGAGTGTCCTTTACATGAGTTCTAAATCCTTACCCCCAAATCTAAAATATTCTCTAAGGTCCCCCTTCTCTTTCCTTAAAAGTTAGACTATAATAGAGGAGAAGGATGAGAGGTTGGTCGAGGAGGTTAAATCCCAAGCCTCTATAGTAGGAAAAAGACCCTTTTGGGGGAGGCCAAGAATGAAGATGGGATAAAAATGAAAGAGAAGGAAGTGGTCCATCCCAAGCATAAAAGGGAATAGGAGATTTGCTAGACAATCAACTCTTAACCACAATTTGAAGGACAAAACCATGTCTAATGATGTGAAGGCGGTGAGTTCTAGTGGGGGTGAGGTTAGCCTCTATGAATACAAAGAATCTGAAAAGGAAAATCTTACAAAAAAAGATTATGTTATTTCTAATTTTGATTATAGAAAATTCGAAGATGGTTAAAATACTCACAATATTACTAACACCAAAAAGCCAAAAAATCCCAAGTTATTACTAACTCTTTGGTTAGCATGTTGATTATTATAGAATAGTCTCATGATATATATTTGTCCCTTATAATAGATAAAAATATATTATTGAATAAAAATTTCTGAAAGATTATTATTAATATTAAATGTTTTAAATTAAAAAATATTATTTTACAATAAAATAGAACACCTGCCTACCAGTTTTGAAGTCCAAAATTATTATTGACCATCTTTATTGACTGTTTGAAGGTTAAGGCATTTCTCATTTTGTTATTCAAGTAGAACTGCATAAGCTTCCATTGACCACCTATCCCTATGGGAAACTCGCCTGTGGTCGTTGCACTCTTCCTCGTCCTCCTCTGTCCTGGGCCAGCCGTCGAAGCTCAAACGGACTTCATCGATGAAACTAGTTTCTCTTTCGTAAATCTGTCTGGAAGTGCAACAGTGATCCCCGATGTAGGTATCCGCCTCACCGATCAGGCAGAATTCATCAAGGGCAGAGCTTTATATTCAGAACCTGTGCGTATGAAAGATGGCGGGTCCGTGGATGAAACATTTTCATTCAGCACTACCTTTGTATTCTGCATACTCCCTCCTTCAGATCTTTCAATGGCCGGAGATGGATTGGCCTTTATCATAACGCCTCGGGCATCGCAAGACAAAGCTGCAACCGGTCAACACCTTGGTCTGTTCGACAAGTTTACGAGCATGGGACAGTCTTCCAATCATCTGTTTGCAGTAGAGTTTGACATAGTA
Source organism: Cryptomeria japonica (assembly GCF_030272615.1). NCBI lineage: Eukaryota > Viridiplantae > Streptophyta > Pinopsida > Cupressales > Cupressaceae > Cryptomeria > Cryptomeria japonica. The sequence continues at coordinate 335,689,889 of NC_081411.1, read as the reverse complement.
AAGAACGAAGAATTCAATGACATTAATGGCAATCATGTGGGGGTAGATCTCAACTCTTTAATCTCCATAGAGTCTAAGTCTGCAGGTTATTGGATTGGCAATCAGTTTTTAGAGCTGGATCTCAAGAGTGGACAGAATATACAAGCTTGGATTGACTATGATCATCTTCAAAAGGAGCTCAATGTAAGTGTAGCCCCTGCTGGTTCTCTTCGCCCAGAAATTCCCCTGATATCTATGGAGAATCTGAGTTTGTCCAGCATTCTTGAAGAAGAAATGTATGTTAGTTTCTCAGCATCAACAGGATAGTTTCTCAGCATCAACAGGATTAACAATTGCAGGAAATTACATCCTTGCCTGGAGCTTCTCTACAAAGGGAAAGGCACCTGCCCTGAATACATCTATGCTGAAGCCTATTTTACAGAGGAACCCCAAATCCAACAATTTGCCACTAATAGTCGCAGTTAGTACCGGTTTGGGTGGTTTCCTAGTACTCGGGGTTGCAGCAGGAGCAGTAATGTGGTTTAAATGAAAGAAACGCAGAGACCCAATTGAAGATTGGGAGGTGGAATATTGGCCTCATAGATTAAGCTACAGAGACTTAGCCATTGCAACCAAGGGTTTCAGAGAGGAGCAAGTCATAGGATGTGGAGGCTTTGGCAAGGTTTACAGAGGAGTTCTTCCTAGTAACGGCCTTGAAGTTGCTGTCAAATGTCTCCTCCGAGAGAGCAGGGAAGGAGTGAAGGAATTCGTAGCAGAGATTTCAAGTCTGGGGCGTTTACAACACCGGAATCTTGTGCAAATCAGGGGTTACTGCAGGCGAGGTAAATGGCTTTTCATAGTGTATGATTACATGCCCAACGGAAGCTTGGACAAATTGATTTTTGAGAATTCTGGAGGAGTGCTGGGATGGGCTCAGAGGTACATGATTCTACGGGATGTATCTGCTGGACTGCTGTATCTTCACCAAGGATGGGAACAGAGAGTAGTGCACAGAGACATCAAGTCCAGCAATGTTTTGTTGGATTCGGAGCTTCATGGAAAATTGGGGGATTTTGGGCTTGCTCGTTTGTATAAGCATGATGACAATTACTTGAGCACTCGTGTGATGGGAACGCCAGGGTACATCGCACCAGAAGTAGCACACACCGGAAAGGCCACTCCCGATTCCGATGTGTTCAGCTTTGGGGTTTTAATGTTGGAGGTTGCCTGCGGAAGGCGTCCTGTGACTCCCTTTCCTGATGCCCCTCAAATTGGTTTGTTGGACTGGCTGAGAGAGTTGCAGGACAACGAGAAGCAATTGGATGCAGCGGATCCAAAGCTTAATGGTGAATACATTGAGGATGAAATGGAGAGAGTGCTCCATTTGGGATTGCTCTGTTCCGATCCTCAACCGAAAGCCAGACCGAACATGAGGCAAGTGCTGCAAATTCTTCAAGGGGAAGCATCCCTCATTTCACTTTCGCTTGACATGTGTGAACAAAGTCCAATGACAGAGAGCTCAGACAATTACAGTACATATGCCTACCGTTCCACTTCCTTGGAGGGACGTTAGGGCTGTAGCCGCGGATTGGGCGAACCGGGTGATCTTTTCAGTTTTTTTTTTTCAATTTTACGGTGCATTGCATATCTAGTACATGTCAAAGAAGTTAATAATACTTATATTTTAATGATATAAGATTTTCAAATGTTGTTGTTGTTTTATATGTATGGAAGTCTGTACTACATTCTATGATTTATCATTCATATTTTCAAAAAGAAATCATTTCAATTGCAGTTTATTCATAGGAAGCACAGAGGGTTTATTTTGATCTCATTTTCTAAATTGTCTATTTATGCTCTCAACTACAAGGGGTATCCAAAGAGCAGGTGAAGTCCGACAAACAATTGGATGTCATTAAATATCAAATTCTCCAACTACATGAAAAAGACACCATACGATAGATGCAACATTTATTGAAGTTCAAAGTGTAAATCTGCTGTTGTAATGTTTCATTGGTGATCAAAGTCATTTTGTTAAACTGATATTATACGTTATTTTGGACTGACTTGTAATTGATTTCTTCTTATTTTGACAACCTATTTGCTGCTCTTTTTTAGGTATCTATTTTTTGCTTTGTTTCAATAAAAAAATATTAATATGCTACTTTCTTTTGATAAATTTGATATTAACACGAGTAGTTTTTTAAGTTGATCATAATTTCAAGTTATATACATTACAATAAGCATCGATTCATAATGTGTGACTAAATATTTCTCATTTGCTTGTTCAAATGTAGGAGTGCAACTAAGCTTCTTGATAATTCGAAGGCCTTCCATGGAGACTCTACAAGTGGAGTGTAATCTTATTCTTGAGATAATACATTAAGTTGTGTGGGTATTATTGGAGGCTAAGTTTTTTTCAAAGGGGTTTTTTAAGGTATATATAGTGTTATATTAATATGAGAATGTTTTGTTATTCTTTTATGTTGTGGATTTTGAATACTTGTTTTCATTTATTTCCTCATAGAGATTATGTGGATTTCATATATTTTTCTTGTAATTTCATTTTACTACATACACTAATCTAATTGATATACCCCTAAATTTTTAGTGACTATCTTATGTATTTATTTCTAGGTTAAATTTGTATATCCCCCTCTCATTTCTATCTTATCAACCAAATTCATCACTTGCACCTACGTCTAAGTCAAAACTAATTTTATTGTCATCTCAAACATTAAATCCTCTATAAGCTAAAAAACGACATACCATCTTAGAGAAAGTTTTGATTAAAAAGTACTTATACATCTCAATCCACTAACACTTACCACACCATATATTACAACAAATCGTCAAAATAAGTAAAATCATAAATATAATATACAAATCTCAATCTAAATTATGATTGAAGGGTTCCAGAGATATTTGGTTATTCTTTTGGGTAGCATCGTGACATTATCAAAAGCTACTCAATAACTAGAATTAGGAAACTTTGATAGTATTAAAATCAACTTGCACAACACTAGTGTGACAATTTTTTTTTTTTTTGATCAGCTATATTAGAGTTGAGATTAAGTAGACACCCCTATGATTACGAGGCTTTATCACGATACATGACTATGTGGTGTAGAGAAAAGGTAGCTTCATGATTTTTATAAGACTAGCATAGTGAATGCCATCTCCTTTAATCAACCTATGCAAAGTGCTATGTAGAAGATTTGGAACACCAATTGTACAACCCCACTCCCTTCTATACATGCTTCCTAACTCCCAATACCTAATCATATATACGGTGTTTAGTTTTAAAAACATTGAAAGTGATGATTAAGGCACAATGATGCTGATGAAATTATGGTCAAAATTTGACAATTTATTAAGATATGTTATGCCATGTGATAACATTACTTTGACAATGTAACGTAAACAATTAGCATTAAAAAATTGAGACATGTCCAAAATATGTGATAGAAAGAGATAACAAGATAATTTTAACATGTCAATGTTTGCAAATAGGTCCTTGCCTTGATACCCGAAGAAGTATATATTGATTACATTATATGTTAAACTACTTTCTTCTCTATGACATTTTTTTATAATATCTAATCATTCAATATTTTAATAATCTATATCAAAATTAAATATAAATTTTAGTTGGATACTTCATTTTTCTACACATCAATTTTCCTCTCAAGTGAAGTGGACCGTAGTGGTAGTTTTCTTCTTTCCTTTTTTCTCCTACACGAGGGTGACTTCAAGTGGTGGCTAGTCTACCTTTTGCGAGAATACTGTTTAAGTCTTTAATGCACCCATTGCTATCATCCACCTTTTACAAAAACGCTATAGAAAAGTCTTAACGTTGTATTACAATCTACAAAGAAATGAAGGAACACCATAATTGGGCCAAAAAAGTCTCATCTTTTTTAAGGAGGAAGATAAATGAAGCATCTTCAAACAATATTGATATTGAAGAATATTACGTGTAGGTTTTTTATTGACACTTGTATATTTTTATGTATTGTTATTTTTATTGATAAAAGTAAATTAATATATTTAATTTTGAAGAGATGGTTGTTCTTATATTTTCAAGCTTTCAAATTTTTTTATTTTTAATAGTTTTGAAAATTGAAGCGTTTTGAGATGTTAAAATTGATTTCAAATAAAAATAATTTGCACTTTTAATATAGATTGTGAATATGTTTAATGATTAAGTAAAACAATTGTTATGAAATTGAGATTTTTTTTAATTTATTTATTGAAGTAATGCAAAAGAATTACATAAGATTGGTAGTCAAAACACTGTCAAGAAGGATCAAAGACAACTATGACATGTTCATATAAACAACAGAAGACAACAAGGACCAGTTGAGTAGCACATAACAACAAACTAGCTGAGTCTCATAGTAGCAACACATAAAACATAAGAGAACATAGCAACATTACATGTGATCAAATCATGAAAATACAATTGAATAAGAGAACAACTATAACACAGTTGGGAGAAAAGCAATCAGCTGCGATGCTAATTCAAAGACCTTGAGCAATACAGAGCTTCCTATTCTTGAGTAGCTCAGCCACTTGGTGTTTGATGGTACAAATTTGGAATTCCAACTTTAAAATCTTCCTAGCATCCTCCTAAAGATGAGAGAAAAGAGATGCAAGAATAAAAAATGTCAGAGTAAAACTTTAAAACTGCAAATTCCTGATGATCATGATGATTATTAAATACCACTTTGCATCTGATTCTCCATAAGTGCAACAAAGTAACATGTCGAACTCCATCAACAATAACATTATTATAGGGTGATATTGCTAACATTGGTCATTCTAGGAATTTTTTGATTTCTCACTCTTATTTTTTGGAATATCGCAATGCCTACCGCTGCGAAGCCTTCCGCTGCCCTAAGGTCGTCTGTTGCAGCCGTTGGGAAGCCTGCCGCCCTACGGCCTTCTACTGCAGCCACCCAGCTTCAACCGACTGCGGATGTCATCCCGCCTCCTCTCCCGAATGCTGCACCCCCTAGCGTGGCTGCTGCGATTGGGGCCTTGGCGGAGGTTTATGTTCGTGCCTTGGTGGGGGGTCCGGGAGCTTCTACGCCTCTTGCCTCGGTTGCTGCTGGTAATATGGTGGATGGCAATCTGGTGCATCCGGTGCACTCAGATACTAAGCGGGTTGCACGTGGCTTGGGCCCTGTGGCTATTACTGTGTGCAAACCCTTGGTTTTCAGGATGTCTGCTGATACTGAAAAGGAGGTTATCCATAACTCCTCTGTGTTTGAATCTCATGGTTTGATTTGTAGGTTTCGGGGCTTTTGGCCTAGCTTCCCTCAGCTGCACACTTGGATTTCTCAAAACTGGGAACCGCTCTTAAAAGGTTCAATTAACATTTTTCCTTCAGCCAAGGGTTTTTTCATTGCTAAATTTGAATATGTTGAGGATAGATCAAAAATTTTAAGTATTAATCCTTTCAGCTGGGAGGACAAATTTGTTTTGATGGTTAAACCTTGGTTCTCGGGTTTTAACCCATCTACTGATTCATTTAATGAGATTCCTATTTGGGTTAGGCTCCCTAACCTTCCCCTTCATCTATGGACATACTCTCTACTAGAGGAAGTAGGGGAGGTTTTAGGCGTATTCTTAATGGTTGATAAGGATTCTTTCCAAATTTATTATTCTACTTATGCTCGGATATTGGTTAACATGGATGTTTCTAAAGGGCTTCCAATTGAGATAGAGATTGAATCTTCCTTTGGATCTTAGGTCCAACCACTCGACTTTGAGAGTATCCCCTTTAGATGTCGAAAGTGCTTCTAGATTAGACATGTTGTTGCACAGTGTGAAACTAATAAAAAGAAAAAAAAATCTGCTTCTTGGTGGAAGGTTGCCTTCTCTGAACACTATTGTGTTAAAAAGAAAAGCTTTTCCTAGGTGGTTGCGCAGGTTCCTCAGGCTGATGGTATTGTGCCTCTGTTTCTGGTGTAGCTTTGCCTCAGGAGTGTGTGGATGCTTGCGGTGGCATCTCGATTGATCATTTGAAAAATGTTGGATCTTCTTCTTCGGTAGATGGCCTTCCTGCTTCCCAGATTGCTGTTGGACCTTTGTCTGATTCTCTGACTTCTATTGTCCCTGCCTCTCTCGATGTTGGCTCTGTTCCTCTTGGTGATGGGAGGTCCTCTATTTTGGACCCATCCTCTTGGCAAAAGGTTGCTGCTAGGGTTGAGGAGGGATGGATTACTGTTAAAAGAAAAAAATCTAAATTGTCCTAGTCCTCTTTTGATATGACTCTTTGATCCCACAAGGGCAGATCAAATTCTTGATCCATCCTGATTGGGTTGGGGCTGCTGTCTTTTGCAGCCCGCTGGATTTTGTTGGGGGTCCCTTTGTGTTGTTCCCCCTTTTGTTGTTTGGTTGTGCCGCGTCTCTTTTGTGTTTTGTTTCTTTGAGTGGACTTTCAAGTTTATCTTTCGGTTCAGGTTGCAGGTCCTTCTAAAACCTATCTTGTATAGGGTTTCTGGTCCCTTAAAAACTTGTTTTCCTTAATAAAAAACAATAATATTATTATGAAGCCCAACCCCAAGTAAGGCCTCTTTCCAACTGAGATTGTGTTAAAAAATGGTTGGCAAGTCTTGAAAAATAGAATTCTAAAGTTTCTTAACAAATTGGCAACCCTAGAAAATGTGCTTTATATCTTCTCGACCATGGCAAAAGGGACAATTAAAGGGTTGGACCATAATACACCTCAACTTGCCCCCAATGGGGAGTTTGCAATGTAGTATCTTCCAAGCCATTAACTGGGCCTCAACATTGATTTTTGATTTTCATATTTGAGAATAAAGTTTTGCCCAAAATCTTTCACTAAACTTGCAATTCCATTTAATGTTTAGGCAAGATTTCAAAGGCAAATTAGGAAGCAATTGTAAGTATATCTTTTTGAAGGAAAAAAATAGGAAAGGATAAGTTGATAACCATAGCTAGTCTTTGAAAAAATTACATTGAATAGGAGTGCATAGCTTCATAGATAGCTCAAGTGGCACCAAGGATTGAACAAAAATCACAAATGGTTTGAATTTGTTGCTGAGATTTAAATGAAAGTCAACAATATGCCATGGTAACCAATTAAGGGTAGTAAAATCTCAAAGGTCCCCAATTGTATTGATCCCTTTCTTATGCATGAAATAAGATTGTTTCCGAAAACTTAAAGACAAATGGTGCCCATGGTACAAGATATGTTTGTTCCACCAAATAGATGAAGTGGAGAAACTGAACCCATGTTGAAGTGAGGCATCTTTCTACCTTATAAGTTGACAAGTACATTGTCAAGCCTTTCGAATTGATTGAACAGTAGGAGAAGCTTTAATGGAAAAAAAGATGCATAAAGTCCGATTTTATTAAAACAACGCACAACCTACCATTTGCCTTTAATTGAGGCAAGGTTAATTCAATTTCGTATAAGGATTTTCCATGGTTCATCTCCTTTTATAGCTCTAATAATCCATTTTGTCACTAAACAAATCCATTGAGTTTTTGGGTCAATTAACCCCAACCCTCCTTTACATCTAGGTTGAATAAATCGAGTCCAAGAAGTGGCAATAAAGCCATTGCTTCAATCCCATTTAGTCCACAAAAATCAACAAATAATTTTGATTAAGTCCCCATAGCCTTTGTTAGAAGACATCTAACAAGAGGAACAATAAACATGAGTAGCAAGGAAGATTTTATTGGCAACCTGTATTTGTTTTGCTAGTGAAAGGAATTCATTAACCTAGTTAAAAAGTTTAGATTTAACTCTATTGAGATACCAGCTCCACATATCAAATAGAGGAACCCCAAGATCAAATGGTATCCCAAGATACCTCACAATTTCTCCATGCTTAATCTGTTTCCATTCTTGAGGTATCTAATGAGGAGTAGACCCAACTTGTATCATCAAAATTTTAGTCTTATCATGAGCAAGCTTGGATCCAAAAGCAACACAATATAGCTCCAAGATATCCATCATGTTGGAAATATCCTTTTTCGAGTTTTACAAAAATAACAAACTGTCATCAACATAATGGGAATTATTAACGAGGATACTATCTCTGGTTGGCATCCCATAACGCTTCTCAATACTTTTTACAAAATCATGGCAAAGGCCTTGGCTATTAGGATAAAGCTTGTGGTGCAAATGATTGTTCGAACTAAACAAATTGGTTTTATTGCCAGAAGATATATTCTTGATAAACTAGTTTTGGCTTGGGAAACTTGTGAATGGGCCCAACAAACTAGGCAAAATATTATTCTTATCAACTTGATTTTGATAAGGCATATGACAAGATTCGATGGAATTTCATCCTTAGCATGCTTCAATGGTTGGAGTTCAACTCTAAAATTCGAGCTCATATTCAAATGTTGTTTCAAGATGCCAATGCATGAATTATTATCAACAATATGATGACGAATCCCTTTTCTCTTCAGAGATCTATTCGTCAAGGATGTCCTTTAGCTCCATTTTTATATGTGCTGACAGCTGATGCATTGGGTTATATGCTGAGAAGTATTTTTACAATAGTAGATTAAATTTTGTTATGGAAAAAAGAACATGTACAATATCATGTAAAATGTAGTCAACATGTAGCCATTGTAATTAATGACAATGGAAATTGTTACTTATATTTTTTAAAGACTATTTAAAACATTATATTATGTAAACTAATAGAATAATTGAAACTATATAAAATGTTGAAAGAACATGGACAAATTTTAAGTGCATGGGAGATTAATGTCTTGGTCAAGTGGCTAATAGAATCCAACTTAAATTCTAGAAATAAACATGTGTGTAAATCTTAAGCTTATTTTTATTCAATGTGATACAAGATTACAAATAAAACAATTATATGCTTAAAATCTTATAAGTCTACTTGTATTTTTCTTTTAAGTGTATGTAATAAGTATAAAATAAATAGATATGCTTGAACACTTCCACTAGTAAACAAAATTTATTATAATAAAAAGAATCCTTAAAATATCTAAGATAATTTTACAATCTCTAAAAATACAATATAATCAAATACAATAATCATGATAACAAATGTACTAGACTAATACAGTGAATGTCATTTCCTTTAATCAACCTATGCAAATCGATCTGTAGATTTGGAATGTTAGTTACAAAACCCCACCCCCTTCTACATACGCTAACAACCCTCAGTAACTACTAGTTTATAGAGGGTTTGTTTTAAAAAATATTGAAAGTGATGTTTAAGACACAACGATGTTGATGAAATCGTGGTTAAATTTTGGTAGTTTATTAAGAAACATTAAGACACATGATAATATTTATTTGGAAATTAACATATAGAATTCATAGTGGGCAAATAAGAATGGAGTCGTTGCAGGTACTTGATAGGGGTTTTAGGGGATTGAGCAGTCAAGGGCTTTCACTCTCTTTGATGGTGAGGGATCGGTTTAGTCTCTCAGGTGGGCCTCTTTTTGGCCTTCCCTCATTATCTGGTGTTACGTAGGTGCCTCCCAGGACGACTGCGGTGAGGGATATGGTGTTAGGGTCAAGGGATGTTGTGCACCCCTGTGCAAAATAAATTTCGCTGGAGCTTTCTAGAGAGATTGAAATGGAAGTGGAGCATAATGTGAGTGTGTTTTCAAGGCTAAGATTGATTGGTTGCTTCAAAGGTATTTGGCCGAGTTTAAAAGATTTTCATAAATGGATTTATGAGAATTGGGAACCGATTTTGGATGGCTGTGTTCAAATTTATCCAAGTGCGTGTAGTTTTTTAATTGTAGTTTTTAAAAATGTGAAAGATAGAAGTATGGTGATATGTGACCATCAATGGTGTTGGGAGGACAAATTTATGCTAATGTTGAAGCCATGACACATGAATTCCAATCCATCCACTGAATCTTTTGACTTGATTCTTTTATGGGTTAGACTTCTGAATCTCCCTCTTCATTTTTGGTTTGATTCTTATTTTAAAACGTTAAGGAACTCTTTAGGCAAATATTTAATAGTGGATGAGGGTTCATCAAATATTTTGCACTCCACTTATCCACAAATTTTGGTGGAGATAATGCTACTGTGGTACCCTTAGAGGAGATATCTATTAAAACTTTGAATTTTATATGTAGGAGATGTTTTCAGACAAGCCACATAGCTTCTTAGCGTGTCAAACAAAGAGTTTGAAACTACAACTTAGTGGAGAGATGTTTCTACTTCCCATTAATCAATGGAGAAAGTAGTTGATAATACAGTGAATTGCTCACAGGCCCCAATTGGTAAAGATTTATGTTTTGAAGAGTTAGGGGTGGAATCTCTTCCAACTAGGATCTCTAAGGGGAATGTGACTAACCTAGTTCTAGAGTCGAAGAATCTGGAAACTCTATTAGTACGAGATTGTTTGGAATCTAATGAAGTTGAGTCTTCATGAGACAAGGGGAAGGAGGGACTACCCATTGAAGGTCGGTCTCAACTTGAGGGAGAGGAGATGGAAGAGGGTTGGAGAGGGAGAGGAGATGGAAGAGGGATGGAAGCAAGATGATTCGTGTCATATGCTACTTCGTTCTCACTCTAAAGATAAGGCTAGATAGTTTTGTCTAGTTTTGGCTTATTTATGGATCTCTATTTCTTTAGAGTAGTTTGTGTGAGGAGGTAGCTCCTTATATGTAGCCCCACCTAGTTTGGACTAGGCCAAAAACCCAATTTAATGAATTTACAATCTTATTACCGACCAAAAAAATAAAATTATTAGGAAATTGAAGGCAAGCATTTTTAGCATTTAAAACATGGAGATTGTAAAATATGTAACTAATTACATCAAAGTTCAAAATTTAGTTTTGTCCCTACCAATAACAAACCCCACGAGTTCTATAATGTAAATTTAATCAATTTTTTTTAATTTTCACTAGGACATGTTTAAATTCACATGTATCTAAAGACTCACTAAAAAACTAAATTTTTAATTCAAGCTAATATTATATGATACTTTGAGTTTGATTCATGGTAATGTTGATGTTTGAGGATGCTTATATGTCACATAGACCTGATGAAATTTTATGTTAGCCTCAATCTAATTTTCTTTCTAGGAATTTTTGTTATGAACAACCATGGGTGTACTTTAGTTTCCAAACTAGCAAGTGGCCACCAAATGCTTTTTTATAATGAATCTAGTTAATGCGTAAAAAAGTAAACTAAAGGAATTAGGAATAAAATGAAAAACAAAAATTAATTTCAGTTGACCCTTTGGACCCAATGATATCATCAAGGAGGTCTATGTGTGCATAGGAGAATTAAGAGGATCCACATGCCTTAAAGTGGGAAATTTATGGTGGTCCCAAAGTGCATATCTAGTGTAAACTTGTTTATAGATTTATATTGTGTTGTATGGTTTAAAACTAAACCTAGAAGATTCAATGTGTTCATGTTCATGGTATTTCAAGAATACAAATTAACATGAGCATGAATATGAATCAATTATTTTGAGGGAAGAACCATGTATGTACATTGAATGTATATAAAAAAAATTCAAATTTACCAATGTTAATAAACCATTCTCATTAAGTTTAAATAGATAGAATTTTCCCTACATTTTTCTTATGAAGAGATAATATCAAATCTACAAAAAATTACATCATAATCTTATTTAAATCAACACATAAAAGAATGAATGACAGAAGAAGTATAAAAGCATAGAAAGAGGAGAGCATATATTTATATATACTTAAGGTAAAACTTCAATAGGAAAACCCTAGCCTCCAAAACACCAATTCTATATGTATGTTAACGATAAAATATATATAATACAATATTAGGTTCATATCCTTAACATAGACACAAGAAGCCGAAGAAAACTACCAAAAGGAATTACCATCGGCATAAACAATGTCTTAAAGTACCATAGTAAGAATTCTCACAACCCACACTCCATGTTGGACTCATCAATGATGTGTCATAAGTGGGTCAAGGTTCCTACTCCACTTTGTAACCTACCTCTTATATGCTCTTACAAGGCTCAAAAAATCTATTACATATGCACTTAAAATAGCATAGTTGTCCCTACACATCTTACATGACATTATTCTCTTACATGTTCTTATACACACACACACCATACCAAGGAATCACATGGAAAAATGGTCAGTTCATATGTGGGATGCCATTTTCTATAAGGACACAAAAATATTATAAAATAAAAAATAAATAAATAGGCTAAAAATAGAAAGGATTTGCAAGGTGTAGGGAACACCTAATTCCAACATTCTTCCACGTGTCATATACCTTGCAAGAGCAAAGGGGAACTCCAACAAATTTATGATCTATTTACAAAAGGTAGAACCATGTTGTACCAACTAACTCATTTATGCTCATAGACTTAACAATAACATTTGTAACACGTTTGATGTGATCACCATTCCATACATAACTATCTCCTACTTCATCATGCCCAAGGATGAAAAATGATAAGCCCAAGCCAAGATACACATGTAATATCACATGGACATACTACTGTAGACGTATAAAAATGACCATATTCCTAAATGAATATTTAATATTCATTTTATTCTCATTCCTCTATTTTAGTTAAATCTAATTTAATTAAATCACCACATTCTTCTATTTAATTAAATAAATTATTCAATTTATTTATTTAAATTCACTTAAGCCCTTTATATCATTTAATTAAATAAAATGATTTATTTAAATAAACCCCTTCTCTCTACTTTTAATTAAATTTACATTTAATTAAATAGTTTACCCCAATTAAATAAATCTAATTTATTTAAATCTCCAACTTGCAACCAAATTGAAATAAAACAATTTATTTTAATTAATCCTTTGTCCTCCACCCACTTGTATTTTCCTACAAATGCAAGTTGCACAACTATTTTAAATAAAAATTATTTATTTAAAATCCTATTTATCCTCCACCCACTTGTATTTTCCTACAAATGCAAGTTGCACAACTATTTTAAATAAAAATTATTTATTTAAAATCTTATTTATCCTCCACCCACTTGTATTTTTCTACAAATGCAAGTTGCACAACTATTTTAAATAAAAATTATTTATTTAAAATCTTATTTATCCTCACCCACTTGAAACCTTTAATGGTTTCCCTTAAAGTCTTCAAACTTAAAGTCTTCAAATTTAAAGTCTTCAAACTTAAAGTCTTCAAATTTAAAGTCTTCAAACTTAATGGCTTCTTTCTAGAGTCTTCTTAAGCCTTTAATGGTTTCCCTCAAAGTCTTCAGGCATTTAATGCTTTATCTTCCTTTTTCTCATGTAAATAAATTAAGATTTATTTAAATCCAAAATTCACATTCACATTTAAATAAATTAATATTTATTTAAATATTTATCCAAATGCAAATTACACCATTTAATTGAAATAAATGATTTTATTTTAACTGAAAATCCCAAAATTCCTCCCACTTGCATTCTCCTACAAAATCCACTTGCATGCATAAATCCTTTCTAGATTCTTCTAACTCCTTCTAATTAGCATAATCCTATCCTAATCATTGTCACATCCCTAAGCAAAGGGAAGTCACTTCTCACACTTTCAAAGTCTTTGAAAACCATTGAAGGCTTTAGGTCTTCAACAACTTAACCTTGAAAGTCTTCCAAACCATTAATGGTTAACTCAACTCTCTTGCATGGTTAGAGACTTTTTGACTAACTCAACCCTCATGTAACCCAAGGGTCTCATCAAGTCTTTAATGCTTTGACCATGGTTATTCCTTAATCCCTTGCACAAGAGTTTATCCTTTGGGTAAAAGCTTTATCCATTGGATAAACCCTAATCTAATCCTAATCCTTACCTCTTAAGGTAACCATCATGTCCCTTCAAGCATTTAATGCTTTCTACCTCTCCTCTCAAACAGTCTTATGTTGACAATTGTCACCATTTCATTGGTGAAAATTGTAAACATGGATTGATAACTTTCAATCCTGACCCTTGATAACTCCTTCAATCTTGACCCTCCATTGCCCTATTTTCACTATAAATAGAGCTCTCCATCCCTCCATTTTAGGATCCAAGCTTTTAGTATCTCATTTATGCTCAATTTTAGCTTGCATTTAGCCTCTCTTTGCAATAGGAATTAATCTAATATGTATTTTAGAGTATTTCTATTATCATTAGCTTAAATCATTAACTAGTATATCATGTTAGGATAGTATTGCTACTAACCTTGTCATCTTATAATCTAGTTTAATCCATTTTGTAGAAACATGCATAAATAGGATGCATTCATGTTAGAATTAATCTAAAGCATCCCTTATTCTTGCATTAGTCATCCCTAAGTCACTTTTCTTAGTGATTTGAGAGCAAAGACATTGGCTTGAGGGACCTTGTGAGATAGAGAACCATGGAACCAACCTTGGGAAGTTGAGCTATCCTTCATAGCTCCATAGCTTGCACCAAGAAGTCTCATGTGTGTGTGTGGACAAGTCTTTTGGAATATTTTCATATATTGAGTTTCATCAACCCACTTTCCCCACATACATTTTTGGTGCCCACCGTGGGGCCCTACCCCACTAATCAAATCAGTTTTTAAATCTAACCACTTTTGCAGGTACGCAGGAAACAAGAATCGGTGCATGGGGAACATCCCTCAGCACATCTGGTCAACATTATAACTCATTCGGCTCACATTTCAGCATGTGGGACTCATTCCTTAGCGCGTACAGACTATCACTTAGCGTATTAACTTTATTAACATTTTCCTGTAGGTCTCGACGCGAGAAAACAACAGAGCAACGCATTCAAAAAAATAGTTCAGTGCATCAGGTCTGTTCGATAGCGCATCCAGGTTGTTTTGTAGTGCGTAAAGTCCTTTCTGTAGCGCATCACAGACAGAAGGCAAAAATTAAAATTGTAACCGAGTTTAAAGTTAGACTTGTTGAAGTCCACAAAAACCCGTATTTTTCTTATTATTGTGGTGGGTATTTTTACAGGATTTCTGACATCTTATTGCAGGGAGGAGCTTAGTCTTATTTCTAGAACTATAAATAGTTTAAATTTTTACTAACTTGTTTAAGTTAGTTAGAATTTAAAGTCTTTTTAATTCTTGTTAAATAAAATTGAACTCACCTTATTTGGGCTATAAAAAGAACCACAAAAACAATCTTTTTTTGCTTTTCTAGGAGAGAAATTTTCAATTGGGCTCTAAAAAGAACAAAACAATTTTTCCATTTTGCAAAGCAAAGGTGTTTAAAAAGAACTTCACCATCCTTTGGTGCATAAAAGGATCAATTTTAAAAAATTTCAAGGAAAAAGAACCACACTTTAAATTTTTTTCACAATTAAAGAGGGAAGATCTTCCCCTTTTAATGGATTTCTTCTGTTGACCAAACATCGAAGTTTTGCTTTGTTGACTAGGTTCTTTTCCTAGATTAGAAAATCACTGCTTTGAAGGGATAAAATAAACACCATGTTTTTGTGGAGCAACATCTCCATATAGATTTTAGAAAATCATTGAATTGAAAGGATAAAAAGAACAACTTGATTGTCTTGTATCGAAAGTAGAAGGTATATGCTCTCCCCTTAACTGGGTGATCAAAAAGCCAGACTACTCTTATGCTTTTAGTCATTTAAAGCATTTACATCCTTTAGCAGGCTTGCCTTCACGAGGGGTTGAAAAACTCTTAAAGCCATTTATGGCTGGTGTGAAGGGAACGACTTAAATGGGAAATGACTTTACGCCAAGTGTTCCAACCCACTATAATCAAAAGTGGAAAGTGACGAAAGTCCTTTTCAACGGTTGCCTGCAGTGATTAGTCTTCCCCCAGTATCCTTGAGATACGTAAAGCCTTTGTTCTAAAGGTTGGGAAGCCTCTTGAGGGAGTTTATCACTGACGACCGACAGGAAGCTTGATTACGAACCTTAGAAATAGAAACCTTGAGCCGAGTCAGTAACCAGACATTTGTAATATCATAGTGCAAGGGTGGGGAAGAATCCGCCGCCAAGATCGCTCACCATATATCTCCCATGATAACTACTCAATTGTGAAGCAATTCACTTTGAGTTAATTTCTGGCAAAAGGCAAGAAAACGGGCGCCCTCTGGGTGGTGACATGACTATTTGAGGTGACGGAGTATCGAGACTAGTGGGCTATGGTATTACTTATGACCTTTGAATAAAGAGTCTTTTTGAAGTGTATTCATTGTAACCAAACCTATTAAAACATTGGGGATTTGAACACATCCTCGCAGAATATACACTTATTGTTTAGATTAGGCAAAAATGGTTATGCATTTTGTGCTGTGTTTGCATTTGTTACTTCAGAAAATCATCCATTAGTATTGAAAACTTGAGGCAAAGCACCAAAATCACAGAAAACAGTCAAAATAGGGCAGTTTAGCGCGTAAGAGCAACATCTTAGCGCATATCAACCATTACTTAGCACGTCAAGGATTACACCCAGCGCTTCAGGTATTCATAGTAGCGCTTCATCACAATTTGGAAACAATAAGAAACAATTAGCACGTCCGAAAAATAGCTTAGCGCATTGGAGCATCAGATTAGCGCGTGGGAGTCAAACACTAGCACATAGAGTTGATCAGTTAGCGCTTAGCAAACCCATACTAGCACATGACCTTTTGAGTAAAACAGAAAACAAAAATAAACAGTCTAAACTAGTTACCACGTAGCCGGGGGCAGCCTAGCGCGTGTGGTCTTTTCCTTAGCGCATTGAAAACTTTCTGTAGCGCATATTGTCTCTGCTTTAGCGCGTGATCAAAACGAGAAAAACAGGGGACAAAATAGTGATAAATTTTGAAAATTTTGAAAACATTTTTGAAAACCTCCTTTCATCAGCTTCATTTTTCGTCAAACCAGAATACCAAAACAGAGTGTTCAAAACTATTTCTAGAGCAAATTTCTAGTTAAACAAAAGTTATCCAAACATCCAAAACTGGTTACATGATAAACATATCTATCCTATCAAAATCAGGAAACATCACCACAAGTGACAAATAGGTCCTTATCTCACAGATTTTATCCCAAACACACTTGTTCAAAACTCCAAGTTGTCAAATCAAGTTTCCATATCGGAAAACTTTATCCATATCATTTGGCACACTTTGTCATGAGGGGGCATCTAAACCTTCACTTTGATAAAGTAAAACTTGAAGTCTTCAAAACAAGATAAACTAAATCCAAAAACAACTCAAAGGAAACCATTAAATCACTTATGCATGACTAACCCTCATATTCTAAGATGAAAGAATATTTATCGTAACACTCAGTTGAAGAAACAACAACCAAGTCCTTTGAAATTTGCCAAAAGAAATAAATTTTTATACATCAATCATCAACTCTTCAAATCTCATCGAACATTTCTTCGTCACGTACGACTTTATATTTAGAACAAATCCAACGAATTTGACAAAGAACCTTTGAAGACTAGAGCATTCTGCCAGAAGTCCTCATTCAGTCAACAAATCAATCAAGGAGGAAAGATCAATCCTGCATTTTTTCCTGACGAGTGCATCACTTACAACATACCTCAATTCGAACCACCAACCCCTGAGAAACACATCGAAGAGGATTTTATCCCCTTTATCACATAAAGTTTTTACTAGATGCCTATTGCTTGCTCTCAATGAAACAAACAAAGCGAAACAACACTAGAATCAAGCATGAATCGGAGGTTATCTAATCCTTTTGAAGGTCCACATCTAGAGGAACCTGAAATCACTGATGAACTCCTTTGAGAATGTCAGGAAAGCGCTTCCTTTCAAAAGCTTGTAGAATGACTCATGGAGACTGACAAAGAAAAATATCTACTCATGCTCACAAGTAAAGGAGTTAAACTTCTCGAAGACTTAGACACAAACATTTTCGGAACAAGATCTCGACATTACGAATATCAAGAACAACAAAGAGAAGAAGAAATTTGAGACCTCGAACAAAACACACCTAAACAAAATATCCCAGAACTGAATATACCCGAACAAAACATATCGGAGCAAAACATACCATTCAACACACCTTTTCAACTGAGAACCAATGCAAGGGGAGATTTCTTCCCTCGACAAAATAATGCACCTTTGGTTTCTCTTACTTAGCAAATGCAAATGTTACAAAGACAAATGCAAGACATACAACAAGGAACAACGGTATGGTACTCATTAAATGAAATTTGTCCTTATCCATTTGACAGACAATTGAACATGGTCCCTTTTCCTCCAAATTCAGACATTCCCAAATTTGACAAGTACAATGGGAAAAGTGATCCCCGTGATCATGTACGAGAATTCTGCACCATGAGTCTTGAATTCGCTCATGATGACACCTATCTGATGAGGTTATTCCCAAGAAGCTTGGGAGGACAAACAATGGAGTGGCTATCCAAAATCACACCTCCTGTTAGATTATTTGATGAACTAGTCAACAAATTCATAACACAGTATTCCTATAACATTCAACATGCTATCACAATGCTGGATGTCTATAACACCAAACAGAAAAACAATGAAACATTCATGGTATTCCTTCAACGTTGGCGCTGTATGGTTTCATGATATCCTCACGATATTTCTGAAAAGGAGAAAATGGAAATTTTCATCGATAACTTGAATAGTGAGATGAGTTACAGGCTCAAGCTCCAATGCATACCATCTTTCGCTAAACTGATAGAAAACGACATTCAAGTAGAGGAAGCATGTGTCAAGAAAGGAACACTCAAATTCTTCAAAGAAGGAATAGGTTCATCAAATTACAATAACCAAAACAACAACAGCTTAGACAAATCCAGATTCTGGACCAAAAACAAAAACAATGGAAACGAAGGAGGCAATGAACCACATGATCCAAAATCTAAACAACCCGTGCTCGCCTTATCAGGAAATCCTCAAGCTACAAAGAATCCCAAAGAGCTAACCCAGATACTAATGCTTATGCACCGAATACCAATCAAAGTCAACCCAATACCAACAACACCAATAACACCAACAATGCTCAAAACAATAACACAAATCGAGGGCCTAATAACAATTCATGAGGTAACACTAACAATTTTCAAAAATGCATCTACACACCATTGGGACAATCACTAGAGTCAGCATTCAGAGAACTCCTAGCAAACAAAATTATCTCTTTACCCGCAATTAGCAACTATGAACCACAAGTCAAACCACCTTGGTGGAATGAATCACAATTTTGTGATTTCCATCGCAATAAAGGCCATCATGCGAACGATTGCATGAGATTGAAAAAAAATGTTCAAGACATGTTTGATAGAGGTGATTTAACAGTGGATGGTCTCAAGACAAATAGTGACCATGGAGCCTTTAAGAATCCTCTTCCAAACTACAACAAAGATGGAGCTTCAAGTTCAAACGATACCCGTGGGGCTTGTATCAATCACGTTTACAATAACACCATCAATCATATATCAACTGTAGACAATCATGTAAACGTCATCACAATCCGAGACCAGCATAATCATGAATCTGTCAACGTAACAACCAGAGCTCAAAAAAATGTCTTGAAGGGACATATGTCAACAAAAAACACTGTACCCAAAATTCAATATGATTTAGTCAACCAACTGCGCAAAACTCCTGCTCAAATATCTATACTAGAGTTGCTAAAATTTTTGCCAAAACACAAAGACATATTGGAACAAGCGCTATTGGAAACCAATGTACCTCAAGATTTGGATGATGACAAATTCCAAGCCATGGTCGCTCATATGACAGTACCTCATAATCTCACCTTTTCTGAGCAGGATAATATCTCATTAAGCCATCCACATAACACTCCTCTCCATATTGAAGTCATCATCTATAAACATCGAGTAAAACGAGTATTGATAGATGGAGGAGTTGGGCTTAATATATGTACCTTAAAACTTGTCTGTGCATTAGGCTTCTCAGAGGAGTCTATTGATCCACGCAAAAAGATTACTATAAAGGCATATGATGATGAAGAAAGATCATCTAAAGGAACCGTAATGTTGCCGATTCAGGTCGGACCAATACAGAAGGATATTATGTGTCAGGTATTAGACATAGACCTTACTTACAGTATCTTATTAGGTTGACCCTGGATCCATGAAATGCAAGCAGTGCCTTCTACCTATCACCAGTGTGTAAAATTTCCCTACAATGGGCAAGAAATTTCTATATCAGCTGATCACAATCCATTTCAACATTGCCATGCAATGGGGGCAACCCAAGACAACCTGGTTCCGCATAATAGAGAAAAATAAAATTCTTTAGCACCAGATCTTCAATAGGACAAGTCTACATCACTATCTCGAGATTTCAAGCAAACACTGAAAATCAAAGAGCACGGCATGGGAGAATACTCTTTAGAGCCCATGTGTTTGGCTAACTTACCAATATCACCTAAATCCCATGGACTACCTACAACATCAACACATCAAGCAATTCAGCCCATCACCAAGTTTGATGGCACATTCATCCAACTGGGCACTTTGGAAAATGAATCAGAGGAAAAAGACATTCTTAGTTGGTTATACAAGGATGAAGAGGAAAATAACAGGGCAACTACCATGGAAGTAGTCCTACCCATACACATGTATGGAAAAGGTTACTTAATCATGCAACAAATGGGATATAATGGCAAAGGACCTATCAGAAAACATAAAGAAGGCGTCACCGAACCAATAGATCCTCATTCACAGTTCAATAGAGACAAAATAGGATTGGGTTTTGAACTCACTCTGCAACCAAGAAGGACACAACACAAATATCAAAAACCTCAGTGGAAAGCAAAGAAAAAGTACAAAGAAGAATCCTGGCAGGAGGCATTATATGAGTCAGCAGAGAAAATACGTCAAGAACGTGAACACCAAGAAAGGAAACAAACTCAAATGAAACCCATCATTCCAAAGAAGGCAACATCTACAAAAGTACATTATGTTCAAAAGCCAATATCCAACAAAGAAAAATCAAACCCTGATAGCATTATTCCTCCTCTAGAAGGGACTGTATATGAACAAATATAGAGAGTGGAGGTAGGATCTGACACAGAATCTGAGAAAACTATAAAACTTTTATCAATCATCAAAGACTTGTTCTCACCCTACAACATACTAGTTCACAACTCTGATAGAATGTGGGATACTACCTCTGAAACTGATTCCAATGAATATGAATGGGGTAGTTGTTCTACTGCTACTAAGGATATTTGTGCAAAAGAAAGCCATACACCCATGTCTCAAGAAGCATGCAACACAGAAGATAGACCACTTGAATTTGGTCCACAAAATATCTATGATGCAAAGGAAAACGAGCAACACCATTATGAACAAGTCTATACGGAAGATGATACCATCGAAGACCTCGACGAAATCCTTAATTTCTTCAACATCCAGTCCAATCACAAAAATGCCTCCATCATGACACTTACAGCAGCCGAGCTTGATCCGCCAAACGATTCCTTACCACTTGTCTTTCCTGACCTAATTGATTGGGATAAACCTGAAATACATGATATACCAATTTTCCCGAATGATGAATCTATTATTCACTACCTATGTACCGTTAATCCAGAAACAGGCTCTACCAGTGAACAAAGTGACAATGTCTGCAACCAAGGGAGTGCCAAGTCTCTCAGTCACAAAAATGAACCAAATAAAGGATCTATTGCTGAAAACTAGTCAATGGCAGCTGTAGATCACAAAAAAGTAAAAATAAAGGATGCATCTGAGGGTGAAAACCTTTTTAAGGCACCTAAAGATGGGAGACTTGACACTCTTCCTGAACATTTTTATGAGCAATCACCCATATTGATTGAGCCCACTCAATCAATCAACATTGGTACTACAGAAGTAGCCAAAAACATACACCTGACAGAAAAATCAGCATTTGTCAAATTTTTTAAAGAAAAGCAAATCAACTTTGCTTGGTCATACACAGATATGCCTAGAATTGATCCACACTTAATCATGCATCACTTGTCCATTACTCCAGGAGTTAAGCCCGTTAAGCAAAAACTACGGAAGATGAATCCCCATGTGGCACTCATGGTCAAAGCTAAACTAAAGAAACTATTAGATGTTGGATTCATTCGACCTATCGACTATGCAAAATGGATTTCCAACATCGTTCCAGTATCAAAACCAGATGGTAGTATCAGAATATACACTGACTTTAGAGATGTCAACAAAGCCTGTCCAAAGGATGACTTTCCTTTGCCCAGTATCAACATAATTGTAGACCTCACAGCAGGCCATGCAATGTTATCACTAATGGATGGTTTTTTAGGCTATAATCAAATCAAAATAGCCCCAGAAGATCAAGACAGAATAGCGTTTACCTGTCCTTGGGGAATGTACTGTTGGAATGTTATGCCTTTTGTCTTAAAGAATGCAGGAGCTACTTATCAACGAGCAATGATAACAATCTTTCATGACATGATGCATACCTTCATGGAAGACTATGTGGATGATTTACTAGCTAAATCCTTCACCAGAATAGAACATCTAAGCATCTTAGAAAAGATTTTTGATCGATTGGAGAAATTCCACGTTAGACTCAACCCTAAGAAGTGTGTCGTCGGGGTACATCAGGCAAGTTACTAGGCTACATAGTGTCAGCTAAAGGTATTGAAGTAGATCTAGCAAAGGTACAAGCCATTATGGAGATGCCACCACCAAAGAATATCAGTCAACTCAGATCTCTACAAGGACGACTTCAATCAATCAGGCGATTCATCGCTCAACTAGCAGATAAAAGTCTCCCATTTAACCATTTGTTACATAAAAATGTACCATTCAGATGGGAAGCCAAATGTGCAGAATCTTTTTATCAAATCAAACAGTATCTGATGAATCCACCAGTTCTAGTACCACCAATAGCGGGAAAGCCACTCATTTTATACATTTCAATAATGGATATATCATTGGGGGCACTATTGGCACAAGAAGATCAACAAGGAAAAGAACGAGCTATATACTACATCAACAAGACTTTGAACGGCTATGAACTCAACTATACATTCATTGAGAAGGCTTGTCTAACAGTAGTCTTCGCTTCTCAAAAATTCTGACATTATATGCTAGCACACACAATTAAGCTAGTGGCAAAAATTGATCCTCTCAAATATCTACTCAGCAAGGTAACTCTTACAAGTAGATTGGCTAAATGGGTCATGATTCTCAGTGAATTTGATATCCACTACACAGAACGAAGAGCTATCAAAGGACAAGCAATTGCAGATCGGCTGGCTGAAGCACCGCTACCAAGAAAACAAACTATGGAGATTGAATTTCCAGACAGGGAAGTTCTTGCTATTTCTACCAAACAATGGACCCTATACTTTGACGGATCCTACACACAACATGGTTCAGGTGCTGGCATTCTATTCATCACTCCTGAAGGACACAATGTACCAAGATCATATAGGCTTATGTTCCCATGCACAAATAATGTGGTTGAATATGAGGCATTGGTTATAGGCATCAAAATGGTCATAGAATGGAAAATCACAGAGTTAAAGGTCTACAGAGACTCACAACTAGTCGTCAATCAAATGAACAATGACTATCAGACAAAGGATGACAAGCTACTACCCTATAAGCGAATGGTGGATGACTTCAAGCAATATTTTGTACACATCACCTTTGAGCAAATACCAAGGTTGAACAACAAAGAAGCCGATGCAATGGCTACTATCGCTTCATTACTACAAATTCCAAAGCAACAGAGTCGTTATGAGTTTCTGGTAGAGCAACTGTTCTCCCCTGCCTATGACCACTCTGAATCACATGTTATCTATGCCTTGACTGGTTCAGATTCTCCGTTATATGGACAGATATACGACTACCTTAAGAACAATATCTTACCCATTGACCTATCCAGAAACCAAAAACGTAACTTTATTTGACAAGCCGCCCGTTATACCCTCACTGCTGATACTTTATACCGTCGAGGTCTAGATGGTACTCTTCTTCGTTGCCTTGATCGTAATTAAGATGACTCCGCTTTACATGAGCTTCATGAAGGTATTTGTGGCACACATTCAAGTGGTACTACTCTTGCTAAAAAGCTTCTGAGAATGGGATATTACTGGCCGACAATGGAAAAAGACTCTTATCACTTTGCAAAAAAGTGTCCTAAATGCCAAATCCATGGCAATCTGATACATGCACCAGCACAGGAACTACAACCATTCACAACATCCTGGCCCTTTTGTCAGTGGGGACTAGACTTGGTCAGCAAAATTCATCCTTCATCTTCAAATGGACACAAGTTCATTATAACTACAACAGAATACTTTTCCAAGTGGATAGAAGCAGTCCCCATGACCACAGTGACTGGGAAACAAATTGCCTCTTTTATCCTAAATTATCTGATTTATAGATATGGTATTCCAAGTTCCATTATCACTAATAATGGACGGCCTTTCAAAAACCAAGATGTCCGAGAACTATGTGAAAAATTCAAAATACAACATCATTTCTCTACACCTTACTACCCACAGGGGAATGGTCAAGCAGAAGCATCCAACAAGACAATATTGAAAATCCTAAAGAAAATAATGAATGATGCAGGCAAAGATTGGCATGTACAACTCAATCCAGCACTTTGGGCATATAGAACTAGCATCCACACACCTACAGGAGCGACACCATACTCATTGGTATATGGATCAGAAGCTATTTTACCCCTGGAGGTAGAAATTTCATCTCTCAGAGTCTCTCTAAAAGGCTTAATCCCAGATGAAGAGTATCGAGTTAACCGACTGCAAGAACTTGAATTGCTGGATGAAAGACGCCAACATGCCTAGACTCATCTCAAAGCATATCAGCAACACATGTGTAGAGGCTACAAGCACAAGGTCATTCCCAGAAATTTTAAAGTTGGTGACCTAGTACTCAAGGAAAATCCTAGAAATCAGCAAGATCGAGAAAAGAAAGGGAAATTTGAACCTAACTGGTTAAGTCCCTATGTCATCATATCAATCTATGCATCAAGTGCTTATCAGCTAACAACTTCAGAAGGAGATGTGCTCGACGAACCAACTAACAACATCCATATGAAGAAGTACTACACTTGACTAGTCTAATGCACGAAAAAAGTCAAAAAAATAAAAAATAAAAAATAAAAAAAATCAAGAAAAAACAAATAAAAAGGTACAATAAAAACAATTAGTGAAAACTTGGCAAACAAGCGCTATTGTGAGAGGACAACTCCTCTATCTATCTTTATTCTTGAGCCTGTTATATAGCCATAAATCCAAATACTAATGGCCATTGCCCAACACCTTTATCAAACTAGGCATTATCCAAGACATACTTAGCATAGTCACTCTTCTGGCCTATCCATAAATCATTTCATCATATCCCACCATGGCTTGGTAATCATTGTACATATCCACGTTAGGTGGTAAATCTAGCTAGGGGGAACATTGATCTACATCCTATCCTATCAATAAAACAAGAACTTGTAGGGAACCAAGAGAATCATGTTAAGATAAACATTCAACAAAACACGAAGATAACCAAACACGGATACACTTGACAGATTCATAACACATGAGGGATGATTTTCTGAAGTATCAACTGTTGCATCTTGCATAAAGTTCTTACTATTTTGGTACTTAACTCTTATTGAACTATTGGATCCTCTACATTTTCTCAACGATGCATCGAGCTAGGGAAAGTCATGGAGCCTCCAATATCTTTTTAGGTTTCTGTATATGGTGAAAATGGATAACAATAATAACAATATTGAAAGGCTAAATGAATCCAACCACAAAAACCCTAGCCTAACAATGAACAAAGATCCACCATAACATATGAAGATTACCTAAGACAATGCAAATAACTCAAAATCACAAAGATTATACCATCACATGTCCAATAGGGTTTTGATCTCCATTCTTCCTATCTCCATTGATCTTGCTTGATATATTTTCTCTTAGATTTTTATATGCACAAGAGCTCAACAAAGAACGAAATGTGGTTGCAAGTAGGATCATAGTGTAGCAAGTTGCATGAAGGATCATTAGCATGAGTCATTAGGGTTTGACAATGAAGGAAGCATCTCCTTAAATAGAAGACACAATATGAAATGGAGGGTTAAGATTGAGAGGTGTAAAAAGAGAGGTCGGCTAGGATTAGAGGGTAGGTAAAAGAAATACCAAAATAATGAAAGAGGTAGGAAGTGTAGGAATTAAGAGATGAATGACATGTGTCATGTGTAGAAAAAGATAATGAATTAATTAAATAAATAAAGATTTATTTAATTAATAGAAGAAGTAGGATAATTAAATAAATAAAATATTTATTTAATTTAGGAAAGGATAATTTAAATAAATAAATGTATTTATTTAAATGAGAAATAAGGCTAGAAGAAGATAAATGAATTAATTAAATAAATAAGGATTTATTTAATTAATAGAAGAATTAGGCTTAGATAATTAAATAAATAAAATATTTATTTAATTAGACATGACAATTTTAGGTGTCTACATTTTGCCCCTCTTTGAGACAATGCGGCTTGTCGCATTGTTTCAAAGAAGATAAGATGAACTGATACAGAGTTGCCCTAGTATGGGAATGATATGCCCCCTCGAGAGATTGGATGAAAATGTCTGAAAAGATTGCAGACAATCTCTCGATAAGATTGGATAAAAAGATTGCAGACAAAGTCACGGGATGAAGAAGACTGACTCAGGAAATGAAGGCGAGGGCTAGGGTAGGCTATAAGATAGACCACGGGCAAAAGACATCCTCATTGTCATCTACACCCTCACGAGATCACAGTGCAGAGCGAGAAAAGAGTAGCAGCAGTTAGCAGCGATGGCCTTCGTACACAGATTCGACCGCGTTCGCCGATTTCAGAGACCAGCAGATGCAGGAGAGCTGGTAAGTACCACCAAACCTCCTCGTACTTTGACGCTTTTCAATTTTGTCATTAATGCATGGTATTTTAGCAATAAATGCGCTTAGGAATAGGGCACAAAAAAGTGCAAAAACGTGTAACCGCGTCTGCGTCGGTGCCAGGCGCGTCTGTGTTCGCCAGGCGCGTATGTGTCAGTGCCAGGTGCGTATGCGTTTGGAACCGCGTTTGTGTTGAATGCGGCCGCGTCTACGTTGTTTAGGCGCGTTTATGTTCCAAAGTCGCATTTGTGCATAATGTAGGCACGTTTATGTCAAACAGGCGCGTCTGCGTTGTGTAAGCACGCTTGTGCAGTCAAGAGGCGCGTTTGTGAGTTTAAAACGCGTTTATGTGTGAAAATGCAAGGTTTTGGTCTTCTAGGTCAAATCAGCAGTTCTGTGATGATCATACGCTGTCGATTGGATAAGCTGCTGAGAGGATACACTCAAGCAGGTCCTCTAGGAAGACTAGGATAGATCAAGGCACTTTGTGATGAACAGGGAGTACCCAAAGTATGAACTGCACTTTGTGATGAACAGGGAGTGCAAAATGTGAGTAACACTTTGTGATGAACAGGGAATGTCACACACGTAGTACTTTGTGATGAATAGGGAGCACTACTAGGATAGATAGCAACACTTTGTGATGAACAGTGAGTGTCACTAGGGTAGATAACCATATGCATTTAGATAGCAAGTAGCATTTTGTGATGAACAGTGAATGCCACAATGACTGACATGATTCAATTGTTTAACTGTAGGAGTATCTGCCTATGTTAGAGTCACGGGAGAGATTCCCGTCCACACAGAGGTTGCGACCAGAGTTATCGTTTGAAGACAGAGCTGCCATCAAGGAGATGGGCCTGAGACATGTATTATATGTGCCTGAGTTTCGGGCGAACATGGGACTGCTGACTGCGCTGGCGGAGAGATGGCACTCTGAGACTTGCACTTTTCATTTGCCGATGGGGGAGATGACAGTGACCCTCGAGGATGTCTATAGGATATTGCACATACCGATTGATGGAGAGCTGATCCCATACGATTGAGATGGAGACAGAGAGGCGCTGAGATGAGTGTTCCAGGATCCTGGGCTAGAGATGAGAGCAGGGCATGTGGCATGGGATACCATGACTGCGACAGGGTTAGCTTTGCCAGTTGTGATCGGAGGAGCCATCAGTGGGTTCTTGTGTCCAGACAGGGCGACACGGGGGTTGGCAGTGGGCTGGGGAGGAGCACTAGAGATATTGGTGACTGAGCACACCAGATATGCATGGGGTCCATGTGTCTTGGCACACCTGTATTATGAGCTGCACCAGTTCATCTACCATGGATCAGTGGGATTGGGCTGTGGAGTGACACTGCTACAGGTGTGGGCATACGAGCATCTGCCTATCACACGACCGATACACTTCAGGGGCAGAAGTCATGGGCAGAGTTTTGTACATCTTTATGATATGATTACTTCACAGCCTCAGATTGGCAGGTTAGAGCACTGGAGGTGTGTGATGGATGACATTGATGTCATCATCTGGAGGCCGTATCTGGGGTGTGAGGAGTGGGAGGATGATGCAGTGGAGCTGCCTTATACCTTCAGGAGCAGATATTTGATTGGGCGGACGCCCTACATACTAGAGAGACAGCTGGTGGATAGGGTATGCAGACAGTATGGCAGGATTCAGAGGATGCCACGAGGCTCGGGTATGTATGCCCGTACAGTCAGGGATCAGGCACAGTTTGGACCGCTGTTGTCATATGATTGGGCAGTTACCCAGCTGGTAGAGATGGTGCCCCTACCCTGGGATATGTGGCCAGAGATTGAGGATGCAGGTATGGATGTCGAGTACTCGGCATACTGGGCAGAGCATCCGTTCCCTCGATTGACAGATCCAGGAGAGTTGCTGGAGGGAGAGGTAGGAGGAGATGATGATGATGATGGTGGGGGTGATGGAGGCCGAGGTTGACGGAGGCGGAGGGGAGTAGTTGGGGAGAGGAGGGTGGACAGGAGAGACAGGCCCAGGTGGTGAGGGGTCGCGGTGGATTGCCCCTGCAGGTACCACTAGCACAGGGTCCTAGAGCACAGGGACCGAGACAGGGACAGGTACAGGGACAGGTGCCAGTACAGGCATAGGTGCAGGGTCAGAGACAGGTGCAGGTACCTAGGCATGCACAGAGACAGGTACCCATTCAGGCACCAGCATAGGTACAGAAACATGCACAGGGGCAGGTACAGGGGCAGGCACCCACAGAGGGAGAGCCACAGGCGGAGGCAGAGGGTGGGGATCCAGAGGAGGATGAGCTGATTGAGCTCAGGGAGATCTTCCAGGGCCAGGCAGATGAGATCCAGGATCTGGAGCAGGAGAGGGACCAACTCAGGACCAGGCTCAGGGATACTGAGCGAGAGAGAGACCAGGCTATCCAGCGCTATACTGAGGCTGAGACAGCGCTGAGGGCAGGAAGGCAGGCGGCGGAGGACGCAGGAGTAGGCTACGCATATGTCTTGCGAGCCAGAGAGGAGATTGGTTATTGGAGGGACCTCTACTATGGTGCAGTGCCAACAGATCAGCGAGCGAGGAGCTTCCATAGACCGTCGCGGATAGCGACGATTATGGGAGGGAGTCGGAGGAGGCAGGCATCTAGTGGTGGGGTCATGGGTCCTCCACCACCACCAGACAGGCAGGGTGATCCTGGAGCGGGTCCTTCTATAGCTCAGACTCCGTCGAGGCCAGGCAGCTCCGAGGGAGGGAGTTCATCATAGCCATAGAGGGCTCCCCTTGTATCAGTATTTGTACCATTTTTGTATTGTAGACACCTGCGGGTGATTTTGTAGCCATATGATTTTTGACATCATTGTATCATGACACATTTTGATTATATATGAGAGATGATTCATTTTTGTGGCAGCTATATGCATGTGTACTTATGTAATGAGATGCTTCTTATAATGTATGTTTTATGATATGGACGCTTATGATATGGATGCAATGCAATATTTTTGTTCTTTTATGTTTTATCGGTGATGCATGATGCAAATGTGAATGTATGTGATGTAGATGAATATGATAATGCAAATGTAAATTGTGCTAACATGTGTTGTGTGTAGAATGTGATGCAATTGTGATATCTATATGTATGTATGTGAAATACTTATATGTGGTAATGCAGGTGTAAACTATATGAAATGCAAATGTTTTTGGTGTGTCATTATACTCAGTCATGTGATAGCGGGCTACGCGGACTAGAGAAGGACAATGGAAGTCAATCAAGAAAGGGGGATGGAAGACAGAAGATATGAACGTGAAAGAGCTTCTTGTGCATTATCATCATTGAGCTTTATTATGGCAAGTAGGTTATGACAATCGAGGCATTTGTTCGACCCAGAAAGTCATTGTACCTGTTTGCATGGAGATAAGACAGTCACAAACAAGGAATGCCCCAGTTCATACTAGACTCACAGTGTCCTCATATCCTTGGACAAGTCATAGCATTACTAAGAGACAATCCACAGACAGCAAATGCAAATAGGTGACGATACCCCATCCTCGCCTTTCTAGTCAAAGACATCCTGGAGATAGAATCTCTAGTCAGAGACATCCTGGAAAAACTAAAAGACATGTCACCAAAAAGATGAAATCAAAAAGAAAACCAAGACTCAACACCAACATCCACTGTAGTCCTCATGTTTAGTGTCTCTTTGTCACTTGTATAAGTCTTATTTGATTGTGGTCACAATGTTTACTTTCACAAAAAGGATAGATAGCACTGAACCATATGTTGTCTGAGTCTGTTGAAAGATTTGATTTTGTTGTAGCCCATTGTTGCTGCTGTGTTGAAACTGACTGAATCCATGAAACTGATACTTATTGCGGAGAAGACGAAACTTTATTGCGGATCTTGTGATGCAAATGTTGCTTTATTGCGGATTGTGCGCGAATAGACTTGAAGGAAGCTGGAAGAAACTGTACTCCTCGAAACATGTGATGTTCTTAGTTCCACACCCATTACTAGACGTAGGATTTGCCTTAGCCATAGATAGGATCTGATTTATTATGGATGGAAAGGGAGTGAAAAGGGAGGGTTTATTATGAATGGCTAACCAATCTTGGGTAGATCAATAACACGCCATGATGGGCATAGGTAAGTTTATTATGAGTGAATAGGTTGTGAGTGTGTGCAATGTGAAGTGATGAAAGTGAATCCTGAAGGAAGGAGGAGCAAAGTCTCTACGCATGGCGTTGGTGACCCAGTTTTCACCATGGTACTTGCCCAGGGCACCACCGAAGTGGTTTTCACTGTTGGACGAACTTATTTCTCTTTACTTTTTTTGATTTTTCAATTTTTTTGTGTCACAAGGCGCCTGTTTGCCAGGTTTTCACCAAGTAACGATTTTTTTGTTTTATAACTTTTTTTGTATTTTTGAATTAGGATATTCCAGAGAATTATGTGTAGAACCTGCGAAGGTGCATGCTGTTGATAGGATCCTCCAAGGGTTCACCTTCTGTAGTTGAGAGCTGATATGCCCCAGATCCATATACCGCTATGATGATGTAAGGACCAAGCCAGTTTGGTTCGAACTTGCCCTTCTTATCTCTGTCTTGCTGATTCTTGGGGTTTTCTCTGAGGACTAAGTCACCTACCTCAAATGTGCGAGGCTTGACTTTGTGATTGTAGCTGCGACTCATTCGCTGTTGGTAAGCCTTGAGATGATTAAAAGCAGTGTGTCTCCGTTCATCCAGCAGTTCTAGTTCTTGTAAGCGAGAGACCCTGTAATTTTCATCGTTGATTATGTTTCTCAAAGAGACCCGTAAAGAAGGTAACTCGACCTCAATAGGCAAGATGGCTTCAGCGCCATAGACAAGTGAGTAGGGTGTAGCTCCTGTAGGTGTGCAGACACTTGTACGATAGGCCCAAAGTGTAGGATTGAGTTGGATATGCCAGTTACGGCCAGCGTCGTCGACTGTCTTTTTGAGGATTTTAAGAATTGTTTTATTAGACGCCTTAGCTTGGCCATTACCTTGGGGGTAATATGGTGTGGAGAAATGATGGGAGATATGGAAGCGGTCACAGAGTTCACGAACATCCTGATTTTTGAAGGGACGCCCGTTATCAGTGATAATGGAATTGGGAATACCGTATCAGTAAATGATATAGTTCAGGATGAATGTAGCAATTTGTTTCCCAGTGACTTGTGTGAGAGGCACGACTTCAATCCACTTTGTGAAATACTCTGTGGCTGTGATAATGAATTTATGACCATTGGAAGAAGGAGGGTGAATCTTGCCTATGAGATCGAGTCCCCACTGACAAAAGGGCCAAGGAGACACAAGTGGTTGTAGTTCTTGTGCTGGTGCATGTATGAGGTCTCCATGAATTTGACATTGCTTACATTTCTTAACA
The DNA here is from genome assembly GCF_030272615.1 of Cryptomeria japonica. NCBI lineage: Eukaryota > Viridiplantae > Streptophyta > Pinopsida > Cupressales > Cupressaceae > Cryptomeria > Cryptomeria japonica. Next base: position 335,657,662 of record NC_081411.1, on the reverse strand, counting down.
AACTGATATAAGTCTTTTTCCATAGTGGGCCAGTAATATCCAGTCTTGATGAGTTTCTTGGCCAAGGTAGGACCACTAGTATGCGGACCACATATCCCTTCATGCACTTCACATAACGCAATCTAAGCTTCGTTGCTTTCTAAACATCTAAGAAGAGTGCCATCTAGACCTCGTCGGTATAGGATATCAGCTAGAATGACGTATCGAGAGGATTGGCGAATGAAAGTGCGGTGTTGGTTATTTGATAGATCAGGAGGTAAGATATTGTCGCGAAGATATGTGAATATGGAACCATATAAATGGGATTCGGGACCAACAACGCATATCATTTCAGTAGGAGTGATCTCATATGAAGGAATCAACAGGTTGTTTACCAGGAACTCGTAGTAGGTCTCATTTTGCGGTAGATCAATTAGTGAAGCAATTGTAGCCATGGCATCTGCAACACGATTCTGCTCTCTTGGTATCTACTCAAAATCTATCTTTGTGAAGTGCTGTTTCAAATCATCCACCAGTTGCTTGTAAGGCATTAATTTTTCATCTTTTGTTTGGTAATCATCAGTTGCTTGACGGATAACAAGTTGAGAATCCCCATAAACACGAAGTTCCTGGATCTTCCACTGAACTGCAATTCGTAATCCAGTTGTTAATGCCTCATATTCTGCTATATTGTTGGTGCAAGGAAATGATAAGTGGTATGATTTTGGTATAGAATCGCCCTGAGGAGTTATAAAGAGAATACCAGCTCCTGCCCCATGCTGTGTGTATGAGCCGTCAAAGTATAATTGCCATGGTTTTGCATGTGATATTGTTAAAATGGACTTATCTGGAAATTCTGAATTTAGAGGAGCATCATCTATCATGGGGGCATCTGCTAATTGATCCGTGATTGCTTGTCCTTTTATTGCTTTTCTGTCCATGTCCTCGATGTCGAATTCACTCAGAATCATTACCCACTTGGCCAGTCGCCCAGTAAGTGTAGCTTTGTTCAGAAGATATTTTAATGGATCAATTCTTGCAATCAACTTAGTCTTATGAGTGAGCATATAATGTCGTAATTTCTGTGAAGCAAAAACCACAGCGAGACATGCACGCTCGATTGGTGTGTAGTTTAACTCATATCCCACCAATGTGCGACTGATATAGTATACTGCTTTTTCCTTGCCGTCAGCAATTTGTTGTGCTAGGAGTGCCCCCAGTGCTGTTGGAGTAGCTGATATGTATAGTAACAAAGGCTGATCTGGAATTGGTGGCATCAAAACTGGCGGATTCAAAAGATAATCTTTGAGCGTCTGAAAAGCTTGTTGACAGTTATCATCCCATTTAAAATTGATATTTTTATGTAGCAGGTGTTGAAAAGGATTACACTTATCTGCAAGTTGTGCTATGAATCTTCGTATAGACTGGAGTCTCCCTTGTAAGGATCGAAGTTGACTGATATTTCTGGGTGGCGGCATGTCCAAGATAGCCTTGACTTTTGCTGGATCGGCTTCGATTCCTCTTTTAGACACAATGAATCCTAGGAGCTTCCCGGAGGTTACTCCAAAGACACATTTCTTGGGGTTTAATCTTACTTTGTATTTTTCCAACCGATCAAAGACGACTGAAAGTATGTCCAAGTGTGAATCTCTGTCTATTGATTTTCCCAAGAGATCATCAACATAATCTTCCATGGTTATGTGCATGAGATCATGAAAGATAGTGGTCATTGCTCTTTGATATGTAGCACCTACATTTTTCAGCCCAAAGGGCATGACATTCCAACAGAAAGTTCCCCATGGACAAGTGAATGATGTTTTGTGTTGATCTTCGGGTGCAATCCTGATTTGATTATAACCAGAAAACCCATCCATTAAAGATAACATTTCATGACCTGTTGTGAGATCAATGATCAAGTCGATATTTGGTAATGGGAAGTCATCTTTTGGACAAGCTTTGTTGATGTCTCTGAAATCTGTACATATTCTGATGCTGCGATCTGGTTTATTGACAGGTACTAAATTGGAGATCCATTCGGGATAATCAATTGGACGTATGAATCCGACATCCAATAATTTCTCCAGCTCTGCTTTGACTAGTAATGCCACTTGCGGATGCATTTTTCTTAATTTCTGTTTCACTGGCTTTGCCCCCGATTTGACTGTCAAATGATGCATTACCAAATTCGGATCTAGTCCAGGCATATCAGCGTATGACCATGCAAAGTTGATTTGTCGTTCTTTAAAGAAGCTTATGAATTTTCCCCTTTCGGACTCTGTCAAGGATTGAGCCAGGAATATGTTGTGTGGAACTTCTTCTGTACCAATATTTGTCTTGATAGTCTCCTCTACCAACATGGATGACTTTTCCTCATATGATGCTGGGAGAATGTCGACCCTTCCATCTTCGGGTGCCTCAGAGAGGTTTTCGCCCTCAGATACGTCCTTTCTTTTTACTTTTTTGGGATCAGATAGCGCCACAGTGTGGTTTTCGCCATAAGATCCTTGTTTTGTTCTTATTTTCACATTTTTGCGACTGGAAGGTTCGACACCCTCACCAAAGTATGCCATGTTGTTGAGTTCTATGGTGTATCCTGCTTTATGGTCCCCAAGGGGAAGGTCATCTCGTATACCAAGATAGTCGATAATAGCTTCGTCATTTTGAAATGTATCAAATTGTGCTGGTCCTTCATAATCCCAGTCAATGAGTTGGGGATGAACAAGGGGAAGGCCTTTAATGTTTTCAGAGTTTGCAGGGCTAAGAGTGAAGATGTGGTTATATTCGGGTATATCGAGGTAATCGTCGAGGTCATCGATGGCACTCTCCTCATCAGTTTCGATTGCAAGCGAATCCAAATTGTCGTCACTAGTAGCGCCTTCCGGGACAGGTGTCCTCATCCTATGTGATTTTGACCTAGAACCCTGAAACGAAGACTGTGCGGGATCCCTATGGGTTGTTTCTTGACCAACTCTGAACTTTTTGTAAAATTCCTCCTCTTCTGTGGGTTCATCTGGCTCTCTGAATGTCTCGGTGAGCTCATAGTCACTGGAGGATTTGTCTAAACCCCATTCCCATTCGTTGGAATCTGTGGAATAGTAATCCTCTTGTTGAACTTTTGCAATTTTGATTTGTGATGCCTTTTCTGTCCTTTTAGTGTGGATCTTGGAAGTCAGAAAGACAAGTCCCTTTGAGCGTTCCCTTTTTGTAGTTAATTCAGGTTGTAAGGGCTCCATGATGCCTTCTTTGCGTAACCCAAGAGGGCTTTTTCCATCGTACCCGAATCTTTGTAGAATCTTGAAGCCTTTGCCATAGTTCTCACAGGGTATATTGATCTGATCTTGTGTGTCCTCTTCAATGTCTTTGTAAAGCATTTTGTATAAATTTTCTTCTTTTAGTTCGCCCCATCTTTGAAAGGTAGTAGGATCCCATTTGAGCATCATGATGGAGATTTCCCTGTTAGGATGTGGCCTTCCATATTCTTTTGGAGAGCTCATGACTTGTCGTAAAAACATGGTCTGATTCAAAGTGTATTCTCCCATGCCTTTGTCTTGAAATTTGCCTTTAAGTTCACCTTGTTTTGATGTCGAAGGTTTCAATGACTCAGGATCAACGTATGCCGAAGAAGGGGTAGCCTCACGATTACTGGGAATGATGGTCTCAGTATGTGATCTCGGGTTATTGCAATATATGAATGGATTAGGATCACCGTTAACTGTTACCTCGATTCCATTATGAGGAAACTTAATGCATTGATGATATGTCGATGGGACTGCCCTCATTTCATGAATCCAAGGACGTCCTAGCAATATGTTGTATGTGAGATCCAGATCTAGGACTTGACAAACCACATCCTTTGTGACTGGCCCAATTCTTAGAGGTAAGGTGACTGTGCCTTTAGATGAGCGCTCTTCATCATCATATGCCTTGATGGTGATTTGATTTGTAGAATTCACAACTTTATCAGAATATCCCAATTGTTTAATGGTGCTCAATGTACAAATGTTTAGACCAGCTCCTCCATCTATCAGGACTCGCTTTATTCGATGTTTGTGTATGAAGGCTTCAACATGTAAAGGTGCATTATGTGGCTGACTTACGGAGGCGTCATCGGCTTCTGTGAACGTAAGGGAATGTGGAATGGAAAGGTATCCCACCATGGCTTGAAACTGGTCCACGTTCAGATCAGTAGGAACAGCTGTGTCTCTCAAGATTTTGTCAAGAATAGCCTTATGAGCAGGGGATATACGTAAGAGCTCAAGGATGGAGATGAGCGCGGGTGTCTTCCCTAACTATTCTACAAGGTCATACTCAGGCTTGGTTGATGAGGAAGCGGTATTCTTAGTAGAGGCACCTGGCAGAGTAATTTTACCTCGACGAGTTGTAACATGACATTCAGAGGTAGGTTCGGAAGAAGATCCAACACCTCTTAGGACAATCTTAGGTCGCTGAGGAGGATTCTCAGGATTTTTGTTCTTGATGGTAATAGTAGAGATATGATTGTCCATTGAGATGTTATTGATAGTAGAATCATAATTATAAGGTGCTCTAGTATAGTTGGCTTGATCATCTGTGACTTTGCCTTTTCCTTTGTCATGCTTTGGGAACGGTTCCTTAAACATCTCATGTTCTTGATTAGATGAATGTCCCTCAATCTCAATGTCACCTCTATCAATGAGATCTTGCACAATGTTCTTTCGTCGATGGCAATTTCCTGTCTTATGACCCTTGCTCTTATGAAATTCACAATACTCATCATCATTCCACCAATTTGGTTTGACCTTTGGTTCATATGGAGGAAAATCTCGAACTGTGATCACTTTGTTTGCCACAAGCTTTTTGAAGACTGATTCAAGTGGTTCTCTCAATGGAGTGTACTTCCTTCATGGTCTAGAAGTTGTTTGAGTATTCACTTGATTGTTTGTAGAACTCGATCCAGAAAAGATGAATTTGGGTCTCACCATATTGGCATCAACAACACCATCATTAACTGTGTTCTTGTTCTTATTCCAAAATCTTGGCTTGTCTTTTCCTTTAAAGTCCTCTTTGTTTTCTTTGAATATCTTAATGACTCCTTGTTCAATTAAGACCTTTTCTGTTGCTAAGCCCTTTTCAATAACATCCTTGAAGGTAGACAAACAAGCTTTCCTGAGATCATATCCAATGTCCTTATTAACGTTTTGAGTGAACATTTCTACCATTTGTTTCTGTGGGATTTTGCAAGAGCATCTGCTAGCTAGATTTCTCCATCTTTGTAAAAATGTTGCGAAAGATTCTCCTTCCTTTTGTTTAGTATTGCATAAGGTAGTGACTGAGATATCTGTTTCTATATTGTAGGAGAAATGCTGAATAAATGCTTCTGCTAAGTCGCCCCATGACTTAATACCAGGAGGTAGTTGGGAAAACCATTCCATAGCTTGATCGCCTAAGCTCTGCGGGAACAACCTCATCAAATATGTTTCTTCTGCCGCTACCTCAATGCAGGCTGTGAAAAATTGTCTTATGTGTGCCTTGGGGTCTCCTTTTCCTCTATACTTGTCAAATTTTGGCGTCACAAAGTGTGCAAGAAATGGAGGCATTGGAATGCTCTTATCAAAGGGATAAGGACATATGTCTCTCATAGTGTATGTTGGTTTTGTCGTACTCATGTCCTCCATTTTCTTTTGTAAATCTCTAATTTGTTGCTCCAAATTGTTCTTGGGAGGAGATCGATTTCTTGTAGCATATCCCGTGTTTGAAACACCCATTTGAGGAGGAGCTTGTTGCATGTATGGATGATACTGATCGTAGACATGTCCATATGGAGGGGGTCTATATTGATGCGGCATATAGGGAGCACTTGGTACAGTTTCATGTTGAGGAACCCCATATCTATTTTGTGCATATATACCATATTTAATAGGCATTTCATTTTCCATTGTGTTGCCCCCAATTTTGACATGAGGTTTCCTTGTGTCCAAATTTTGAGGATGTCTTTGAATGTCCACTTGTTTTGATTGATCCATACCTTGAGCATGTGATTGAGCATATCTATCTGCATAAGGCTTCCATAATGGTCTTCGAAGGTAAGTATCATATGTTTGAGCTTGTGTATGTGGAATTTCTGGTTTTTGAAGCAAAGCTGATGGTGACTCAGGCATCATATTCGGTCCTCTATTTCCTCCACTATTTGGTCTCCTTTGATCCATGTTGGATTGAGTTTGTTGCGAGGGTTGATTTTCCATAAGTTGAGACATGTCAAAGTCATGGGGTATTTTAGCTCCACTTTGTGCCATCATGTGTAGAAAGTACTGTCTATCCCTTCTCATTATCTCTTCAACCAATCTATTGAAATGAGGATTCATTATGGATTCTTCTATATCTGCTGATTGTATTGAAAAGTTGTCCACATTGTCATTGTGTGTAGCATTGTTGTTTGTCGTGTCTGCGTTTTCCACATTTGGATTGTTTCTATAAACATCCATGTCGGGTAATGTAGTGTGCTCAGGATTGAAGAATAAATCATTGTCATACTCATAAGAACTCATGTTTGCGAACTCTTGAGCTTCTTTAGCTATTCTCCTAGATTTTTGAAGACGGGTTTCAACCATGAACTAGGTGTTTGACCAAGATGTGAGAGACTAGATGAATAATGGAAAGAGTATGGAAGACCAAGAGTTGTATGGAGTGTAAATGAATCTTGAGGTGTACTTGCAATGTCCAAAGTGTAAGACCAAGTATGTAAGTAGTAGAGTAGGTGTGACTCTCAAAGAGATGATTGTTTCTCTTGATGAGGTAAGCTGACCTTGACTCTAAGTAAGACCAAATGAGACCCAAAGGTAAGAAACCTTGATGAGGGACCACTTAGAAAAGTGTAGTTGTATGTAGTGTGTTGAAAGAGTATAGTGAGGACAAGCAAGTGACCTTTTGACTCAAGTTTAGACAAATGTGACTGTAAAGTGAGATGTGAAGCAATGATGGGCTATGTGAGACCCAAAGATAGGTTGAATGCTAGATGAAACCTGAAGAGACAACCTAGGAAGCTCAAGTATGCCGAAACTGATTTTCTTTTGTTTGCTGGACTGTTAAAGTTTTCAATTCCTGACACAGACACCTCTGTATACTTCACAGACGCGATTCCCAGACACAGACGCCTCTCTATTTGACACAGACGTTGTTGAAAACATAGACGCTATTCTGCCCTTCACAGACGTGCTTATATTACGCAGACGCGGTTAAAACAGACACAGACGCGTTTCTGTAAACTTAGTGCAATTTTTCCGATCTGTGAAGTTGTTTTTGTTGTGACCAAATCCGACTGTTTGACTGTTTTTCGTGACAAGAGGACACAATGTTGATGAGGACTCAATGTTTGCAAGTGTTTAGACTCCAAAATGACTCCAAGAAAGTGTGTTGTTTGATGTAAAATGTTTTGCATACACTTGAAGACACAAAAGACACAATGTTTTGTTGTTTGGTCTTGAATGTTTGAATGTTTAACATAAGACAAGCACAATTCTTATGGTTGGCCAAGACAATAGTTGTTGATCCCACATAGGGTTTTACCCCCGAGGCTACGCTATTCAGAGCAGATACTTAGATGCTTGACCTCACTGGCTCCACCCTCGGCACTCACTTCTCGGGTCAGCCAAGCATCAGTCCCCATGAAAACTCCCCATGGCGAACTTTGTATCTCTACTAAGAACCGTATGTGTGTGGGCCGCTACCAGAGGTCCGACCTCCTGCCTCAACAACTAGAAGGATTTGGGCTTCTAAAACAAAAAGGTGCTAGTAAGGGCATCCGCTCGTGTGACCATACATGCGGCACTTTCAGCTCTGTAAATACAGAAGGCTCCCAGCCGGTAGGGGTTACGCCCTACAAATGATCAAATAAATTTGATCAAACGGGTTTATGGGGAGACATAGTGTCGGTATGAACTAATCAGCACACGTTATTCATAGTTTTCACCATGAATACATTTGATTATAGTGGCTTGGAAGAAGATGGCTTTTCTTTTGCTACCACTTGGGTCGTTCTCTTCTCACTAGTAGTCCTAATGACCACACGGGAAGACAGGCCCTCTAAAGATTAAACAAAAAAGAGCCTATTGCTCAAGACACAAAAGACAATGATTCAATTTTAGTGAACCAATGGAAGTGTTTGCTAATCTATGAAAACAAGGCACACAACAAAATTTCAAAACCCTAGCTAAGGACCTGCAACAAAATTTGTTAGTAGTTTGGGTTGTTTCAAATGATCACCCCTTCCTGCAAGCACACAAGTTAGGTAAATTTTAGAAAACCCAAAAGACTTTGTGAAAAAGGGGCCTTCAACAAAAAACGTTTTTGCTTCCAAAATAAGCTGCACAAACTTGGTTAGCTAGATCTGAAAGGGTTAGTCCAAAATATAAACCAGATCTGAAACCCTAAGTACGAAATCCGAAAACCGAATTAAAGAAAACTTTAAAATTCTGAAACAGTAAAAACACAGACGCTGCTATACCAGACACAGACGCGTCTTTATGACACAGACGCGGTTCTGTGATGCACAGACGCGGCCAAAATACGCAGATGCCTTTATCCGACACAGACGCTATCAGAATCAACACAGATGCGCTTCGGAAACACAGACGCCCCTTTCAGAAACCCGCAAAATAAAATTTGGCAAAAACACAGGCACGATTCCCGATCCCGCAGATGCTTCTGAAACTTAGAGACGCGATCCGAACGCTCGCAGACGCAGAAAAACCTAAAATGTCGTCGAAAAATGTCCAATCTGCAACTTCAAAAATGCAAAATCTGCAACAAGAAGGTTAAATGCAAAGGGACAAGGGTCCCACCGGGCGTGCCAAAATGTATATGGTGAAAATGGATAACAATAATAACAATATTGAAAGGCTAAATGAATCCAACTATAAAAACCCTAGCCTAACAATGAACAAAGATCCACCATAACATATGAAGATTACCTAAGACAATGCAAATAACTCAAAATCACAAAGATTATACCATCACATGTCCAATAGGGTTTTGATCTCCATTCTTCCTATCTCCATTAATCTTGCTTGATATATTTGCTCTCAGATTTTTATATGCACAAGAGCTCAACAAAGAACGAAATGTGGTTGCAAGTAGGATCGTAGTGTAGCGAGTTGCATGAAGGATCATTAGCATGAGTCATTAGGGTTTGACAATGAAGGAAGCATCTCCTTAAATAGAAGACACAATATGAAATGGAGGGTTAAGATTGAGAGGTGTAAAAAGAGAGGTCGGCTAGGATTAGAGGGTAGGTAAAATAAATACCAAAATAATGAAAGAGGTAGGTAGTGTAGGAATTAAGAGATGAATGACATGTGTCATGTGTAGAAAAAGATAATGAATTAATTAAATAAATAAAGATTTATTTAATTAATAGAAGAAGTAGGATAATTAAATAAATAAAATATTTATTTAATTTAGGAAAGGATAATTTAAATAAATAAATGTATTTATTTAAATGAGAAATAAGGCTAGAAGAAGATAAATGAATTAATTAAATAAATAAGGATTTATTTAATTAATAGAAGAATTAGGCTTAGATAATTAAATAAATAAAATATTTATTTAATTAGACATGACAATTTTAGGTGTCTACAGTTTCTGTCTGTGAGGCGATCATTTGTACTGTGCAAATACTTGTCTCAAGACGTGATTCAAAGCATATCACTGAAGACATGAATCCACTTTGTGCATACAAATGGTTTAATCTTGTCTGTTTATACGCAATCGGTACTCAGGTCATCCTGGTTCAATTATACCTTGATGCTTGTGCCATCTTGCAAAATCAAAAACCATGTAAATATTTCTTAGGTCATTATGGTTCAATTATACCATTATGCTTGTATAAATTTTCAACATATCCCACACAAATCAATGCTCAATGATGATACCTACAAAGAAGGCAAAAACATGTGACTATAGAGGGATGACAAACGCAGAATGAGGATGCTCAAATTAGTTGCATATCATTTTACAATTAGTTGCATATCATTTAACAATTAGTTGCGCACATCATATCATTATCATACATCTCATTTTCACGATACATCTCACAACATATTATTATCATACATCTCATTTTAAAGATACATCTCACATCAAATCATATTATACAAGATACATCTCATATATCATGCATTATCACATCATATTCATCACATATCAAATCACATGCATCTATCTAAGCATTGCATCATCATCATAGAAGCAACAAAATCATATACAAAGCATCATCCATAACACATCACATAAGGATCAAAGAAAATGGTGTCATATATATATATCTCAAAAATGATCAATGTGCAAAATATGTCATGTCTGTGCCAAAAACAACAAAATGATCAAAATACAATAGAGAAAATATCTCTCAAGTATGACTATCTCTTGAGGGTGATGGTCTTGCAACAGATGTCTCAGCACCAAGATCCCTAGGTGGATCCTGACGAACAGGCCCTATCACACCTCTACTCTCTGTCCTTGACCCGGTCTCCCTAGATCGACTGGATCTTGAAGCTGTGGAACTCAGAACTCGGCGCTCCCTGGGAACCACATCCTCATAATGCCTCCGGTAATACTCCACCTCTTTGGCTCTCAAAGCCAACTCCCTCGGGGTGTCTCTCATTGAGCCACCCATTGCCACTCTCTCCAAAGTCTTTGCTCGAGCCACACCTCTCAATGATATCCCTGTCAACTTGCGTCAATCATGGTATCAATGACCATGGTCTCAGAAATCGCTCTCACGATTGAACAACTCCAAGTCACTCCTGTAAATAATAAAACAAGTCCAATATCAGTTTCTTCATCCAATCAATTCATATCGCAAATCAGATTCATATCAACTTGAAACATTGAAAATCTAATCAAGTTCCGCATCATATACAATCCATTTCCATATTACATCATATCAACTTGTAAAACAACTCAAGTTTCACATTCATATCAGCTTGTAAAACAACTCAAGTTCCACAACCATATCAACTTGTAAAACAACTCAAGTTCCACAACGATATAAGCTTATAAAACAACTCAAGTTCCACACACACACACACACACACACACACACACACACACACACACATATATATATCAACTTGAAACATTGCAAATCAAATCAAGTTATCTATCCAAAAACCATATCGGAACTCATATTGGACAACTTATCAAAACAATGACCGTAGACACATAGACTGCCACTTCGCACTTATCCTCGAAAAACTGGCAAAAACCTACCTATTTTTTTCTTCATCCAAAATCCCACTTTACCCAAGATTTTCCACTCACCGCTGCACTATCCTAGTCTACTCGGATGCTACCGTATTTCATTAAACTCTACACGCTACGCAACCAATCGTATGCGCTACGGTTTAACCCAAACGTGCTAAACCGTTAAATTCGTGTGGAAAAATTCCAAAACATGATAAAAAATGACAAAACAAAAATTGAAAAGGTGTAAAAAATGATGACTTACCGGTGGTCCATACATGGCGGGCCTTTGATACCTTCGAACGCGCTCGAATTGATGAGATGCAAACATAATCGACATTTTGTCTTTTCTCCAAGTGTCACTTTCTCCAAAGTTAGCAAGCACAAATGAGACAAAATAACTCACTTTTTCCCTTTTATTGGGTAAATGAAAATTAGGGTTGCATGGACAAACATGTAAATTGCTTGTGGTCTCATATCAAACCCTCACAAGCATCATTATCAGCAGATGAATCAACTTCTCGCATTCAACATAGACTCAAATTTTCAAAATTTTGATTCATCTCCCGAGGGGGCATTATCAACATCATTTATCAAAATCTGGGGCACGACATGAACATCTCGACAAGACATCACACTGATCATAACCAAATCATGACGACACATCATTTTCTTTGAATCAACATGTGCACACACGTCACTTCAAAGAGGGGCAAAATGTAGACGTATAAAAATGACCATATTCCTAAATGAATATTTAATATTCATTTTATTCTCATTCCTCTATTTTAGTTAAATCTAATTTAATTAAATCACCACATTCTTCTATTTAATTAAATAAATTATTCAATTTATTTATTTAAATTCACTTAAGCCCTTTATATCATTTAATTGAATAAATCATTTTATTTAATTAAACCCCTTCTCTCTACTTTTAATTAAATTTACATTTAATTAAATAGTTTACCCCAATTAAATAAATCTAATTTATTTAAATCTCCAACTTGCAACCAAATTGAAATAAAGCAATTTATTTTAATTAATCCTTTATCCTCCACCCACTTGTATTTTCCTACAAATGCAAGTTGCACGACTATTTTAAATAAAAATTATTTATTTAAAATCCTATTTATCCTCCACCCACTTGTATTTTCCTACAAATGCAAGTTGCACAACTATTTTAAATAAAAATTATTTATTTAAAATCCTATTTAGTCCAAGGGGTTGAGCTTAGTTGGTTAAAGCATTGAGTTCTCAATGTGGAGACCCAAGTTCAACTCCCATGAGGGACACCTTTGTGTTGAATTCTAAGTTGTGACTCTCGGTCTTCCATTGGTTGTTTAAAGTGGATTTCTAAGTTGTGACCCTTGGTCTTCCAATTGTTGTTTCTAGTTTGGTGCTCGAATGAGAAAACAAATGAACTTTGTGATTCTATGATACTTAATACAAAAAAAATTCCTATTTATCCTCACCCACTTGAAACCTTTAATGGTTTCCCTTAAAGTCTTCAAACTTAAAGTCTTCAAGTTTAAAGTCTTCAAACTTAATGACTTCTTTCTAGAGTCTTCTTAAGCCTTTAATGGTTTCCCTCAAAGTCTTCAAGCATTTAATGCTTTATCTTCCTTTTTCTCATGTAAATAAATTAGGATTTATTTAAATCCAAAATTCACATTCACATTTAAATAAATAAATATTTATTTAAGTATTTATCCAAATGCAAATTACACCATTTAATTGAAATAAATAATTTTATTTTAATTGAAAATCCCAAAATTCCTCCCACTTGCATTCTCCTACAAAATCCACTTGCATGCCTAAATCCCTTCTAGATTCTTCTAACTCCTTCTAATTAGCCTAATCCTATCCTAATCATTGTCACATCCCTAAGCAAAGGGAAGTCACTTCTCAAACCTTCAAAGTCTTCCAAACCATTAATGGTTAACTCAACCCTCTTGCATGGTTAGAGACTTTTTGACTAACTTAACCCTCATGTAACCCAAGGGTCTCATCAAGCCTTTAATGCTTTGACCATGGTTATTCCTTAATCCCTTGCACAAGAGTTTATCCTTTGGGTAAAAGCTTTATCCATTGGATAAACCCTAATCTAATCCTAATCCTTACCTCTTAAGGTAACCATCATGTCCCCTCAAGCATTTAATGCTTCCTACCTCTCCTCTCAAACCGTCTTATGTTGACAATTGTCACCATTTCATTGGTGAAAATTGTAAACATGGATTGATAACTTTCAATCCCGACCCTTGATAACTCCTCCAATCTTGACCCTCCATTGCCCTATTTTCACTATAAATAGAGCTCTCCATCCCTCCATTTTAGGATCCAAGCTTTTAGTATCTCATTTATGCTCAATTTTAGCTTGCATTTAGCCTCTCTTTGCAATAGGAATTAATCTAATATGCATTTTAGAGTATTTCTATTATCATTAGCTTAAATCATTAACTAGTATATCATGTTAGGATAGTATTGCTACTAACCTTGTCATCTTATAATCTAGTTTAATCCATTTTGTAGAAACATGCATAAATAGGATGCATTCATGTTAGAATTAATCTAAAGCATCCCTCATTCTTGCATTAGTCATCCCTAAGTCACTTTGCTCAGTGATCTGAGAGCAAAGACATTGGCTTGAGGGACCTTGTGAGATAGAGAACCATGGAACCAACCTTGGGAAGTTGAGCTATCCTTCATAGATCCATAACTTGCACCAAGAAGTCCCATGTGTGTGTGTGGACAAGTCTTTTGGAATATTTTTTATATATTGAGTTTCATCAACCCACTTTCCCCGCATACAACTACTATATGGAGACTCAATCTATTATAAAGCATAAACCTACAAGTCAAATATCCTCCAAAATAGGATCGAGTATGCACCATATACTAAACTCTAGTGAGAACAATGATCATAGCTAGTCGCTCACATCTAACGAATCATAACCATAGTTGTATGTTTTTCTCTCAATTTTGTTTAGGCCAATTTGCAACTCATGTTCTTGTATATCCACTACGCTAACCAAGCTTATAATCTTACTCTATAGCAAACATAGTGATGCACAAAAAACCTAAATACCCGATCTATACTAAAACCTAATGAAACTCATCCACTAGGGAAACATATACCTCCTAAGACTTCCATTGTATAAGCAATGAATAGTTTGGTGTTGACCAAAGTAACAAAACATAAAATAAATTCAATTTAAAACCATTTAGTAGATTGATAAAATCATAAATATATAAAAAATAATCCCTCAAAGATTTAGTAGTTTTGATTAAATACTAAATTCTTTAAAGGAAAATTTAGCACATAAACATTAAGAAATGCATTTTAAACATACACATAGACAAAATAAACCAAACCTGCACCTCTGCTTGAGCAAAATAACCATAAAATAATGAGGAATGATCACTAATCTTAGTCCACTCAAGCTCTTTTAAATTTGGATACGTTCTATTATAGCACCCAAGAGGACAATCCACAAACCAAAATAAACCTTCACAACAACCAAGAGAAGCAACAAAGAGACGCTATTTCACTAGAAGTAAATAATGGATGAGATGATACAAAATGGACAAGCACTCCAAATGTATAACAAAGGTGTGATGAGCTATGAAGAACCGCAACTAACTACCTCAAACATTAGTAAATACTAGCAAAGTTAATAACTAATAATGTGAATGTTGGCTATCTAAGTGGAACTTAAGCCTACACCAACGTCGACATCTACCCAATGCCCAAATTTTACCATTGATTGTATTTAATAATTAATTAAAGAAAACAGTTTGTTATATTGTAATTTTTAATTATTTAAACTAGTATACCAATATAAAAAAAAAAAATATACGTAAAATAATACCGAGATATATCACATAATTGTCTTGCATGTTTATTAGTTGTCAAGAAGGACATGGAGCTGAATCATGCTGCAGTCTTTCACTCTCATTAAAGATGTAACGGTTTCATTATGCCGAGAGGCATCTACAATGACATCAAAATGTCTGTAAACAAAAATCTATTTTTGAAACAATTTGACATGCAAATGATAGGTAAATGCATGAAATATGCCATGTTTCAGCTTTTGTGGAGGTGTTATTTTATTACTCCAAATAAAATAGAACCCTCGCCGCTTGTCTCCAACTAGATTCACAACTTTTTTCAAGTAGTCCTTTAATGAATTTGTATTCTTGGTGTTTAGTATTTTAGAAGAACATTTATTTTACAGATGATTTTCTTCTATTACTATTATAAGATATCTCTCACCATATTTTACATATTTTTTTTAAATATAGATATACTAGTATACTTAGAGACAAGTGGCAATGATTCTATTTTATTCAGAGTAATAAAATAATACTTATAAAGAAACTGAAACATGCATGCATTTACCTATCATCTACACGTCAAATTTATTCAAAATCTATTTTTTGTTTACGGATATTTGTATGCCATTGTAGATGCCTATCAACATAAAAACACAATCAATAGTAAAATTTGGATGCTGGATAGACAATTATTACACCAGCATATTCTAGATGAAAGAATGATATTTTTGATAGAGTGCAAGTTACTCTTAAGATATTTTCAAATTGGACAAATATATACTTGAGTTTTTACTTATCAACATTTATTTTTTTGGAGATGTAAAATATGAGTGATTTACATTTGATCTTAGTTGGATGGCTAGGGAAAAGCGGAAAAAAAAACAAACAAACACATTTTGTGATTGACCCGTCTATATGTAAAGCAGAGACATCAAGGAACTCACGTCTCACATGTCCATTTACTTAAATTCCGATTTCAAAGTGAATGTCACTATCACGGACTGAAACCAAGGAACGCAGTAAATCACATTTGACGGCTTACCTAGTCGACTTTATGATTGTCGAATAGTTTTATGCTCACTCTATTACTGCTAATCTCCTTACCTAATCCAACTTCGCCACATCATAAAGATGAAAAAAAACGTTGATATCATTATGACAAATAATAAAGCATAATAATAAATGATCACAAACACATTGATTAGAACAGTTCAATACAAAACTCAATTTGAATGTGATATGAATTGAATTTTTAAGAACAACAAATCATAGAGGCAAATCATATCACAAATCATGCCCCCCTTCTACCAATTTCACAAGTGTTCAAGTCGAGACAATAAGATCTTTACTTCTAAATTAGCAAATATAAAAGGTATAACAACATTTAATCATTCAAACCCGATGTTAAATATAATAGTACCAAACTAATAAGCCAACAGAGATGTAAGCTTCTCAATTAAAGGGATATGAAACTAATAATCATTACCACACCTTAGGAGCATGTCCAACAACATCCTCTTTAGTCCTCTAAAGTAACCTTAGAATAAGCTTATATACATGAGAAGAAAAAGGAAAATTAAACCTACCAAGTACTCCACAAAGTAGCTTCTAAAATCTACATCTATAGTGTCCCTCTTAGATTCACATTTTGATTTATATTTCGATAGACTAGCTTAGACTTATGGTTGATGTTTTGATGATGTCTGATTGATACTTACGATCCTATTTAGACTATAGATGTTTATTCATGATGATGGATATTTGATTTTACATATGATGTTTGATGATCTATATGATAGATGATGCTAGACATACTATATGACGTGTGGTGATGGATGATTTCTATGGATGTTGGTACTCAGGATCACTATGATGGATAGATTTACATGATTCATGGATTTGCATGTGTTCATTATTCTTATGAGTTTTATGATGTTATGTGATCATGAATTTATGCGATGCTTTGATGTTATATTGTGTGATTGTCTTCATGAAAGGGACGATACCTTATCACTCATTGCAAGCATGATATGGTGTTGCGATTCTCTTTTCACTTGTCTATTTATCATGATGGATATATGTTGTATATATGTTTTGGCGGTGGTTGCAGGATTGCAAGTACCAGACATCGACTCACCTGGTTTCACAAGTTTGAGCATGTTCTATCCCAATGACAAGTTTTTGGAGATGGCATGTGTTTCCCCCTCATACTCTAGGCTTAAGTTGTATACCTTTTCAATTGTGCCATGGCGTAAGTTGGTGTTTGAGTCTTGAGTTGTCATTGTTCGTTTCCTATTTGTCAGTTTGCTTGAGGAGATGTGTATATGTGCTTGTATTAATATTAATACTTATTAAAGTTCTAATTATTAAAGTATTACTATTATAGTTGATTATTTATTGATTAATTAATTATTTATTATTTATTTGGTTAATTGTTTACTTGACATTTATTTATTTATTGTTGTTAAATTTAATTTATTGATTATTTAATTATTACCTTATTGTTTAATGGTGATTTATTAATTTTATTTGACTTTATAATTAATTGGCCTTTTTTATGTATTGAGTTTTATTTATTTATTTATTAATTGAGCTTTATTGGCTTTTATTTATTTGATTTATTATCTGTTTGATATTTAATTATTAGTTTGCTTATTAAGTTTATAATAATATGATTATTAAATATAATACCCTTGTTGTTATAAAGTTATTATACTATGTCATATTTTCTACCTACCCTCTTACCCTATTGGTTGATTTATAGAGGTAAGAAAATAATATTTACCTCAAAATCATGCAAGGTAGGTATAATATATAGTTTCTTGGATTTTTCTAATTGGTCGGCTTGGTTCTATAGTTTTAATTTGATTTTCTATTTAATTTATTTTGCTATGCGTTGTCGAGGTTGGCTTCCCTGAAAATTTTGGATCGATTTTTCTGGATTTGTGCTTCTCCGAATTCTATTTTGGCATTCAACGATTTTCCAAGTTGGTGCTTAAAACTCCATTCTCTGCAATTTCATTTTGGAAAATATTGTATGCTTTGTGACTGTTGAAAAGTTTTTTGGGGATTGAAATTTGGTGTTTATGATTTCATTTTGGCTTGGGAAAGATTTGCTAAGAATTAAGAATGTGTTTTTTTATAAGTTGGAATTTTGAGAACGAAGGGTGTTGCTAGGAGTGCACAATCTACATTTTCCCTTATTGGTTTTGAGTTTCTCTTTCTTGTGATTTTACTGAGTTTTTAGAAGTCTTTGGAGTGATATTATCCTTCTGTTATGCATCCCTGCACCTCCCTCATGCTATTGTATTCGTTTGCAATCTTTGTGATATTGTCAGGAGTCGATTTTCGTTGTGGCTGGGAAATGCTACCAGTTTCTCAATGTTTGATTGAATCTCTCATGTTTTGTGTTTCCATGGCTTTAATTTTATCTTCCTACTCCTTTTAGAGGTTTCCCTTAGTCAATTTGTCGAGTCCTTATGCAAACCTGGGCAGTTTCGTGCCTTAATTATCTCGTTTTTTCATCGATTTTTGTCTCTATTTCAAATGTATTATTTCATGGTCATATGCACTATTTAAAGATTCATACGCGCTATTTGATGGATCATATATGCTAATTCAGGTGCTACATGCGCTATTCTACATTTCAGATGCGTTATTCTGCATTTCATATGTGCTATTCTGCTGGCATTTTGCAGTTTTCAGGGTTTCTGCGTTTTGGGTTTTGTTAGCCAGATTATGGAGGTTTCCTAGAGGCTTTGTGTGATTTATTTGAGGTCCTTTGAGTTTCCTATGATGTCATTTTTATTATTTTATGTGGATTTATACTCTTGTAAGTGGTTATGTGCTTTACTGTTGAGGGTTGTTATATGCGATATTTTGCTCCAGCAAAAGGGAGACTGCCCTTGCTATTGAGGGATGTTTTGATAGCTCCACTGGGATGTATTTCCTCATTGTAGAGGACTAAATAATATTTAATTATCTCTAGGTTTGATGTTTTATACTTGGATGCATTGTTGCATTGTTTCTTGTGGAGGCTCTCGCTTGTTTATGAGCGTATGTTTCACATTATGTATCAGATTTGTTCTCAATAATGTTGTGGTTGTATTTATATTCTTGTGAGCCTTCATGTTGTTGTTATGTTATGTATGTTTTCCTTGAGGTTATGTTCCATGGATGGGAGAGTGGGCTCTTGCATGTTTAGGACCTAGGTTGTGAGCAATAGATCTCTAGGTGGGGGTCTAGACCTATGGTTCTACATGAAGAGTTTCTTTTGTAATTACAAGTGATAACCTTAATAAATTGATTAGTGGGTTTTGGTAATTAGGATTCACTTAATCAAGATAAGAAATTGGTTTATGTATGCCCCAATGGAGAATCCCAGGGAGGTGGTTTTGGGATGAGCTTGGGAAGATCGTTGGAACGATATACCAATCTCTTTTGCTTGGCTCAAAGGATGAGATAGTTTCCACATGAGTCTGGCATATGATGACACTCTTTCCCTACATGAGTCCATAGTCCTTATGCCTTGTTTGTTGATCTTGCCTCTGGGAGAGTTTAGAGTTTATTGATTTATGATTTAGCCATGTGTTGTGATTTGTTCTTTGAAATTCTTGATGTTATCTTGTGGATGTCATGATTGAGTCCCTTGGTTGTTTAGGTGTTAGCCTAGGTTTTGAGTGTGAGTTGGAACCCCATGTCATCTCCTAACATGAGGGGTGGTTCCTATCATTTGTTCCACATGGTCGGGTAGTTTGATGCCTTCTTCTATTGGGATGTTATTCTTGGATGTTAGCGTGTGTGGATGTGGATTCTATGGTTCTTTTCATATGGAATGTCTATGGAGATGATTTATATGTATTGAGATAGCATTGTACCTTAATGAATATGTATATATAAAGAAGACTATGTATCTTTGTATCACTCTTCATCATGCATAGTTTGTATTAGGTCATGATCATGTAATGAAAAGAAGATGTAAACATTGTATGTATGAGATTCTATGCTGGAATAATAAAATGATTAGTATTTATGTATTACTTGTTGATGTAATCTCTTTTTAGGCATGTGATGTGATATCTAGATGAGATTTATCATGTACTTATAGGAAATGGAAATATGGAATCATATGTGCTTTTTGAAATGTGAAAGGATGGGTATAGGAACATTTGGTTTGGTGTTTTAAAATGAACCTAGAATTGGAGGATAATGGGTAATGTGATAGTAGATGAATATGTTGTTGAGTAGTGACATTGAGATACCCTAGGGAAGGTTAAATGAATAGATATGTGTGAGAATTGTTAGATGTTATGTTTCCTTTATTTTCGCTTGTGTTATTTGATGCTATCTTTATGTTCATGAAGATCTATGTGATTATGTATCTAGTAGATGATACTTTGGTTTGTATATATTAGTAGTGTTTATGGTGAAAATGGATAACAATAATAACAATATTGAAAGGCTAAATGAATTCAACCACAAAACCCTAGCCTAACAACAACAAAGATCCACCATAACATATGAAGATTACCTAAGACAATGCAAAATAAAACAAAAATCACTAAGATTATACCATCACATGTCCAATAGGGTTTTGATCTCCATTCTTCCTATCTCCATTGATCTTGCTTGATATATTTGCTCTCAGATTTTTATATGCACAAGAGCTCAACAAAGATCGGAATGTGGTTGCAAGTAGGATCGTAGTGTAGCCAAGTCTTCAAGATTAGTCATTAGGGTTTGATAATGAAGGAAGCATCTCCTTAAATAGAAGACACAATATGAAATGGAGGGATAAGATTGAGAGGTGTAAAAAGAGAGGTCGGCTAGGATTAGAGGGTAGGTAGAGGAAATAATAAAATAATGAAAGAGGTAGGTAGTGTATGAATTAAGAGATGAATGACATGTGTCATGGGTAGAAAAGGTTAATAAATTAATTAAATAAATAAAGATTTATTTAATTAATAGAGGAAATGGGATAATTAAATAAATAAGATATTTATTTAATTTAGGAAAATAATAATTTAAATAAATAAATGTATTTATTTAAATGAGAAATAAGGCTAGAAGAGGATAAATGAATTAATTAAATAAATAAGGATTTATTTAATTAATAGAAGAATTAGGCTTAGATAATTAAATAAATAAAATATTTATTTAATTAGACATGACAATTTTGGGTGTCTACAAGTAGATTATGATTGCATATGTTGCATTGATAGATGGTTTTCTAAATTTTTTTATCTCCATTTGTAGTTACAATATATTTATTTCTCTAGGGTATTTTGGTGGGCATTACAACATCTATGGCTCAAGGATTATTTGCATGAGAGGCTATTGGTCCGAATCAATCTTATAGTGCCAAATTTTGCTTGAGTCCTAGCCCATTTGTGCACATAGGCCTCACTTCATGCATCACATATAAATCAAATTGAGAAATCATTATATGGATCCCCATGTGTTTAAATGTCATAAGTGTTGTTCTTTTCCATCCTACATGTGCTTATAGTGTGTTGGAGGTTACAATGGTCCAAAAAGTCCAAGTGTGGGGGTTGTGTTGCTTAAATTTCCAAGGGTTGTGCTTGTGTCAAATTTTCATACTTTCAAAGTTTTCCTTCCTAGTATGTATTTTCTCCCAATTTTTCCTTGTTCATTTCTCCCTATAGGGATATCAATCTTTCACATCCCAAAACACCTTTCACATATTCCTCGCATTCATGCCCCTTTTCCTTGTTGGGATTTTGGAGTTATCCTTCTCAATATTATTTTGTCCCAACATCCACCTCCCTTTACCTTTTGTTAGTGTTTAAGCTTCCTCTTACAAACACGCTTTTCTTCAAACCTCGACTCCAAACCCTTTGCACTAAGTTTTTTGTCAAAGTCAAAGTTTCAAATTTTTTCATATTTTGATACCATTTTCATGATTCTCTCAATCTCCAAAGTCTTGACTCTATTAAACCCTTTGTACTATCTTTTTAGAGTTGTCCAAGTTTTAACCTTTACCTTACAAAAGTACCTATTATGAGGAATCCCCAAACCTTAGTCCTTGACATTTTTCTCTATGTTATCCCTTCAAGTTGTGTGGCTAGACATGCTCTTATTTGGATACCTAGTGTTCCATTTTCTCAAACCTTGACTCTTTGATAATGGTAAAAGTTACTAGGTATTCTTAACCCTATCCCTTTAACTTCCACTCTGCAACAACCCTGCTACAAACCATATCTATGGTAGGGTGGAATGAGAAAAAAATGCTTGCTAGAGTAAAGTTCATGGATGAAACAATATGATTCACCAAAGAGTCGACAAACACAATAGTCGTTCCTTCATCTGTTTGCTTGTAACCTGAGGTTATATTAGGGATTGCATGACCTATTTCACCACCAAGGAGCATGTTTTTCCACCCCTTTGGTTTCGGGCTTCCATTTGGAGGCGCATGCTCCAGATTCTTAGTCCCCACAGGGAGACTATAATTGTCTTTCTTGGACTGACCATCAAGTTGGGTGAAACTTTTGACACCCACCTTTTTAGTCATTATAGGGACATTTGGAGAATTTACAAAGATCCCAATAGGTACCGTAGAAAAATCCATATTAGAACCCTCAAAAAATGACACAGATGTGTCGTTGGTTTGATAGGAGAAGTAGGAGGTGGAGGGACAATCCCTATGCAATGGATAGGGTTTTAAGACCCAATGCTATTTATGTCATTTTTCTAGCCATTATATAAGCAAATTTTGTGGGATCATCCTTGGCTTGTACACACTATATCCAAAGATTCCATAAATGAAACTTGAAAGTGATCTATAAATTTAGAAGATGCTCATTTGTACCTCATATAACTTGATCAAGACACATTTTCTAGCAGATTTTAATGCAATTTTATGCATGAATAGTTAGGGAAGTATATTTGCAATTGGAAATTAGGTTTTCTCACATCATATATGATTTTCTAATTATCCAAAGGCTTTTGTATGCAATTTGGGCATCTAAATTCAAGATTCATAAATATCAATATGTTATTCATTAAAATAGTTTGTTTTTGAACCAATTTTATGGCCTAATAGCATCTATAGTGGACTCTAGGACATCAAACATTGAAAGTCTCAGTTGCAAATGGGGGAATCTTATGTAAAGCATAAGAACTTAGGTTTGTAAAGCATATTTTTATGTAATGGTATGTCTCCATGGTAGTTTAAAATTCTTTAGGGGAATGTATAGTTGTAGTTGTGCATTTCCTCTTACCACATTAGTCATTGCAAATATAATAAGTGCTTGATATATGTGTGATAGCATCAAATGCATTAAAAATAATTTGTAATGGTGATTTATTTATTGAATATTAGTTGTTATAGTTTTGAGATGGATTTGAATATTAGTTATTATAGTTTTAAGATAGATTATTAAGTTTGTTCATTATATACAATATAACTTTGATTGTCATGTAGATGAAGTGTAGTTCTATTGATTCTTTGTTGTTTTGTATAGCATTCCTCTTTGATGTTCATAAATTTATTTCCCAAAGGAATAAAAACTAATCCATATTGGTGAAGGATAAAAAATCCATCATTTGAACATCCTCCACCCTTGCTAGAAGTAAGATCAAATTAGAATATATATTATTCATGATTCAAAAATATAAAACAATGGTAAAAAATAACTTCAAATGGATAAATCTATAAAGAATTGTGATATGTATGTCTACACCTTTTCTTTATGTGTAAAATGTTAAATAAAACAATTCATGTGGATTAAAACATTGCTATTATCTATAAATGCATGTTCAAGGTGTTAAATTAATTATATAAGAGGTTTAGTTGTGTAATGGTGAAAAATTAGGGGTTCTACCACAAGAAGGGAGAAGACCACTAATTTTTTTTTAGGGAGCACTGTATTAAAAGAGGGGTGAACCCAACGGATCTAGCTTCAAATCAACAAGGATAGGATTGAGAATTCTATTGGATTCATTGGATTGGAAATTGACACCTCCTTTCAAGTTGAATTGTTGAAATGTTGAAATTAGGGTAAATGTGCTAGAATTAAAGTAATTATGCACAAATAGTGAGCTACAGTCATTGGATCAAGCCACAGACCTAGATCAAAGCAATGTAAGAGTATTCAAATCTGTTCCTAGAAGGAGCTCCTGATTTGTCAGGACCAGAATGCCCTTCGCTTTGGTCCTCCACACTTTTCGCCATCCAAAGGGGAACCTATTTGTCTTTGTAAATAAAGCCAATTCTGAAGATCGCAACTCTATACCTATTTTTGCACACACTAGAGAAGGGAAATAGGTTAGAAATAGGGGTTTGCCTAAGTCAAACCCTGGTTTAGGAATTAACCTTGAATGAAATATTGTAAATACTGAAACAAATAATGGAAAAATATACCTCAGATCTACAATTGCTGATAACGATGCTTTGCTTCTTGAATGTAATCACATATGTTGTATGAAATGGCATGAACATGACAAAACCCTAATCGTACACACATGCTTGCATATAGATGATACAATTTTGCTCCATAATGGTTGAATGAAGAATATGCAGTCTTGAAGATCCCTAAAAAATGCTTGATAAACGCTTCATAGATGCTTTGGGTCAAATGTAGATGAATACTTATGATGCTTGGATGAAATTAGGTTGATTAAATATCTTTATATATGATATCCTAGGTCAATTTACTAATTAGGTTGACCTCCAATGGTCATATAGAGCCACCAATTTCATTTCCCACCAAAAAGATAGGTCCCATCATCCATTTAAAAATTGGGCCTCATTGAGGGGGACTGGGGCGCTAGTGCCCTGGTCCTCCTCAATCAAGGACCATGATTTAGTCCCAGAGAGGAGGACACCCCTCCAAAGAGTCATTTGGTAGGTGTATATGGCATCAAAACTGGAGTTAAGATATTGAATGGACCTAGATAGGAGGTGAGAGAGAGGCATGCTAAAGTAGGGGCACAAACATGAGGTGTAAATTGGCTCGGTGATAATTTATGACGCTACAAGTGTACATTTAAGTACATCTATTGATTATTACTATCATGTTTTATTTTAAGGATACCTTTGGTAATATTCACTTGGGTTTAGTTGAGCCCAAAATGCAGGGGATACTATCCAATCTCATCAATTAGCCTTAAACCCTTCTTAGTCTATAGATGAACCCTTATTTTACCTTCTTGATGACACCCCCAACCTTGATTGTGATACTAATTTCTAAGATTATGGAGCAATAGTTTTTGAACCCAACAAATACAAAGCACACAATATAATACATACAATAAATTAGGTTGAAATACCTATCCAATAATTATTTATCGAGTGGATCAATAGTGGGGCATATGATTGCTCATAATAAGATGCATTGAGTCATACCAAATCTTTCCATTAATGAGGTATATGATTATTCATACTAATATGCATTAAGTCGTACTAACTCTCTAAATGAAAATATCCTCATGAAGTACATTTTGAACTCATGTCCAACTCTAGGTCAAGGATCCATTGTCAATCTACTAAAACTTAATGTTATAACACATAAAATAAAAAATATATAGAGATCTCTAGCCTTTCATAAAACTAACTATTAGTAACAAGCAAACAATCATATATCTCATACTAAACTCCAACTACAAAAATACAAGATCTAGAGAATATCCAATAAAATTAATCATGCCACACAACTACATCACCATAAAAAAATTGTGATTTTCATCTTATAAATATATTATTAGGTATTGGACATATTATTATTAAGATTACCTATATCATGCTAAGATTATACAAAATAAAATACCTATAATTTAACATATCACACTAACACATCATTAGCAAAGTTCCCATTAAAAGTTATCTAGAGATAATTATCGAACAAAGAAAAACATCTCCCAAGTGAAGATCACATGTGAATTGCGCATAATCAAATAAATCAAATATGAGATTAGGAGATCCTCAAGGGAAAAGTAAAATCATAATCTCCAAAATAAAATAACCACTATAGGTTCCACAATAGTATGACATACAAAATTTAAATAACTTTTTTTTCGGTCAAATTTTAGTAATTTTTTTGTATTAGCAACAATATTTTCATGGTCGATGGCCCCTTACCCCACCGACAACATCTCTTCTAGGCCCTCCTAGCCAAAGCCTTCCCCAAGTCAACCTTTTTTCGTTTTCTTGGTGACACAACATCCACTTAGTGGATCCTTCGATGCTAGGAAATTGCCCTTTAGTACCCTCCAAACCACCTTAGTATTTTTTGGCAATTTAGTAGAACAAGTTGGTACTTTTCCAATTATCAATGGTTTTTGGGATATTGAAATTTTTGTGGTGACCTCGAGGAATATTATAACAATTCAAAGCATATACTAGTAATATGATTGTTCACATTAACACAATATTGTCACTTCACCCCAAACCCTTTTTTTTTCTTTCTAAATGAGCTATTTTAATTTTTGTTGTTTATATAACTTGGGCATATGATGTTGATAATTGGAAAACGAGATATCATCAAATACTTAGTTTTGTGTACTTTCTAATTTTGTGTAGGTCCCATTATTAGATTTTACTATTTATTCTGTTTATCACATGTTCAAATGAAATCATTAGTTTTGGCTTCCAACCTCGTAACCTTTTGCCTATGTCTCTATTTTTCATGATTCTAGTGGTGTTGGAAATATATTTCATAGATATTTAGATCTATTAATGTATATTTTCTAATTTTTTTTTTTTTTTTGTGTTTCCAACTAATTCCTAAAATTATCTAACGAATATCGATATCTAGAGTGATCAAGAACCTTAGGAGATCGACCAACAAACAAGGAATTCAATTCCTTTTGTACTTTAGGCTTTATAGACGTAGCTAGGTATCCATTTTAGAAATAACAATAAATAATAAGTATATTTAAGTAGAAATCGAATTAAAAAATTAGTTCTCATATAGTTTGACAAGGATTTGTAACATAATTCACATAAATTGGCTAAGTTTCTTATAAATTCATAGATTCAAGCATGAGAACATATAATAATTTACGACAACTTATGCATTTCTTGAGATTTTTCAATTTAAGAATTTGTACTTAAACTTAAAAGGTTTTAATGTATCAATATTGCTTCCTATCCTTAGCTATAGAGATAAATAGTCATGTAAATGCCTGCTCACAACAATTAAAAATGTTTCAATGGATAATTAATATATTATTGGTCCTTGAAATTAATTATCCAACTAATGGCATTCAACATTATTCTACTTAATAATCCTTATGCAACACAACACCCTTAGTACTTTGTGAGAAATATTTACTCCATTACTTGAATAGAAAAAATACACAAAATACTCAATACATAAATTACAAAGATGAAATCAATAACCCATTATTATTTTATTCATAAGAGAAAATTATGCTACAAAGTAGAGACAACCACAATTCTAGCAATTATTCATATAACTCAATTAAAAATAGATATTGATGCAGCAAGAGTCTTATATACAAGGGTGATTTTGTTATCAATCATGACCTTGATCCTAATCATACAATCCTTATGGTACACTCCTAGATAGTTTAGATATTATTCTTTTCTCTGTCAACCCCCATTGAGGATTACACTCTATCCTATCTTTCTAACTTTGATCTCCTTCCTTGACATGCAATTCCTTAAACATCCTCCACCATAAAAAAATGTCGGGAAATAAACAAGTTCGATACCAAAGATTATGAAGATCAATCTCTATCCAATAAACCAATCAAAGGATGAGATACAAGGCTTGAACAACTATAACATAAAAATATGAACCTTATGTGCAAATCTAAAAGTTAAGTTACCTTAATGTGGAAAACCATGCTTAGATCCTTCTTCTTTATGATGTCAAAAATCAACCTACATATCATTCTTAATAACCCTATCTTATGTGAACTTATATAAGAAAATAATAAAATATAATATCATCATAATATAGTAGCAATGAGGCACAAATAAACAACATAAAAACACCACATAACACAAGAATTATGCGGAGAAAACATTGCGGGAAAAAAAACTCCACCAAGAAGAGAGGCCAAGTATAAATTATCAACAATAAATTTGATTACAATACATTCACTTCCATTCTCCTCTTTGTCTCCAACATAGCAATACATGTGTACCTATGAACAACCTCCATATGCCTTCCACATGTCCTTATTCCTACAAATTAACTCTATATTCAACTAAGTAAATATGTTTAGACTATTTTGTAGTGGTTTTCTATGTAAGACTACTAAGTAATCATTTGATTTGTGTCATAATTAAAATGATTATTTGGAGGAGTTTCATGATGTTACTTATGTCGGTGTCATAGTTAGCCTAATATATGTTATGATATGTAAGATGAGATATTAATCAAGTGGTGGTTATTATTAAGAGGCTTATGTCTAATATTGGTAGAGAAGAGTGGATGATGTGCTTTTGTTTAGATATTTGTGAGTGACTTCTAAAATTATTATATTCACTACCATGGAACTAATAATTATGTCAAGTTGCTTGATATGTAGGGCCTTTTTTATTTAAATTGATCTAATATTTTGGATAGAATTAGGTCTATGAGAAATTATGTGTTCACTTTGTTTGGAGGACTTACCAATTGGATGATAAAGGAGGAATTGATAGATGCATTCTCCAATTTAAAACAAATAAAGTACATTGCAATGATACATACCTATAAAGAGACAATTTGGTTATAGAGATTATATTCAGTTATTGGTTTTGGTGTGAATTGGTCAACATAAAATGTGAAAATCAAAATGCACTATCTATTGGGCAAACAACATAATGTACAATGCTCATGTACAAAGAATATTGATATTTAATATCACTTTTTTTACAATAAGGTTGAGGGCAACAAGGTCAATATTTAGAAGGTTGAGACTATTTTTATGTTGTAAATTTAATCACGCAACCACTCTCTTACAAATACAAAGAGAACTTATAAATTTAGGTGGTGCAAAGATGCCATGAACCTTGCCCCTTCTAGCACTTGATTTTATTTTTTAATTTTCCTTTATGTCCTTTTTAATATAGATTTCAAGTGGAAGAATATTAGGATTAGGTATATCATTCCATTACAAATCATAAATTTTGCATGGGTATATGCACCAAGATGTGCAACCAAAAGGGCGTCTTAAGATGTTGCTTTTTTACTGAAAACAAAGTTTGAACTTCAACAAGAAATTAAAGATAGTTACGCTCAAAATTTGAAGATGCAATAAGAACAAGATTCATAGTGCTCCAAATCTACTTTCTAAACTACTAATTTTTTTTAAAAATGGTCAAGATTAAGGGCTTCAAATAGGGGGAGCACACAAAGTGTTCCTATTTTTGTCAAAAAAATAACATAGCATCAGATGTGATCCCCCTAAAATGTTAACTTTTTTTTAAGATTTCAAAAACCACTTCAGTGAAAAAATAGCTAACACCAACTAGTTTATGCCAATTTTTTTGGCTAATTTTTTAATAAGCATATATTTTTTACTAAGTTTTGAAGTGGGCACATCTAGAAAAATAGAAAATTGAGTGGGCTCCTCCCTAAAATTATTGAAAACTAATAAAAAATCAAAACTTTTTTTATTACCAGTAGAATGGAGTCTAGTTTCTAAAAATGTAATTTGTTTCAAAATTCTATGAATGAGTAAAAAACTCTAGCAAAAGTAGCACATGTTGGTTTTGACCAAAAAAACAGATACACTTGCAAAAGAAATTAAAGATGAAAACCTTAACAAAATAACAATGTGAAAAAAAAATATGGTTAGATAACTAAGAGAGAGCTTAATTTCATCATGGTATTTTTTATTATTTGCACTAAAACACGTACAAACTTAATGGAGAGCATGACCAAAAATATGTCAAATATTTTCTTTTCATAAAACATGTCAATGGCATGAAATAGCTGTCCAACCCTTTGGGTTGGATGCCCAAGGTAAATCCATCCCAAATGGTTAGTACTTCACAATGCAAAATATTTGGTGAGTGCAAAATATGTTGCTCACCATATTTGGCGCTTGCCAAATTAAAAAATACATTTTTCAAATTTGGCGCTCACCAAATGTGAAAAATATTTTTTTTCATGTCTTTTTACTTTCTTATACTTTAAGTTATATTTCATTTATATATTGGCAAGATGTTTGAGATTGTTTTTAGACCTTTAGGAGTTATAATGTAGATTATAGGTTTTAGAAGATCATATAAATTTTAGACTATCAAATTTCAATAATTAGCATGCTCCTATCAATATTCTCTCTCTCTCTCTCTCTCTCTCTCTCACTCTCTTTATCTCGCCCAAACTCTAGACCTATCTCTCACCCTCTCTTTTCTCTCACCTCTCTCTCCCCTCTCTAGGTCTCTTGCACCCTTTATCCCTCTCTGCCTCACCTTCCCTCCTTACCTACATCTCTATCCCTACCTCATTCCCTCTCTCATTGTTTATCTCCACTCTCTCTCCATTCTCTTGATCACTACCTCTCCCTCCCACCCTCTCTCTCTATCTCCCCACATACCTAGGTCTCTCTCTCCCTCCATCTTTACCTCTCTACCTCTCCATCCCTACCTCATTACCAACCTCTCTTATTACCCCCATATCTATCTCCCTTCCCACTCTCTATTATTCTCTCTTCCTCTCATATTATCTCTCTCCATTGTCTAGGTCCCCATATCCCCCTCCCACCCTCTCTATCCCCTCTCTAGGTTTCTACCTTCCTTCATCTCCACCTATTTACCTATGCATCCATGTCTCAATATCCACCTCTCTCTATCCCCCTCTATTTATCTCACTCCTCTCTCTTTCCTCCTCTAGATCTCTCACCTCTCTAGTTATCTCCCTCGCTCTCCACCTTTATCTCCCTCTTCTCTTACCTCTATCTCTTTACGAACTCTTCTTCTCTTCTCTCTCTCCTCCCCTAGGTCTCTCACTCTCTCCATGTATACCTCTTCCTCCATCCCCTCTTATGCCTATCTCTCTTTGTTCTTCTATCTCTCCACTTATCCCTCCCTCCCCTCTCTAGGTCACTCTTTCCCTTTCTTCCCCCCCCCTCTCTATCTTCTCCTCCCTCCTTATCCCCATCTCTCTCTCTCTCTCTCTCTCTCTAGTTTTCTCCCTCTCTCCACCTCTCTACATATCCATCCATATTTCATTACCCACCTCTCTCTATCCTCTCCATCTATCTTAACCCTCTCTATCCCCATATATGTCTCTCATCTCTCTCTCCCCCTCTAGGTATCTCACATCTCTATTTTGCCCCATCTCTAGTTCTCTCCTTCCCTCCCCACCTCTCTCTCTCCCTCCCCCTTACTTCTCTCCTCTTCTTTTCCTCCCCTCACCTCTCTATCTTTTCCTTCCATAGGTCTCTCACTCGCTCCATGTCTTCCTCTCCTTCCACCCCTCTTATTCCTCCATGTCATCACCTTTCTCTCCCAACCCCCCTCTCTCTAGGTTTATCCCTCCCTCCCTCTCCACCTCTCTACCTCTCTATCCATGTCTCACTACCCTCATCTCTCTACCCCCCTCCATCTATATCACCCCTCTCTTTTCATCTATTTTTTCACCTCAATCTCCTCGTCTAGGTCTCTTATAGGTCTCTATCTATCCCCTCCCTAGTTCTCTACTCCATCTCCACCTCTCTCTCTACCTCCCCCTTTCCCCTCTCCCTTTATTAAATATCCCCTTCTATTTTATCTCTCTACCTTCACTTCTCTATCTCCTCCTTCCTCTAGGTCTCTCACTCTCTGAATGTCTACCTCTCCCTCAATCTATTCTTACTACTCTCTCTCTCTCTCTCTCTCTCTCTCTCTCTCTCTCTCTCTCTCTCTCTCTCTCTCTCTCTCTCTCTCTCGATCACTAATTCTCCCTCGCACCCTCTCTCATCCCCCTCTATCTATCTCAACTATTACTCACCCTCTAGGTCTCTCACCTCTCTCTCTAGGCTTCAAGTCTCTCACCTCCATATCTCTCTGTATACACTTAAAAATGGTCCGAAGATAATTAATTGAATAAGCAATTATTTAATTAATCATCCTTCCCAATTTAACTGAATTCATTAGCAATTTGATTAAATTCTCCCACTCATCTACTTATTAATAAATCTAAGGATTTATTTAATAGGTTCATTTCAATAGTCCCCTTTGATTAATTAATCCCCCCCATCAAATTTATTTCTTCTAATCTCCCAATTAATTAAAACAAATCAATTTATGAGTTGTTGAAAGATAATTAACCTTTTTCTATTATTTGAATTTTTAAATTCAAATTCCCCACATGTCTCCTAACTTCTAACCACCTAACCTAACCACTCCTAAACCTAACTCATTCCACCTAACCCTGGGTTTAACTAACCCTATCCTATCTTGCACATCCTAACCTCCTTATCCTAACCTCCTATGGTGTGGATACTCTCCCCTTGAGGCACATGACATTTTGGGCCACATGTCTCCTCTCTTGGAAACTTTCCCTCTCATGAGCAAGGCTCCTTGACACTTGTCACCAAAAAGATGACAAGTGTCCCTTCCTCCAACCTCCTCCAATTTCACCCTTGATATCTTCAGACTCAATCTTGACCGTTGATTCCTGCCACCTCACCCCTGGCCTTGGAAATCCTATAAATATCCCCCATGTTGGATCACAAAGGATCCCATCTCATTTGCATCTTAGGCATTGTTACTATAGGCATATCCATTTTAGCATATTATTTGAACATTGTTATTATAGGCAATTGCATCTTATATCTAGCTTAATTTGATTATTTTCTAGCATAATTGTTGAATTATGTAGCTTAATCAATCTCTCTTTTTAGCTTAATTGCATCATCATCATAGCTTGCATTTCATCATCATTTCAAATCCTCCATCTAGGTGTAGTCAAGTCACTGGGATTGCTTACCCAGATCTGAGAGCAAATCCACACTCGCATCTCTTAGGAGGCGATAGATCGCTTTGTCATGGTTTATCTTTCATTTGCTTTAAATTTGCTAACCATGCTTGTAATGATCTATTGAGTGTTTGTGTTGCAGCTGCAAGTATCACATTTCATAGACACGACATTTTGGCACCCACTGTGGGGCTGAAAATCTCATTTTTGGCCTCTTAGCATCATCAAATCTTCAATCTAGCAGGTTTATGGCCGAATCTGATCCAAAATCTCGTACACGTTCCTTTTTAGCCTTGTATGAGTTCCTTTGTGTACTGAGATGAGCATGCTAGAATACTCGTACAAGCTTGCAAGCATAGTTGTACGATCACGTGTGAATACTCGTACAAATAGGAAAATATACTCGTACGAAATTCTGCTTCTGTGTTTTCAAAACATATTACATTTTATGGTTTTCATGCTTCAATTTGGTTACTACTAATGCTAACCTTGGTCTATTTGTGAATTTTCTAGCAGGTTAACTGGTTTTTGCAGGATGATTTGTCGAAGATTATGCTTGTCAAAGATTCATTTCATCAAAACAACATGACTACTAATGTATCTGTTTTGCAAGTTTCCTAAAAGAACTGAATTGGACTTTGTGTATTCCTTAAGTTTTTCTAGACACACTTATTTTGCTAATGGTAAATGAACATCTTGTTTTCTATGTTTGAGAAGTTTTCTAAAAGGTAGGAGAGTATGCTCTTGTCCATTTGGACAATCAGAAATCCTGACCCTTGAAGCGCTTCTATGTTTGAGATTTGATTATCTTTAGTGGGCCTGTCACAGTGGGAAAAAGTAATCACCCTGTGAGAACGACCCAAGTGGGTACAACTAGACCTAAGCTTTCCGACTCACTCTAAAAAATAGGCCTCTCGGGATTAAAGTCTCAGAGGATGGGATTGTTTGAGTTTTCTCTTTTCAGATCTCTCATATCATACATTTAGTAGGGCCTCACGGTCTCAATCACGCTTGTGTGACTACTTCTTGTTTTGGTACCTTGTTGGGCTATAGGCCTCAATCGCGCTTGCACGACTACAAGGGGTAATTTCAAACGAAAACCCTTACTATGAACCCTAAGATAGAAGATACTTGATTCACCTCTGAAAGGGGGATAATATTTGTGCAAGAGAGATAGTAACTCTCCCAATACACTTTCCATATCGTGCCCCCATTAGCATCTGGAGTCGGATAATACAGCATTGAGAATCTATTGCATGAGACTCAACGACTATATTCTGATCAGCTATTGGGTGTGTACCTAAGTTTGCAAGCAAAGGTTTTCTCTCTTAGCTAATTTACTTAGGATTTAGCATGTTGTGCTTGAGATCACTTATCATATCACGTGTTTGATGTGTCTTCATCCCTGAAACAGAAAATCAGACATCTAAAAATAGGAAAACAGAAGCAAAACATCAAACTTCATTGATCCAAAATCTGTCCAAACAAAATTTGTCTCTGTGCTGTCCTTAGTCATACGAGTTTCTAGTTTGTCGTACGATAAATCTAGTTTATTGTCTCATCCAGTGAGAATTGTCGTACAAATCAATTTAACAGAGGTTTTTGTATTATCTTTTGTCGTCTGGTTCTGTGAGAAATCTCGTACGAGTTTGTGCATTTGTCGTGCGAGATTTCTATTTTATCGTATGGGCCTGTATAAATTATCGTCCGCGTTTGTCTAAATTGTCATACGAATTTTGGTATCTGTCAGTCTAAAGCTATCTTCTTGCATGCCTTTTTTAGATCTATCATTTTTGCTTGGTCAATTTATAGTGAGCATAAACACCTGATATCTGTCACTTTGTGCTTAGATTGTCTTCTTGATTCGCTTGGTCAAGTTATCATCTATCAAATCGGATTCTAGAAATAGACACCTCAAGATTTTCAAGTAGTCACCCTCAACAAGTTCAAGATTTAAACATCTCAAAGTGTATTATCACCCTCTTTGGTAAACTGATCACTCAAACATAGGTTCTCATCATGATCTGCTATCATCCTTTATCACGAAACTACAACATTTGGTCAAGATAACCTTGTCCCACATCATAGGATATATAGTTCCTATTGGACTTGGTTTTTATCAAAATCATCATTGCACTCCAAAATCGAAGATCGAAAAACTTGCAAACTTTTAAACACTTGAATCCTCTTTTCGTCTCATATCACTCTATCATATCTACCTTGACAGTTGATCACTTATCGAAACAACTTTTAGATAATCGAATCCTTGCACAATATCCAACACACGTGTATGCCCATTTTAACTAGAGCACAAAGATGAAAGATCACAAAAATAGAAATCGAAACATTTGAAATCACTGAAGATTATAGAAACATGGAACCCAAAAATGAAATACAAGAAGGGGAAAAAACAGAACAACATCTTCGAGAAATCATACAAGATCCTAAATTCAATAAATTTATGGCAAAAATATTTCCTAATGTTAGCTCAATTTGGTGCTACACTCCCCGAAGATTTTGATATAAGCAAATTAGGAAAAAATAGAAGTGACTCTTCCCCTGATAACGAACAACATGAGGATATTTTTGATCTCAAAATTGATGACACACTAATTCCTGATAACACAAGAACTAATAGGGAAACTTCCATTCCCAAACAAGATGACGTAGAAATTCTCAACCATGTCAAATCTAATGAGGATACAAGAAAGAGTCGAGATGATACAAGAAGAGATCAAGCTCATACTAGAACGCACACTCATAGTTATACAAGAACAAATCGTGTTAATAATCCTATTACAACTCTTACACAACAAATACAAATGCTACAAACACAAATTCAAGATATGCAGAGAGGAACTATTAGAAGATACTCGCTTCAAGAAATCTGTCCTTACCCATTCGACAGAAATCTAAACATGATATCATTTCCTACAGGTTCTGAAACTCCTTGATATGACAAATATAATGGAAGCACTGATCCCCAGGATCATATATGAGAATTTTGCACGATGAGTATGGAGTTTACACATGAGGATACATAGCTGATGAGATTATTTCCAAAGAGCTTAAGTGGACTAGCTAGGGAATGGTTCTCTAAACTTCCACCTGGAATTAGATCATTCGTAGAATTGGTGGATAAGTTTGTTTCACAATACTCTTACAACATTCAAGATGAGGTAACAATGCTCGATTTATGTAATACCAAACAAAAGAGTGGAGAACCTTTCATGACGTTTCTACAGAGATGGAGATGGTTAGCTTCATGATATCCTTGAACAATGTCGGAATACGAGAAAATAGACATATTCATTGACAACCTAAATGGACAAATGAGCTATCATCTAAAAATGCAATGCCATCAAAATTTTGAAAAAATGATTGATAATGATATCAGAATGGAAGACGCTATGGTCAAGAAGGGTGAGTTGAAGCTATACAAAGAAAGTGTTAATTCTCTTAACAACAATGTTAGCAGCAATAACAATGATAAACCTAAATTTTGGAATAGAAATTGAAATGTCGTCAATGATGGAATAGTGGATAACAATAATGCAAAACCAAAACAACCAGTTTTCAATTTATCCACTCACTCTGCAGCAACTCAACAAAACAACAATCACCAAAAATCAACTTTCAACAATTTCTTTCGAAGGAAATTTACAAACATTGGTGAGCCACTTGGGTCAGTACTAAAGACACTCCTCGCAAACAAATTGATTACTTTTCCATAAGGAAGGAACTACGAACCTCAAGTGAAACCTTCTTGGTGGAACGACAACCATTATTGCGATTTCCATCAAAACAAAGCACATCACACAGATAATTGTCAACGGTTGAAACATGTCATCCAAGATTTGATTGATAATGGAGTAATAACTATAGATGGACATATGACAAATGAATCTCATACAACTTGTAAAACTCTGCTTCCAAACTATGAGAAGGGTGACTCATCGGCAACACATAATGGTAAGGGTAAAGCAAAGGTAAACTATGCTGATACATACAATAATATGGTAAAGGTGATTGTAGTTAAAGAAAAGCAACATCAAGAACCTGCTCATGCTATCACAAGAAGCAAAGATAAAGTTGTTTTGAAAGGTCCTACCACTAACATGTCATCCAATACAAAACAATAAAATCTAGTGGATCAATTATAGAAAACGCCTGCGCAAATACCCATCTTAGAACTTTTAAAGCTTTCACTTGCACACAAATAAATTCTTGAATGAGCATTAGTAGATACAATAGTGTCTAAAGATCTTGATATAGATCAATTCCAAATCATGGTGGGACACCTCACAACCCCTCACTGCTTATCATTCACCGAAGAAGATGACTTGTCCTTGCAACATCCCCATAATGATCCCTTGCATATCGAAGTCCTCATTCATAAGATGCAAGTTAAACGTGTCCTAATAGATGGGGGAGTTGGATTAAACATTTTCTCATTGAGTCTTGTCCGTGCTCTAGGTTATTCAGAAGATGCAGTTGATCCCCAGAAAAAGATCACCATCAAAGCATATGATGAAGAAGAGTGTTCCTCTAAAGGAGTTGTGATATTACCCATCAGAGTGGGACCTTTGCAGAAAGACACGGCCTGCCAAGTTCTAGACTTGGACTTATCATACAACATACTCTTTGGAAGACCCTGGATACATGACATACAAGTTGTACCATCAACATATCATCAGTGCCTAAAATTTCCCTACAATGGGCAGGAAATCATGATCTCAGCAGATTCAAATCCATTTCAATATTGCAGTAATCTCAAACTAGCTCAAGAGGTCATTGTTCCTCATAATAGGGAGGCATCATCTTCAAAAACACAATCCAAAGAAAAATAATTTGCCTCAATTTTGTTAAGTATGGAAAACAAATGCAGCTAAGAGATTGAGGGAACAAAGAATATTCAATATCCCAATTACCACTCTCTCCTAAATCCTATGGAAAACCATCAAACTCGAAAAAATAGCCAATTGTGAGACATCTTCCAATATTTGATGGAGCATTTGTTAGTGCTGGGACCTTGTTAGAGGAAATATAAGACAAATATGTGCTACAGTGGCTATACAAAGATGAATAAGTCCAACAAAAGATCAACAATGTTAGAATACCTACAACAAAGTATGGAAAAGGATTTAACATTCTTCAAAAAATGGGATACATTGGAATAGGTCCTATAGGAAAACAAAAAGAGGGTATCTTAGAACCTATCCAACCTCACACTCAGCAGGCTACAGACAAAGCAGGCTTAGGGTATGGACAAGTTACTCTACCAGAAGATATATCTTCTAGCCAACAACAAGAGGAATATGAAAACAAACAAGAACAACTTGCAATTGAAAGGGAAGAAGCATGTGTTAAGCTAAAAGCACAAGAAAACATAAAATGGCAAAAGAAGCAAGCTTCAAATCAACAGGAAAAACAAACTAAAAGCACCTCCCAAGCAGCATTCACTCTCAATCAAAACAAGCACGAACCTATTACTACTAAAGGAGAGCTCATAGCAAGGTTGACATAACTCAATCTCAGTCCAAAATAAGTTGACTATGAAAGAAGAAAAGATATAGCAAGAAAAGAAAAAGAAACAAATCAAACACTGTATGAACAAATCTGTAGATTACAAGCTGCAAGAGAGACATATTCTAATGAATGGGAATGGGATTCCTATCACTTTGAAGAATCAGCTGAAAAAAATTGCTTTGAAGAAGATGTAGGATTTGATGTAGTTCACACGTATGAAAGACAAATGTTAGGAACTAGCCCACTTGAATTAGAATCACATTTGGATGACTTGGACATAATCGAGGACGATCAAGAGCTCCTTGCGCAAGGTCATTCTGATGAGAGTACCGTTCTAGACATTAACATACATATCGAAAACTTTCACACCTCTATCATGACCCTTGATACCGTCGAACCATCTCAACCTGATGACCCCTTACCTCTACTCCACCTTGAACTTATTGATTGAGAAAATGAAAGACATACTGCCATTGATAGCTTTCCTAATGACCATGCCATATCTGTATATCTTAATGAAATCGAACCTACAACTACTTTCACCAGGAATTTCAACAACGCATCTTCCAGTCAAGTGGGTGCCAAATCTCCCAATTTCAAAAGTGAAAATAAAGAAAAGAATATCAGGTCTAATGCTGAAAACCATTTCTTGGCAACATTAGATCAGGAAAAAGTAAAACGAAAGGACACATCTAATGGTGAAAACCTCCTCGAGGCGCTAGAAGATGGGAGATTTGACACTTTACCTGCGCACTATCAAGAAAGGTCATCCATTATGATCGAACCAATAGAGCCAGTTAATATTGGGACAACATAGCAACCAAAGATTCTTCATCCAACGACTTCTCTGTCAAAGAAAGAAATGCAACAATATATGGAATTCTTGAAATGACGGCAAATTAATTTTGCTTGGTCATATGTAGACATGCAAGAGTTGGATCCGGAACTTATTATGCATCACCTAAATGTCAGTCCAAGAGCCAAACCAGTTAAACAGAAATTACGGAAGATGCATCCTCAGATTTCTCTTTTGGTCAAAACACAACTAAAGAAATTACTGGACGTCGGATTCATCAGACCCGTCGCATATCCTTAATGGGTAGCAAACATTGTTCCTGTGTCCAAACCAGATAAAAGTATTTGAATATGCATGAACTTTAGAGATCTTAATAATGCATGTCCAAAGGATGACTTTCCTTTACCTAACATTGATATCATTGTGGATTTAACTACTGGACACTCCA
Source organism: Cryptomeria japonica (assembly GCF_030272615.1). Taxonomy (NCBI): domain Eukaryota; kingdom Viridiplantae; phylum Streptophyta; class Pinopsida; order Cupressales; family Cupressaceae; genus Cryptomeria; species Cryptomeria japonica. Next base: position 335,617,977 of record NC_081411.1, on the reverse strand, counting down.
TGTTTTCTCTAATGGACGGTTTCTTCGGATACAATCAAATTAAAATAGCACCCGAAGACCAAGAAAAGACAACTTTCACATGTCCATGGGGTACTTTCTACTGGAACGTCATGCCTTTTGGATTAAAGAACGCAGGTGCTACATATCAGAGAGCTATGATAACTATATTCCATGACATGATGCATACATTCATGGAAGACTATGTGGATGACATATTGGCCAAATCCTACAATAAAGAAGAACATATAGGGATACTGGAAAATATCTTTGACTGGTTAGAACATTACAAGCTACGGCTAAATCCTAAGAAATATTCCTTTGGTGTCACTTCCGACAAGCTATTGGGATACATTATTTCAGCTAGAGGTATCAAAGTGGATCCAGCTAAGGTTAAAGCAATCATGGAAATGGAATCTCCCTGGAATATCAGTCAACTCAGATCCCTCCAGAGAAGACTACAACCAATCAGAAGATTTGTTGCTCAACTAGCCGATAAATGCCAACCATTTACTCATCTCTTGCATAAGAATGTTAATTTCAGATGGGACCATCAATGTGAGGATGCATTCAACAAGATCAAGGCCTATCTCATGCAACCACCCATCCTAATGTCACCAATTCCAGGAAATCCATTGTTACTTTATGTATCAACCACCAAAGTATCATCAGGAGTTCTGCTTGCACAACAGGACAATGAAGGAAAAGAATGATCTATCTACTACATCAACAAAACATTAGTAGGATACAAGATCAACTATTCACCAACAAAAAAAGCATGCTTGGCGGTAGTTTTTGCTTCTCAAAAATTATGAAACTATCTACTATTTCAGTCCATCAAGTTGATTGCTAAAATCGATCCATTGAAGTATTTGCTCAGCAAGGCAACATTAATAGAAAGACTAGCCAAATGGATCATGATTCTAAGCAAGTTTGACATTGAGTATGTTGACATAAAAGCTATAAAGGGGCAAGTCATTACCGACCAACTAGTAGAGGCACCGCTACAAGATGATCATCCTTTACACATTGAGTTTCCTGATGCTGATATCCTAACGGTCACCACAAACACATGGCAATTATACTTTGATGGTTCATATACACAACATGGATCAGAAGCAGGCATTCTATTCATCACACCACAAGGTCACACAATTCCAAAAGCATATAAATTAAGTTTTCCATGCACCAACAATACAATAGAATATGAAGCTTTGGTTACAGGGATCAAAATGGCTATAGAATGGAACATTACATAGCTTCAAGTCTTTGGAGACTCTCAGCTCATCATCAATCAAATTAATGACGATTACCAAACAAATGATGAAAAGTTAATACATTACAAAAAGATGGTTGACGATGTCAAGAAATATTTTGTAGAAATAACTTTTTAGTAGATTTCAAGGAATGACAACAAAGCCGCAGATGCCATGGCAACACTTGCTTCTCTCCTTCAGACACAGTAAAATCAAGAGCGTTATGAATTCCTGGTGGAAGAGTTGTTTTACCCTGCACATAATTGTCGTGATTCCCAAACTATTTGTCACCTTGTTGGGCATGATTCCTCCCGCTATGCCCAAACTTACACATACCTGAAAGATAATATCCTCCCTTCGGACTTATCAAAGAATCAAAAGAGAAACTTTATTCGCCAATCCTCCCATTGTACTCTCGTCGCGAATACCCTTAAACGAGGTCTGGACGATACTCTTTTAAGATGTCTTGAGCAAGAAGATTCTGCGAAGGCCTTAAATAAAGTCCATAACAACATTTGTGGCACTCATTCAAGTGGTCTTACCCTTTCAAAAAAACACATACACTTGGGATATTATTGGTCAGCTATGGAACGAGATTCTTTTCAGATAGCTAAAACATGCAAACAATGTCAGATCCATGCACCAGCACAAGAACTTCATGCTTTGGCAACATCTTGGCCTTTCTGCCAATGGGGTCTTGATCTAGTAGGAAAGATAAATCCTTCTTCATCCAATGGTCACAAATTCATCCTTGTAGCTACAAAATATTTCACAAAATGGATTGAGGAAGTACCTCTCGTCAATATCATAGGAAAACAAATTGTTGCATTTATTTTGAACTACATCATATGTCGCTATGGAATACCCATGATCATTATCATAGATAATGGGCGATCGTTCAAGAATTAGGATGTACAAGAGATATGTGAAAAATTCAAGATCCAACACAGATTCTCCACACCCTACTATCCACAAGGAAATGGACAAGCAAAAGCATCAAATAAAACCATTCTGAAAATCCTCAAAAAGATAGTAAATGATGCTGGCAAAGATTGACATATTCAATTGAACCTTGCCTTATGGGCCTACCATACCAGTATCCACACACCAACAGGTGCCACACCTTTCTCTCTTGTTTATGGATCAGAAGCAATACTGCCAATCGAAGTAGAGATACCTTCTCTCCGAGTATCATTAAAAAGCCTTATCCCAGATGAAGAACAACGAGTATCTAGATTGCAAGAGTTAGAATTGATTCATGAATGAAGACAAAATGCCTTTGATCATTTAAAGGTATATCAACAAAGAATGTGTTGCAGTTACAATCACAAGGTCAAACTGAGAGCATTTCAAGTTGGGGAACTAGTACTCAAAGAAAATCCAAGCAACCAAGTAGATCGAGAAAAGAAAGGGAAGTTTGAACCAAACTGGTTAGGACCATTTGTGGTCACAACAGTATTTGGGTCAGGAGCATATCAACTATCAACACAGGACGAGGATCATCTCGAGGAACCCATAAATAGCATGCATTTGAATAAGTTTTATGTCTGAAAAAGCAAAAAAATCCAAAAAAAGTGAAAAATCCTCCCCCCCCCCCCCAAAAAAAAAAATCAAATATGAGAAAAAGTGCAATAAAAACAAATGGTGAAAACCTGGCAAACAGGTACTATCTGTCAGCTAGCTCTTCCATCTATTAGTTCCTGCATCTTTTCGTTTGCATTCATTTTCCATAAATGTTGTTCATATCCATAATAAGCCTTTGTACATACGTAAACATCACAGCTGATTTCTTGCCATGGTTTGGATTATTGGGTATATCATAATAACCTTGTTTCTAGGCTTGGGGCAAAATCCTACACCTAGTTGGGGGCAAAATTTACGATCATTTTGAGCTTAATCAAATAGGTAAACCAATAGTTAGACAACACTTGTCAAGTGAAAATACTGAGACACATCCAACGTTGAACATGAAATCACATTGTTAATCATCAAGCTATCACACGTCAGTTTAAGCACATCACACTTTTTTCAATGTATGATATCGTTTGGATATTACTTTTCAACAGTTTGGTTCAACTTTACTAACTTGATTTTTGCTATCATGATTTCTGAGTGCCTCCAGGATGTCTTTGATTAGAGGAACAAGGAAGGAACATGATATGTTTCTTGTCTGTTGTCTGTAAATTAATCATTAGTAGGTACAAATTTTTCTCAGGACATGATCATCAGAGTATCATCGAAGACATTTCTGATTTGCATATACCAATGGTTAATATTGCTTGTTTTACGCAAGCAACACTCAGGTCATCTTGATATAATTATACCTCGATGCTTGTGCTAACTTTCAATATCAAAATCCAGGAAAGCAGTTCTCAAGTTATCATGGTTTAATTATACCATCGATGTTTGCACTCACTTCCCACATTTTCAAAAGCTCAATGATGACAACACACAATAACCCAGTGATTGGTCCAATCGTAGCTTTGCATTTCATTAGCATTCACATTGGCATTTAGCTTGCATTTCATTGTTGCATGGGATCCCACAAGCTCATCTTATCCAAGGCTAAATATATCTCACACCAACATCAATATATCTAAATCGTCCTACAACCTGATATCAACAAACTGTCAGTTCTTTATCCAATCAACCTTATCCATTCTATCAATTGATAGCATCTGATCTATTCTATCATGACTTATACAGGATATATCTTTCCTGGAACCAGATGTTCTGATCAAGTCTTATACAAGATATATCGTTCCTGAAACCAGACGCTTTTGATCATCTTTGTCTTATACAAGAGGTGTCATTCCTAAAACCAGACTAAATCTAGATCTTATCAAACTAGTCAATCTAGTCAAAATTTTTCAAGCTCTATCAATCATCAAGAACCACACCATCGTGATCAAAGAACTTGCACTTTCATCAATTAATGTCACAGAATCAAATCTTTTCTAATCGAGACATCAATTTCGCAATCGTCCAAACACTCCAAAAGTCAATTATCTCAATTGATCTCCCGAGGGGGCATAATCGTACCACAATTTATCAATCAATGTCTAGGGTATCCTATCAAACCTATATCATCATAAAAAATGAGATTATTCTTTGAATCAACGTGTCATCACACCTCACTTCAAAGAGGGGCAAACTGTATACACCTAGAAATGGTCTGAAGATAATTAATTGAATAAGCAATTATTTAATTAACCCTCCTTCCCAATTTAATTGAATTCATTAGCAAATTGATTAACTTCTCTCACTCATCTACTTAATCTAATGATTTATTCAATAGGTTCATTTAAATAGTCCCCTTATATTAATTAATTCAATTTAATTAATCCTCCCCCATCAAATTCATTTCTTCTAATCTCCAAATTAATTAAAACAAATCAATTTATGAGTTGTTGAGAGATAATTAGCCTTTTTCTATTATTTGAATTTTTAAATTTAAACTCCCCACATGCCTCCTAACTTCTAACCACCTAACCTAACCACTCCTAAACCTAACCCATTCCATCTAACCCTAGGTTTAACTAACCCTATCCTATCTTGCACATCCTAACCTCCTTATCCTAACCTCCTATGGTGTGGATACTCTCCCCTTGAGACACATGGCATTTTGGGCCACATGTCTCCTCTCTTGGACACTTGCCCTCTCATGAGAAAGGCTCCTTGACACTTGTCACCACATAGATGATAAGTGTCCCTTCCTCCAACCTCTTCTCCAACCTCCTCCAATTTCACCCTTGATATCTTCAGACTCAATCTTGACCGTTGATTCCTGCCACCTCACCCCTGGCCTTGGAAATCCTATAAATATCCCCCATATTGGAGCACAAAGGATCCCATCTCATTTGCATCTTAGAAATTGTTACTATAGGCATATCTGTAAAGCGGAAAATTGAACCCTAGGTGTTCCCCCACTCCAAGGAGAGAGAAAGGAGGTCACTAGGATTGACAGTTTTCACTTAGGAGAGACTTTACATTCAAAAGAGGGGTTGAAACTCACAAGATCCAATCCCACACAATGCAAGATTGAATTCTAAATGAGTTTCAAGGGTTGAGACAGCAAGGATACCCTCTTTTGTAAAGAACGTCGATAGAAGGATTGAACTAGGAGTGTATGTAAAAGTAGGAAAGATTCGCTTGTAGATGGAGACAGAGACACTGGATGAAGCTACAGACCTGAAATTAGTAGTAAAATGTCGAGATGATGCTGTCCTGCAAGTTTGAGCGAAAGTTGACGGGACGATGGCACCCGGAGTGCACATGGTCCTCCGAAAAATTCGCGAAATGAAGGGGGATCTGTTTGTCTCTGCACAAGGATTCCAGATCTTCAATTACAGCCGCGTACTTGCAACCTACACACAGAAAAGAGAGGATGATTGGGGGGTTAGGGAGTAGGGGTTTGCCTTTAGGTCAAACCCCGGTTTTGGAATTAACCAAGAAATGAGAATGTTGTAAATGTAAATGTTTGTAATGTAATCAAGTATTGATACCTTGTTGTAAGAATGTTTGTATTCTTACATGCGAAGGTGTAATGATGTTGTATGTTGTAGGTGATCTCCTCTTCAATGGTTGAATCCTTGTCTTGAATGCAACACCTAGCCTTGAATGGAGACCTAGGATGCTCAATTGCTTGAAGGAATGGTTGAATGTTTGAATGTTTGAATGTTTTACTGTTTGCCTATCGCTTCCGCCTCTTGCACATTTATGTTTTTCCTCCCCTTTTTTCTAGGAGGGGAAATGTAGTTTATATACTTGTCAATTAGGGTTAGGAGACTGATTTTTCTGACCTTAGGCCAACCTAGGAGCATTATTTTCCAAATTGCAAACTTGAAGACCCGATGCCCAACAAGAGACCGGGCCCAAAATAGGGCCAGGGACTAGGGCGCTGGGCGGCATGGTCCTGGAGGACCAAGGCGCTAGGTGCCATGGTCCTGAGGGACCAGGGTGCTGGGCGCCATGGTCCCACCTCCCGGGACAGCAGGGTGCAAGGAGGATCAGGCCAAGGTGCAGAAAGATGTAGTTTTTGATGTCGTAAACAGGTTTCGGGGTCTCCATTCAGGTTCAATGTTGCGCCGCCATCGTGAAGACCCAAATGCAGTCAAAATTGCAAGTGTCGCAATTTTACGATGCTACATTTAGCCCCCACTTTAGCGGGAGTATAAGCGTACGCCCATACTTCCAGTAAAGTACAAGGAAAAAACATTGAAAGACTTTCACCATGTCAAGGAGGCAAGATACACCAAGCCCCCAGTGGACTAAGGATCTTACGACTTCGATTGACAAAGTAAAAGGGAAGATCACGAGGGAGAACCATGACTGACAGTAGTAAGGTTCCCTCACTATGAGTCATGCAAGAATAATACCAAAAATTTTCAACGCAAAGCTAAGTTTGCCAAGAAATTTTCAAGTATCTTGAAGAGATATGGACAGAGTGTATGCCCCCTATGTTAAAGCGATTGCACATGCCTCATCGGGGGTGATTGCTTTAAGGTAGTGATACACATAAGAAATGAGAAGGGAAAGGAGCATGTTATCACAAAGATTTAGCCCCCAAGTGTGAGATAAACCCAAGGATAATAGACACAAAACACAAAGCACGAGGTGACTTCGCTTTCCTTGGGGTCAGTATGCTGTATGATATCATGTATATCATATGTATGTATGCATAATTGTTCTTCATTCCCTAATCAAGGAAGGTCACCTAGAAGAAGGGAACACATGTGTCTTTTGAGTCAACATGAGAGAGACCAAAAGAGATCTCAATGCTTTGCATCGTCCTCAAGTAGACAACACTAAGGACAACAAATAGAAGAATGAGAATAACAAATAGAAGAAGTAACAAAAGAGATCAAGAGAGGAGGAGAGAGTCTGCTGTGCTAATGAACTAGTCTAGCATGTCATCCACCCCCCAATCTTGCTGATCAATATTTCGGGAAGGCAGGAAACACGCTAGAGGAGGAACATCCAACACAGCAGATGGAGCTATCACAAGATCCAAACAAGGGCTGTGTTCATGTTCCAAGCCATGTTGTTCTTGTCTAGGAGCTAAGATAAGTGCTTTAGAAAATTCGTTAGATAAATGGTTATCAATATCAACATATTCATATTCACTATCAGAAGCAAGAGAAGTAACATTTTCATCATGAATAACATTTTCATCTATATCATCATCAAGATTTATAAAAATAGGATCTTTAACTCGCACAGGATCAAAACCATCATGTATCTTATGCTTAGGAGATTTTGGCTCAATTTTTGGCTAAGGAAAAAATGGAATAATACTAGCTGAAGGTGTTTTTGGGGATTGCAAAGTTTGAGAAGCAGTTGCACGAGCTCTAAGACGACGCTTTCATCGGCGTTCATGCACAGAACGATTTCGTCTAGTCTTAGTAGGAAGTTGAGAAGATTGAGGAGGAGGAATGTTCTCATCCTTATCACTTGGGTGTTTAGGTTGTGGTCTCTTAGGTTGGATAATAGGAGAAGAGGAAGGTCCCTTCTCTTTATAAGAGGAAGGAGGAGGAACTGCTCCATATAAAGGAGGAATATTTGGTTTAGGAAGGAGACCAAGTCCATCATGATGAGGAGGTATAGGTCTACTTTTAGAAAGTTTATTAGACATAGACATAGTCACATCCATAGGAATGGGTTGGGAATCTTCTTGAGGAAAGACATTAGTTTTATCTTTCAAAGGAAGAACTTCCTTCTCAAGAACAATTGGAATATCAAGTTTGGGTGTTCGAGGTTCACTTAGAGATAGGATCATATCTTTTTTCCACTTTTGATAGATTTGAAAAGATGATCACTTCGCGGTGGAAGAGATTGGAATTGTTTAGGCCAAAAATAATCAATAGGAACGCTAGAAGTTCTTTCAGCTGGTTTAAAGAGACTATGATTGACAGTAACAACTTCACCATTATGGGGAAATTTCAAACACTTGTGAATAGGAGAAGCAATAGCTTTCATGGAAGATAGCCAAGGATAGCCTAGCTTCACACGAAATTGTTCGGATGATGGAATAATAGGAAAGCTCACATCAAGGGATTTGTTATGGACCTCAATAGGTAATGTAATAGAACCAATTGCAGGAGAAGAAAATGCATCAAATAATTTCACAACCACATTTGTTTTGTCATAGATCACTTGATTCAATTGCAAAGTAAAAAGAAATTCTTCAGTTATGACATTAACCATGCAAGAAGGATCAATAAGCACTCCACGACAAGGTGTATTCTTGACTTTTGCAACTATATATAAAGGACCATTAGGTGCCCTGATAGTTTCACTGGAATCAAATGTGATGGAAGGTTCTTTAGGGATTTTCTGCTGCTCTACAAAGTTAATCACATTCGGAGTCATAGACACAAGACCATCAGGTGAGAAAGAGGAATCATTAGTCTCAATCACATTAGAGGTATGAGAAGGTAATGGATCAGTAAAAATCTTAAGATTTTGGTTAGGAAGAGCTATAGATGTGTTGCCTTTATCATTCACACCTGAAACAGAGATAGTATTATTATCAATCAAATCTTGAATTTTACCCTTTAAAGAAAAACATTTTTCAGTATCATGCCCAGGTTGACGATGAAATTGACAAAAAGATTTGTTATCAAAATAGGGTGAATTAATCTTTGCAGGATCTATTTTCTTTATAGGAGAGAGAGTAAGCACATTTTGTTCCAATAACTTATTCATAATACTATGCAATGATTCATTCAAAGGAGTAAACTCTCTTTCTTTCTTGAAAAACTTAGAAATAGGAGGCACACCTGATGCTGCATTCACATTGTTGTTGGTGATGTTTTCATTGAACTTAACGAACCCTCTGTTCGGTTTAAACTTCCCAAATGGTTGTTGACTACTATCACTCTTATCACTCGGAGCCATAGGATTTGCTTGTTCCATTTGACTCACAGTTAGTTGATAATTGTGAAGAGTTGCACACAACTGTTGGAAAGAAGTAAACTCAGAAAACAGAAGTTTTTCTCTAATATCTTTTTGTAAATTAGAAATAAAGATTCTTTGAATATCATTGTCAGGTACTGGAAAAGAAATTTGAGCACACAAATGCTTATATCTACCAATGAAATCAGTCACTTTTTCTTTAACACCTTGTTTACAATGCATTAAATCAATCAAAGTAACTTTAGGACTTATATTGTTTTGAAATTGTTGAATAAAAGCATTTGCCAGTTGTTGGAAAGAAGTGATAGAATAGGAAGGCAATGAGCAATACCATTGTAGAGCCTTATCTCTTAATGTTCTAGTAGATAGTTTTGCAAGCAACCTTTGGTCATGAGCAAAATCGGTACATATTGTTTGAAAGGTCTTAACATGTGTTAGAGGATCACCTTTACCATTATAAAGCTCCAACTGCGGGATTTCAACATGCTTAGGGGGGATAGCTCGAACAATGTCAAGAGAAAGTGGGCTCGCAACATCAAATTTGGGCACACTAAACTTAGACTGATTCATAAAGGCAATTTGTTGCTGTAACGAAGAGACAGTTTGTGCAAGATTGTTAATTGTCGCTTCAGTCGAAGAGTTCATATTAGACATGTTAGATTGTGATGGAGGTATTATGTTATTGAAAGAAGGTATTGATTGAGAGTAAGGTGGCGGGACACTATGATAGTTAGTCATAGGAGATGATTGGAAAAAAGGAGCACTACAAGGAGGAATGGAATGGTTGAATGAATTGCCCCCTTGCATCATGTTCATTCGTGGAGATGTAATAGGGACACTCATTGAAGGAATGAATGAAGAAGTCGGATTGAATGAAGGAAGAGGGTTGATTGAAGAGGAAGGATTGCCCCCATGACTGGTGATCATAGGTGGAATGTTTTGTATTGAAGTAGTCATTATGTTTGATGTAAAAGCAGGTATACTAGCAATAGAAGTTGTCAAAGGGATAGAATGATTGACTTGAGTAGGAGGTTGTGTATAACCTAAAGTTTCGGCACAACTCTTCATAGGCATCACATTCAAATCCACAATGTGTGCAATACTACGCAAAATATCAATTCCATTCTTATCACTTTGAACCATACATTTTAGACCCTTAATTAATGGAAGAGCTTCACTATCAGGGTATTCTTGAGACATCCATTGCTGAAAATCATCAAATTGGTTATCCAATTTCGAAAGTTGTTCTATAGAAACCTCATGGAGAGCTTCTTCATCATTAAGAGGATTAGAGGATTTACCCATGTCCTCGTTAAAAAGGCCATTCAAATTAGGTTCCATCTCCTCGATAATTAAACCTTGGAAAGACTTAATTCTAAGGCTTCGTCTAACGGGAATAGTGTAAGTAGGGCTTATTGTTGTAAAACTCATGCACTAGAGAGAGAGAGAAGCTTTTGAATTTTGAAAATAAAGTTGGCAAAATTGAACAATGAGATAATGATTATCCAATTTGAACTTTGTGAAAGAAGAGGGAAACACAACTTCCAAGAAAGGTAGGCACAATTGAAAATTAGGGCCAAGGGGGGTAACTCTTAATTTTAATTGTTATATTGAAAATTGAAATCTTGAATTTTGAATTTATTTTCGAATTTAGAGGTAGCAAATTTCAATAAAATCAGCCAATCTCCTAGATTTAAGCTGTTAAATGCAATCATGACAATCTCCCGAAATTTCGAAAAAAATGTCGGGGACCGTGGCGAACGGAGTGCACACGGTCCTCGCAACTTTTTTCGAAATTTTTAGGGATGAAAGTTATGATGATTTTAAAGCTAATCTAAAAAAATTGAGTGATTTTACGATCTGTAGATAGGCCAAATTAAAGTTGCAATCTCAAAATTGAATCCTACCAAGATTGTTGAAAAATGCAAAATTTGAATTTTGAAAAAGAGAGGGAAACTGAAATTTTGAATTTTATGATTTTAGAGGGAATACTAAAAGCAATGCAAGCTTTGAAATTTAAAAGTTGACTCAATTTCATGCAAAATTCAATTTTGAAAGCGGAAATCAAAGTTGTTGCAATTAAACACTTAATTTCAAAAGTCACAAATTGCAAAAACTTGAATAAAGCACTGAAACTTTGAACGAATGCCAACACACTTTTCAGATTTAGGATAGTAAGAAACACAATTTTAACACAAAATTTCAATTTCAACAATTTTTGAATGATTAGAAGCCTTAATCCAAGCAATCACTAGACCAACTTTGACTTTAATTTTGAAAGTGTTAGAATTGATGAAATCAGCCAAGATTCTGGATTCTAGCAGAAAAATACAGTAAGATCTAGCTCTCGAAATTTCAGAAAAAATGTTGGGGACAATTGCGCTCGGGGTGCACACGGTCCTCGCAACTTTTTTCAAAACTTTCAAGGATGACAGATATTATGATTTTGTTGCGGAATCCAAAGTTACAGCCGATTTGGAGGTGTTCTGATCAGTAAAATCATTGGTCAAAGGTTGAATCAAGAGGGTTTTAAAAATTAGGGTTTTAACACTTAACCACTTAACTTTCAGAATTAAAGCACAAATATGAATTGATAATTTGCAATAGAAGGGTAGATTTGAAACAAGCATTAACAATTAAACATTTCACAAGCTCAATTACTAAAAAGAAAATTTAGGGTTTTTATGCAATTAACCTCTAAAAAAAGATCAAACATGGAAATGTAATTAAGGAAGCAAATTTTTTTTTTTGATCTAACCATGAATAATCAGAATTAGGATGTTCACGTCGGGTTCACCAAAATGTAAAGCGAAAAATTGAACCCTAGGTGTTCCCCCACTCCAAGGAGAGAGAAAGGAGGTCACTAGGATTGACGGTTTTCACTTAGGAGAGACTTTACATTCAAAAGAGGGGTTGAAACTCACAAGATCCAATCCCACACAATGCAAGATTGAATTCTAAATGAGTTTCAAGGGTTGAGATAGCAAGGATACCCTCTTTTGTAAAGAACGTAGATAGAAGGATTGAACTAGGAGTGTATGTAAAAGTAGGAAAAATTCGCTTGTAGACGGAGATAGAGACACGAGATGAAGCTGCGGACCTGAAATTAGTAGTAAAATGTCGAGATGATGCTATCCTGTAAGTTTGAGCGAAAGTTGATGGGACGATGGCGCCCGGAGTGCACACGGTCCTCCGAAAAATCCGCGAAACGAAGGGAGATCTATTTGTCTCTGCACAAGGATTCCAGATCTTCAATTACAGCCGCGTACTTGCAACCTACACACAGAAAAGAGAGGATGATTGGGGGGTTAGGGATTAGGGGTTTGCCTTCAAGTCAAACCCTGGTTTTGGAATTAACCAAGAAATGAGAATGGTGTAAATGTAAATGTTTGTAATGTAATCAAGTATTGATACCTTGTTGTAAGAATGTTTGTATTCTTACATGCGAAGGTGTAATGATGTTGTATGTTGTAGGTGATCTCCTCTTCAATGGTTGAATCCTTATCTTGAATGCAACACCTAGCCTTGAATGGAGACCTACGATGCTCAATTGCTTGAAGGAATGCTTGAATGTTTGAATGTTTGAATGTTTTAATGTTTGCCTACCCTTTCCGTCTCTTGCACACATATGTTTTTCCTCCCCTTTTTTCTAGGAGGGGAAATGTAGTTTATATACTTGTCAATTAGGGTTAGGAGACTGATTTTTCTGACCTTAGGCAGACCTAGGAGCATTATTTTCCAAATTGCAAACTTGAAGACCCGATGCCCAACAAGAGACCGGGCCCAAAATAGGGCCAGGGACCAGGGCGCTGGGTGCCATGGTCCTGGAGGACCAAGGCGCTAGGCGCCATGGTCCTGAGGGACCAGGGCATTGGGTGCCATGGTCTTGATGGACCAGGGTGCTGGGCGCCATGGTCCTACCTCCCGGGACAGCAGGGTGCAAGGAGGATCAGGCCAAGGTGCAGAAAGATGTAGTTTTTGATGTCGTAAACAGGTTTCGGGGTCTCCATTTAGGTTCAACGTTGCACCGCCATCGTGAAGACCCAAATGCAGTCAAAATTGCAAGTGTCACAATTTTACGACGCTACAATATCCATTTTAGCATATTATTTGAACATTGTTATTATAGGCAATTGCATCTTAGATCTAGCTTAATTTGATTATTTTCTAGCATAATTGTTGAATCATGTAGCTTAATCAATCTCTTTTTTAGCTTAATTGCATTATCATCATAGCTTACATTTCATCATCATTTCAAATCCTCCATGTAGGTGTAGTCAAGTCACTGGGATTGTTTATCCAGATCTGAGAGCAAATCCACAGTCGTATCTCTTAGGAGGCGATAGATCGCTTTGTCATGGTTTATCTTTCATTTGCTTTAAATTTGCTAACCATGCTTGTAATGATCTATTGAGTGTTTGTGTTGCAGCTGTAGGTATCACATTTCACAGGCACGACACTCTCCACTCTCTAGTTCTTTCATTCTCTCTCCACCTCTCCACCTCTCTCTCTACCTCGTTACCCCTTTCTCTCTTTCTAAACTACTCTCTTATTTTCTTTTCTTTCTCCCTCACCTCTCTACATCTCCCCTCTCTAGGTCTCTCACTCCTTGTCTACCTCTCCCTCCATCCTTAGCCCTCTCTTTCCTTTTGTTATTCTCTCTATCTCTCATTCCCTCTCCCTCCCCTCTCCAGGTCTTCAAATATATCTTCTATCACCATACATCTATCTCATCCCTCTCTCTCCCCATCTAAGTATCTCACCTCTCTCTCCTCCTTGATGTCTCTCAAATCTCTATCTATCCCCTCTCTAGTTCTCTCCCTCCATCTAGTTCTAGAGAGAAAGGTGATGACCTAGACAATGGAGAGAGAGAGATGGGGGTGAGTAGGGAGAGGGGGGGAGGGATAAGAGAAGAGACATAAGAATAATTAGAGAGAGGAGTAAGAGGGGATGGAAGGAGTGAAAGACTTACAAAAGGAGGAGACAAAGAGGTGAGGAGAGAGAGAAGAGGGGGGAGTCTATAAAAAGAGAGGGGGAAAGGGGAAAGAGAGAGAGGGGGGGGAATTAGAGAGGGGAGGGAGGGAGAAGAGGAGAGATAGAAGAACAAAGAGAGAGAGGAGGGAGTAAGAGGGGATGGAGGGAGATGTAGACATGGAGGGTATCAGAGACCTAGAGAAGGATTAGATAGAGGGGTGAGGAGAGAGAGAAAGAGAAGGAGAGAGTTAATAAAGGGATAAGGGTAGGGGGGAAGAGAGAGGTGGAGAGGGAGAGAGAGAACTAGAAAGGGGATAGATAGATAGGTGAGAGACCTATAGGGGGAAAGAGAGGTGAGAGACCTAGATGTGAGAGAGTGGGGTGAGATAGATAGAGGGAGATAGAGAGGGATAGGTAATGAGACATGTATGTAGAGGTAGATATAGGTGTACAATAAGAGAAGGAAAACCTAGAGAGGGGAGAGAAAGGGTGGGAGGTGGAGGTGATGACCTAGATAATGGAGAGAGAGAAAATAAGAGAGAAAGAGAGAATAATAGAGATTGGGAAAGGGAGATATATATGGGGGTAATGAGAGAGGTGGGTAAGGAGATAGGGAGATAAATGTAGAGATGTAAATATAGATGAAATTAGAAACCAAGGTATGGGGAGAGAGAGGGTGGGAGGGAGAGGTAGTGATCAAGAGAATGGAGAGAGTGTGGAAAGAAACGATAAGAGAGGGAGGGAGACACAAATAGAGATGTGGGTAAGGAGGGAAGGTGAGGTAGAGAGGGAGAAAGGGTGGGAGAGACCTAGAGAGGGGAGAGAGAGAAGAGAGGGATGGATATAGGTCTAGAGTTTAGGGGAGATAAAAAGAGTGACATAGAGAGAGAGAGAGAGAATATTGATAAGAGCATGCTGATTATTAAACTGACTAAGTCTAAAAATTTATATGATCTTCTAAAACCTAGAATCTACATTGTAACTCCTAGAGATCTAAAACCACTCTCAAACATCCTACCAATATATACATGAAATATAAAAGGAAAAAGACATATTTAAATCAGAGAGTTTTTTAGTGGTGATTCTTCACCAATTGGCAAATTTCATGCGAATTGTCTGGGGCAAAATCGTGGTCAAATCGCCCAGAATTTTGGGGTTAATGGTGCATTGTAGAATCTGGCTTCGCCATTGACCACACATCGCCGACATGCATGCCCGTAATATTCACCTGAAATCACTCAGACACGGGTATTAGATCACCTCGGTTATTCGACAACAATAGTAAAATGACCACGTACCCAGGACCTAATTCGCCAATGGTAAATTAAATGTTCATTGCACGCGTCGGCCAAATTCACCAATATCAATTAAAACATTATAAGCATTCGAGGACCCATTTCACCCCGCTTAAATTAAATTTTCATTGCACGCCCACGCAATTCACCAAAAATGCAATTAAATTAAATGTTTATTGGCAATTGCGACGCCTGGGCCCCACGCAATTCGCCAAAAATGCAATCATGGATTGCTATAAATACACTCTTTCTTACACTCTTTCTTACAATTTGTTCGTGTCTGATTAGTAAATTGGGAGCTCTCGAGTCTCAATTCGCATTCCGCAAATTGAGTTGGAAAGTCGAAGTTCATTCACATTGTAGGGCGGAGGGCCAGAGTTACAATCCTGCAACACAGGCCCAGGCATTCCTGATTCCTGATTTAGAGAATTGAGAAGGCATAAAGGTGAGTAATCATTTCTTCATACTTGATAGTATTAGTTTTAACTTTTAATTCGTAGTGAGAGGTCAAGACTCAAGATGTCACAGTCAGACATGGGTGAGACTCCTCAGGGTGGTGAAGGGATTGAGATGTCACACAAGGGTGAGACTAAGACTCCTCAGGGTGGTGAAGGAATTGAGATGTCAGAAAAGGGTAAGACTCCTCAGGGCAGTGAAATTGAAGGGATTGAGAGGCCATCAAAATACCCAAAACTTAAACTTAAAGATACTACCATAAAGTCTTTCTTTGGAATTGGCAAAGTTTCTAGTCCATCAACTTCTGTAGTTGTAGAAGCCATTCATAGTAGCTCACCACCACCACAAGGTGGGATTGTTATTGAGTTAAATGCATCAAATGAGGATGGCAATACCGACATGACAAAAGATGTTGTAAGGGATACACACAATGAGGTAATTCACTGGATGTAAATGCTAGTACTGAAGATGATGTTGGTAGGAAGAAAAGAAAAAGGAAAGTAAAACTGGGGTGAGAGTGGGAGATGACAAGGAGTTTTAAGATTGATTGGGTAGCAAAGTACCCATTCATTGAACGGGTCCCAAACAATGATGAACAACCAACAAAATGCAGGTGTAAGATTTGTAGCTAGAAAACAAAAAGAGAGAAGAAGATGGAGCTAAAGCTTGACACCATAGAAAAGCATATTGGTAAGGTTTATGAAAAACAGATCATAGACGGAAAGGAAACACGAGTAGTAAGATGGAAATCAAAGGAAGAATGTCTTCATGTTAAGTATGCCGCGGAATATGAAGAGCATAACCACAAAATGATAGTGATTGGTAATAGTGGATTTGGAAATACAATCAAGGCTGGGCTTGAACATGCAGTGAAAGATGCAAACCTAGCAAAGACTGTTCAGATGAGTGTTATTTTTCGTATTATGTCGAGAGGGCATCCTATGAAAGATTTCCTAGAATTTAGTAATTTATTATCTTTTTTGAATGTTCCTCACTATCCTATGTCACATTGGTTAATAAATGCTGGATGGGAAATGGAAAACTGTCTCACTGAGGTGGAAAAGAAAAATTTACAAGAGAGTGTAAAAGAGTCAAATTTCATTTCATTATCCATAGATGAAGTTACTGCGGTAGATAACACTACTTGGGTTTGTATGCATGTGTATACTGTAAAAGAACACGTCTGCCGAGCTCATCTACTCTGTGTTCATAAAATGAGGGGCAATTCAACAACAAAAAATTTATATTTGGAAGTTAAGAAAGCTTTGAATGAAATTGCTGGTATGGATGACTTGACAATTGCCAAGAAGTTGGTGTGTGTTGGAGCTGCAGTAATGCAAGGTCAAAGGACCAGTCTTTGCACAAGATTACAAACTAGTATTGCACCATACATGGTTGGCATTCACTGCATGGCCCATGGAATGAATTTAGCATATAGAATTGTAAGCAATTTCCCTACAGTGTCAAAAGTTGAAGATCTGGTCCACGAGATCCACTCATACTTCTGCCAAAGTCCTAAACGTTTTGCAGAATTTCAGATTTTTGCTGAGGGAGTAACAAGAGGAAACAAGCTTCTCAGGGATGTTATGACCAGATGGATCTCCTTGCATGGACCAGTGGAACGAGTTCTAACAGAATATCAATCCTTGATCGGTCTAATGTATGAGCAATGCCTCACAGTAGACAAAGTTCCTGATCTCTTACATAAGTTAAGTGATATAAAGACTCTGTTAACTTTAGCTAGTCTTCTCCCCATGCTAGATTCAATGAACAAACTTGTTAAGAAAGCCCAAGATAGAACTGTGTATATCAATGAGTATAGCACTCTACGTAAAATGACATGCTTGAGCCTGGATGGTCTATATTCAGATCTAACAGGGTGAAGCCCAAATTTTTTTAGGTGGCAGATAATTACAGATTTGAATCATGCTGAAATTTTTTTACATTTCAATACCAAAAATGAGCTATGTGTCTTTGTAAAAGGATTTCAGATACCAATGCACCAATCTAAGACAGGCAAGCGAGGCAGAGCACTACCAGTTAAAAAGGAAGATTTTGACAGGATTGTTAAATCTGTTAGTGATAATTTGAAGTCTATTGCATATGAACTTTCAACTGAGATTCATGAAAGATTCCCTCAAGAAGAAATACTTGAAGCCATGGGTTGTGTGTATCCTCAATTTTGGCATTCAATTGGAGATAATCCAAATGACGCAAAGATGTATCATAAAAAACTAGAGGAATTGATATTGACATTTTCAAAAGATGCATATTGCAATGGACAGCCAATAGAAGGAATTTTAAATTCAGATCATCTTAGAAAACAATGCAAACAATTTGCATTGGTTATGAAACAACAACTGGTTAACTTGGAGAATCCATTTGAACCTGGATCAATCACAAGGCTTTGGAAAAGGATAGATCAAAGTGAAGCATTGCGTATTGCAATACCAGAATATTTCAAACTTGCTGATTTATGTCAAACAATGATATTGGGGTCGGTGGAAGATGAGAGAGTTTTCAGTGCATTAGGGCTTTTGAAATCAAAGATCAGAAACAAATTAGACAAGAATTTGGAAACTTGCTTGAGGTTGTTTGTAACCCAGTATAATGTTAGAGATTTTCCATATGATAGGGCACTGGCAATCTGGAATTCCATGCGTGAAAGATGAGGGGTGTGCAACACTTTAAAAGTTGGTGGTGTTACTACTAGTGCTAGTGTTGAGACAAATGAATATGATGGATTGCAGACTCAGAGTTAGCATGAAGATGAAGACATTTTTGAATACCCGACTTAGAATGAAGATGAACCTGTTAGTATTAGTCAGTTTCCGGATCTTGAGTCCATTTGGGATATAGAAGCCTCAGACAGTTGGACTGAGTCACTGAAGTGAATTAGCAGTCAGTTTATAGGTATTTATAATTATACTACAGTTCTTGAGTCATATTACAATTTCAATTTGCAAAATTGCAATACTATAGTTCTCATTGATGATTTTTGATGTTGTATTCCTTGAATTTGTCAATCAGAAGTAGAATAGATACTTATTTCATATTTTAAATTATGAATTTGAATAATTACTAAATAATTGAATTATTAGTAAATTGGTATTTGGTTCCATATTATGTTGAACATGAAATGCAATAATTTGTGTCACAAGATCCATAAAATTATTCATACTGCATAACCATTACTGCTAGAATCTTTCTACTGTTCTACAGTAAATACTTAAAATGATGTTCATGGCGATTAGGGTTTTGTGTTTTTTTTTTAATCTTAGTTGGCTAGTAAATCGAAGGTGTCGTGCGTTGAAAATCTGAGTTGTCCTCTATTTATTTGTCCATGTCATCGTCAAGTGTGGTCAAACTGGTTGGTCAGACATGTTTAATGTTTCATCTCTACCTCACAAATAAATTTCATGTTTAACAATTTAAGTGGCGAGTTAGCGAGTGTTGGACCTATTGGTTTGGGTTTAAATTGCGAGGTCTCTTGTTTTTTGAGCATTAGCATTTTATGTTAGCGAGGTGGAGATTGTTAATGAAATTGCTTTGGTCGCGAGTTTGCGACTGGGTGTGATTTTATGTTGTCGCACGGTCGCGAGGTGTTCGTGGTTAAGTCATTTTAATTTGTGATCATGTGATGTAGTTGGTATCATAGCTTAGTTGGTTTCATTGCTTGCTCGCAGGTTTTGAAGTTGTTTAGCATTTTAAGTTGCGATCTGGCGATAGGTAAGTTTTGGTTTGATTTTGTGGTCATCGCATGCTCGCCGGTTTCTAAGTCTTAAGTCAAAAAGTGTTGTGAGCATGTGATGGCGGTTAAGTGCCTTGTTGTCGCGGGATCACAAGGGTTTAAGTCAAGTCAAGTTTCGAGTTGCGAGCTTGCAATGAAATAAGTTATTTTGTTAGATTTGCAGTGGTCGCCATCTCACAGGTAAAGAAAGAATATTACAAATAATGTTGCGAGGTTGCGACTGAAGGGGTTGATGAAGATCAACGGCTGTCAATCACTCATGAGATTCTTTGAGGATTCGTAAAAGGGGTTGCGAGCTTGCGATTAAGATGATTTGGTAGCAATGTCGCTAACTCGCCGGTTCCTTTCCTAATTGTTATAACCAGTTGAGAGTGTGCGATTAAAGATGGGGATTGACACGTGGACTTGTTTGTCAAGTTCTATAAAAGTTTTGAATGGCAATCGCAATCAAATGCCACAGTAGCTAGTTCATGCAAGTGTGGCAATTAATGAGACTTGAGAGAAGTGACGGCTTGCATGATCTAGCTGAGATTTTGACATTTGTACAATTGCATTAATGACGGCGCCCATTCCCAAATACCATTTTATGTTGCGAGGTTGCGACTTGATGTGATTTTATGTTATCGCAAGGTCGCGAGGTGTTCACGGTTAGGTCATTTTAATTTGCAATCATGCGATGGGGTTAAGTCACTTGCTCACAGGTTTTGAAGTTGTTTAGCATTTTAAGTTGCACTTTCAATCTGGTGACAGGTAAGTTTTGGTCTGATTTTGTGGTCATCGCATGCTCGCGGGTTTGTAAGTCTTAAGTCAAAAGTGTTGCGAGCATGTGATGGCGGTTAAGTGTCTTCTTGTCACGGGATCGCAAGGGTTTAAGTCAAGTTAAGTTTCTAGTTGTGAGCTTGCGATGAAATAAGTTGTTTTGTTAGATCAATGGCTGTCGCTCACTCGCGAGATTCTTTGAGGATTCGTAAAAGGGGTTGCGAGCTTGCGATTAAGAGGATTTGGCAGCATTGTCGCTAACTCGCTAACACATGGACTTGTTTGCCGGGTTCTGTAAAAGTTTTGAATGCCAATCGCCAATCAAATATAAGGGCATGAATTCAAATTTCGCTCGAGTACTTCAGTTTGAAGTTTGAATTAATGCCACAGACTGTAGCTACTAGCTAGTTCATGCAAGTGTGGCAATTAATGAGACTTGAGAGTTGAGACTTGAGAGAAGTGATAGCGCCGAAATAGTAAATACCATAAATTGCATGATCGAGCCGAGGTTTTGTATAATTGCATTAATGCATTCTATCTTCGAGGTAATCCAGTGAATTGAGCTTTGCAACAACGTTGGAGAATTCAGAGTTTAGGGTGTGAGAAAATTTCAGAAAATTGGTTAAGTTTTTCTCCTGTAGCTAAAATGAGCCAGGCGATGAGTGGTACTGGAGGTTCCAAGCCCAAGCCCAAGCCCAAGCCCAAGGCCACGACAAGTGGAGAAGGAGAACCTAGAGGTTCCAAGGCCAGTGCCACTGAGGAAATGATGGTTAAGAAATACAAAGAAGAATTTGTAGATTTGATGCCAGGGACTTCCGTTGCTTTGAATACAAATCATTTGGCATGGAGAGATTTATTTAGCCAATGCAGAAACCCTACAAAGCCTAATATGACTGGTTATGCTCTGTTTAAGTATTTTTGGAATAATAGGGTTAAGGGTGTCTCGATGTCAAACCCTTGGGATTTAAATATGGCAAAGTTAATTGTGGCAGATGTGTATGTTGATGTGGATTTGATCAAAGAGTTGGCCAAACGCTATTGCCCAGTATCTAGGGTAATCAGAAGAAAGAACCAGTCTACCCTAGTTTCAATTAATAGAGCTAGCTTTGTTGAAGCTTTCCAGATTACTGGTTCTACATGTACAGATATAGATTTGGAGCAGATTGCAGAGGATTATGACAAATACAAAGGTGTTATCAAGAAGCATGCAATCTCCAGATACATGCCTAGGGTGGATAGGAAGCCGGTTATAATTCCAGAGAGTATCGAACCACCATTTGACATCACACCTTTCCACCATTATATTCATTGTACAATCTATGGATTATGTAGAGTGTTGGGTTTTGATGGAGATTCAATAGTGTCAGCTGAATTACTGATGATGGCCATGGACATTCAACACCCAGATGTTAACAAAGATTATGATTATGTGGGCTATGTGGTTGAACACATTCATAATGCTCTAGTTGAAATTCAGAGTGGTGCACCTAGCCCTACATTCAGGCATTATTCATTGCTGATGCATTTAATCTTGTTCTATAATGTTGAGTTCTTGGATAAAGAATTGGAGCTTTTCAAAGAAGAACTCGGTGTCTTAATGCCAATACAAAGATGGACCTAGGTTTGGGATAGTAGTTCTCCCCATTCTTCTTTCCTTTTCTTTGAAAATTGGATTGTTTCGCCAATTATGGAAATGCTAGAAATAATTAGGGAATGATTGTCAATTGATGTTAGGAGAGTTTTGAGACCTTACCAGTTTGTTCCAAACTGGTCTATTTCACATAACTGGGGGGACTTTTATTTTTTTGATAACTTTTCTGTGATCAGAGTCTATGGGTGTCCTCAACCTCCCCATATTTTACCAAAATTTGTTCCAATTAGGATTGCTTTTATGGAGTTTATCTGGCAATTGACCCTAGTTGAAAAAGAATACCTTGATAAACACAGGAAGAGTTCTTTTCTTCCTAGGCTTTGGGTTGCGTCTGATTTTAGCATTGGTAGGAGTTCCTTTGATCAAGTAAACAATTTCCTTAAACAGTATAGGTTGGTTAATGCTGTGCCTAGATTCTGTGATCCGAAACAATTTATTAAAATTGCAATGCCAAAAATGACACCATGGGCCACAATAAAGGACCATGAACCATTGGATGATGAAGATGTGGTTAGAAATTTGCTGAGAAAAGATAAAGTACAAGAAAGGAGAAGAAAATGGAAAAATTTGATGAGAGTTGAAGTAGAATTGAAGGCTGCTGACCCTAGTTTCTCAGGTTTTTGCCCTAATAGCCCGTACCTGGAGAGGATTAACAAAATGTTGAGTTTATATGAAACTCTGATGGAACAAATGCCTCCAATTCCAGATTCCAAAGTGGTTGCTTAGTAGCAAGACCCCCAAGATGTACATTCTTCACATGGCAAGAGGCCACTTAGTGTGTTTGCTGATGATGTAGAGAGTGGGGATGAAGTTCAATCTACCCCAGCTGCAAAGAAACAAAAAACCAGTGAGGTCGGTACAATTGTGAGAGACCCTGCTAGAGCAATTGTTACAGAACAAGGACAATACTTTCATCAAATAAGGACACATCTCAGAGAAGCAGGGCAGAATGAAGAACAGGGAGAAACAAACGAAGCCCTTTCTCAAGGCTTTGATGAGCGTGTGATGTTGTCAAATGAATTCATGAAAGATGATGACTTTATTAAGTCAGAGGAATTTAAATTTTTTTCGTCAAGATTGAAACAAAAACAGTTAAGACAAAATATGATCATAGAGGAAGCAAATGAAGAAAAGAAATAGGAGATCATCGAGGCACTATAGCAATATGATCCTGACAGGGAGCAAATATCTATAGAACAAGCAAGACAATTGATTAAGAGTACTGGTATGATTATGATGCTTGACTAGGATATCCAGTCTACTTTTATTATTGATCAGGTTAGGAAGCAAGAGGACCCAATGTTCAAAACTGAATTTGAAATTGGAGATGTAATAAGAGGATCAGGTTTTAATCCTAAGTCAAAGATACTTGTTGCTTGGTCTTTGGCCCCTTCCACTCAAAAGCCCCACCTTCTAAATATCCAAATAGAAAAGAAAGCTGATAGAATGATCTGGAACTTGCAAAACACAATTGACATGGAGATTGCCTCTTTTTTGACTCAAGTTTCTTTCATGAATTTATCAAAAACAGAGGATTTGTCAAGAAGATACACAGAAACATATACCCAATTGATTACATTGAATAAAAATATGGAGAGACACTGATGAAGAAGGGCGCTTTGGAGGAAGAGTTAGTGGATTTGAAAGAAAAAATTGCAAATGAGCCCCCTCCAATATAGATTACAGAACAAGTACAAGAAATACCAGCTGATGTGACAGCAAAAATGGAGGAATACACAGGGAAAATTGAAAAGCTTGAAAAGGAACAAAATGTCAAGGCTATCTCTATTGTGTTAGGAATTCTGAAACACAGGATTAATGTATTGAAAGGAAAATTGATGGTAGTGCATGATTTGCACATTTCTTTGACAGAGGCAAGTAAAACATCCTCAGAGGCTGTCGCTTTTCTTGGACCTTTGTTCAATGTCTGGTCAGGAAGAAGCAGATTAATGGATAAGCTAGATACTGCAATGATGTATAGTGATGAGTTCCCTCCCAAGATCAGTGACACCAAAGACATGGTGGAGGTAATGAATGCAGCTTATGCATTTTTCACAGGGAAGGATGTGCTTATAAATGAAAAATTGTAGACATTTGGGGAAGGTTATAGTAAATTGGTGCCTTCAATTTATGGTAGTAATGGACAGTTGAAATCAGTTTCTGATTGGACCAGCAAATTTGATTTGATTCTGGAGCAAGAAGAAATAATCAAGCATGTAAATGAACAGGTTGATGCTGATTTCCTTAACGGTATGCGTGATTCACTGTTCAAGGTTGAGGTTGACCATGCAAAATTTATTGTTGAGTCCAAGGCAGTTACAGATGCCAGATGGATAGATTCAGTTGCAAAGTTGGAAGAGGTAAAGGCATTCAGTTGGCCAACAGACAAAGAGGTGGACCGTTGGCAAGCCATGCTAAAGCCAAAGAAGAAATCTCAAGTTGAGGTTGCTACCCAAGATTACTCATAGTAATCTTTTTATTTTCTATCGGTAGAGAGGGATGGCCAGTTGGCCACTTTTATTGATGTTGAACTTGAAAACTCTTATATAGTTATAAATTTATAATAGCTCAACTGTTCAAGAATTTGATAAGTGCATAGTTGAAAACTTGAATCGCATTGTGAATTTACTTTCTGATATCATTATGAATATAATATCAATATCATTTACAGTTTGAGATCTTCACATAATTGTCTTTGTGTTGAATTTATGTTTTCACTGTGAATTGAATGGTCAAGGGTTTTTCAGTTTACATATGAATCTGAGTTGTGTATGTAATGGCATTATTCATTATTGAAGTTTATTATTAGGTTGTCTTGAATTGTAAGTTTAAAGTGACTCTAGAGTCTATGCCCTAGGATAAGGCACCGGTCTGTTGTCTTGATGTTTTACTAATTATGTTGTATAATGTATTCCTATCTATTGTGTTGTTTAATAGTAATACTTTCATTCTTAATACTCTTGAGTCTTATGATTTTATATGCTATGGATGTTTATGTAATATATATTATATATGGAGGTGTTCTATGATTGTCTATAATCTGCCCACCAATTACATTGAGGTGAATCCTTAATATGTATTATGATTCCAGACTAACAAAAAATTTAAATGAAAAATTACATACACCATAACAATACAACAAATGAAAAAAGTTAAATCTCATGATTCTGATCATTTGAAAGAGATACAATCATACACAATAAATTTAATAATTTATATATAACTCCTTCAAGAACTTGCACAAAGCTTGACACTAAATGCTTTTCATTTGCTATATAAATGACTATATAGTATACAACTTGCTCCCTTCACCTAGAGTCTAGAATGAAGAATCACTACTGGAACTAGAAAAGGAACCCCAATGACTATACAACTTGCAAAACTGCTTGAGCCATGCCATTATCACCTTGATGCCTTTGGATGGAATGTGAGATGTTACGTTCTGTCCAACAGATCATTTCCAAATAGAGGAGGAAGCCTTCATGCCCAGGAATAGAGACAATGGAAAGAGGAACTTGAGCTTTCATGCCCACGATCAGGGAAAGTGGAAACATGAGCTTTAGGGTAAATGTAATCTATTGGGGAGGGGTTGCAGCTTCCATGTCGTCACAAAGATGACTGGCTGCCACTCCCCATCCAAACAAATCCTTCTTTCATTCCTCTGCGGGCTCCTTCTTCAAACCCCTTGCCATCCTATGGAAGAGTAGAAGCAGAGGATGTGCCATGCTTGGCCCTTCTTGACAAGAAAAGGCTTTCACACCCCCTCTGGCAATCCTTCTCACTTTCACAACCCCTCTGACAATAAACAAACTCACACAGAAGAAAACAAAAAAACACCCATCTGGTATCACAGAGCACACAACAAGTACAACTCCATGCATGATCTTTCTCAAACATCATCTTCCTTTCTGAGGAAAAAAACCACTCTCAGAAAATGAAAAAGGTTTATTTTCTCTTCTACCAATTAAGTCACCACTCCATTGTATTTATAACATTTTCACACTTCATTTGGTGATGCTCATTCTACATTCACGTGAAAAATTATCATTTTGGTGGTTTCCAACATGACTGTAGACTCTAGAAGTCATCATCATGCCTATCAAATCCACTGTATCCTGCTAAGGCTCATCTATTGTGAACAATTTTGTTCTGATTTTATTCCTCCTTGATTGGACAAATTCTGCTTCAAAATCCCTGACAACAAGCAACCTAAGCTCTTATTTCTCAGAGAAATCCGTGATCTCCCATCTCTAACTCAGAAGCTATCAAATCCTTTTATGCCTTTGAAACCATCGTCCTCGCTTGTCTAATCAACCTCGACTCAAGAGAAACCTTCAAACTAGTCCCTTAGGAATGAGTCAGCATCCAAGCCTTATGGTTATCACTAGCTTGCGAGGTAAAATGTTTGAAGACGTGATCAAGCCGTGAGCTAGCGACCAAATAGTTTGTGGTTAAGTTTTATGGTTATCGCTAGCTCACGAGGTAAAATGTCTGAAGAAGTGATCAAGCCACGAGCTGGCGACAAGTTGGTTTGGGTTTACATTGCAAGGTCTCAGGCTTTTTGGGTGTTAGCGTTTTATGTTACCAAGCTAGAGATTGTTAGTGAAATTGCTTTGGTCGCGAGGTCTCGAGTTGGTCCAATGTCATACATTATAGCCACGAGAGTTAGCGAGTAACTCATTTCATACAGTTGTCGCTAGCTCTCATGTTTGTTTAATGTTAGCATTGTTAGGTCACGAGCTAGCGACTAGACAGTTTGTGGTTAGGTTTAATGGTTATCACTAGCTCACGAAGTTAAATGTCTGAAGACCTGATCAAGCCATGAGCTTGCGAGTGAATTGCTAGCGGTTAAGAGATAAACAGTTTTATGTTGGCGAGTACGCAACAAGGGTTAAAGTTACCACTATCTCCAAGTCGCTGCGGTGACGAGGACTTAACATTTTGTGGTCGAGAATTGGCTAGTGGCAGTTCAGTTTCCCTCAGTCGCTAGATCTCGGGTTACGAAGGCTTAGCATTTTCAGCTTGCGAGTTGGAGATAGAGAGAGTCGTAAGGGCTTGTCACTAGGTCGCGAGATGCCCTAATGGGTAGTCTTCTAGGCAGAGAGATGACTACTGCGTGCCACATGTTTTAATGACTTAAAGTTAATATCTTGAAATCACCAATATTTTTATTTTTATGGTTTGAAAATAGGTTGAAATCGCCAATATTTTTTTTTAATGGTTTGAAAATAGGTTGAAATCGCCAATGCAAATATTTTTTTGGTTTTAAAAACATTACAATTCGCCCATGCAAATATTTTTGGGGTTTTAAAAACATTACAATTCGCCAGGATTTTTTCACAAACTTTGAGCGATCATGGCTAATTCGCCAATGGAGATTATTATTTTTCTTCGTGAACTACAAAAATTCGCTCGTAAAATCAAAATTTTCCTCGAGAATTACACAACTTTCGCTAGGTTTTTACACCTTGTCCAAGGGGGGGGTTTCTTAAAGTTTTCCCTGATTTAAATGTGACTTAAACTTAAATGTTATATTCCATATATATATATATATTCTTTCTAGGAGATTGAGTTTGACTCGAGTTCAAAGAATTTATTCAATGTGGGAGAGAGAGAGAGAGAAAGCAAAGATAATTCTCCAATGTAGAATATTTGGTGAGCACTAAATTTGGTGCTTTCCCAATGCAAAAAATACATTTTTCACATTTGGCAAGCACCAAATTTGAAAATATGCATTTTTTGAATTTGGTGAGCACCATATTTGGTGCTCGCCAAATGTTTTGCATTGTGAAGTACCAACACTTTGGGTTGGATTTCCCTTGGGCATCCAACCCAAAGGGTTGGACGACCATTTCATGCCAATGAGTGCCAAACACCTTGATGGGGGCCAAAAAAAGGTAGGCATATTTTTGTTTGCACATCTTGGTGCACTCACCCAAATATTGTAATTAGCTATGTAGGTCACAATAGATAATGTATGATCTCGAAACATCATATAATGAGGAAAATGAAATTTTCATGTGAGTGTTGAACATTATTAATCAATACTTGTTTTAAGGATACAATTTATGAAGCCATGGAATGGGGAAATTATGTTGAAATGGTCAAAATTGGAAGTTACAAAGCATCTTCCCAATTTGGATGTTATGGAAAATATTTCAAATACCCTAATGGAATACCTTGATTTGTTGAAGTTGTCGATTGGGAGTCATATAATATTGATGATCTTTGTTAGAGAGGTGTAATATGTGTAAGATGAGTCACTTACTGTTGGTATTTTGATGATGTTTAGTTGTGATTGTCATTGATGGACACACACTTATTTGATGAATGTATTATTCTCAACCGGTAGTTGTTCTAATCGGTATTGTATGTATAGTCTTTATTTGATTGAAGACTATCGGTGTTTCAAAGAAGAAGTTTATCGGTCAAGTGGTATGAAGACCTCAAGCAGAACGGAGACCCCGAGCGACAGTTAATCTTTTGATCAGATAGACTATGATCAAGTTTTCCAGTCTTCACCTGTTAATCGGTGATTAGTATATGTAATTAACCGGTATACATGTATACATGTAATGTGTGTCGTGTTACCAAATGTGTCTAGATGCACTGTACCTAGGAAATTGTAATCTAATCCTATTGGACCAACATGAAATCAAGTTCCTATTTAAGGACATCATGTCTAGGGTTTTAAAAAGAGAACAAAAGTTGATGTGTGCGAGTCTTTGAGAGGAAATGTATCTCGTGACTGAGATTGAGAGTGCAAAGCATAGAAGACTGAAGTAATGCTTGAATGCATTAACAAGGAGTTATCAGGAATCTAATCAAGCATTATGTGCTACTATCTAGATCATTCACTTGTTGATTACTAATATCTTCGACAAGTCTGAAACCTTAACCGGGTAGGCCCAGCCAAGCCTATTGTAAATCCTCTAACAAGGTGGTTCACAGTCGTGGATCTGAAATCCTTTAATAGGGTAGTCTTTAACAGGACTTATCTCCTAATAGAGATCTGGATTCCTAACAGAATCTATTCTGGTGAAGAACATTGTAAGACCTTAATTGGTCTGACCTTAACTGGTCTGGTTACTATTCTGCAGATAGTTGACTTGTGAGTTTTACTCACCGTGGTTTTTCCCAATTGGGTTTCCACATCAAAAACAACTTGTGTTATGGTGATTACACTTTTGTGGGTGAATTCTTTATTTGCTATCTGGTTTGTTTTTGTTCTAATCAAGTTATTGTTTAACCCACTTCACCGGTCAATAGTTAAACTATTTAAGTATTTATTGCGATTATTAGGTATACTAATTCACCCCCCCCCCCCTCTTAGTACTCATCACTTACTATATTGAGTTGCTTGACCATGATTATGAGGGTGTTAGCTTTTATTATGGGTCATGATTTTGACTTATTATTTTAGATACCACTTGATGATTTCTAGTTTTTTATTTTCTATATATTGGAGACATGTGATAGAGGATTGTATGGTTCTTTTGTAGGAACTCTCATGCTACTATATTAATGCCATAGTAATAAGTGATTATATTGGCATGTGTGCATAATTGACTATGATTAATTCAAGTTTAGGTCTCTTTAGTGGTGGATATTTCCCTTAAGATATTTTTAACATATATCTAATGTTGATTATATTTTTTATGTTTTCTTCTTTAATGGTATATTAATATTGTTGGTTTATTCATGTGCTTAATTAGGTTAAACCACCATCTTATTAATAGTTTAACTGTATCTTTTACCTCACTAATAAAAAAATATCTTGAATCAATCTTTGATGGAAATTCCATTTTAATTAGATTCCTTTGATTATTTTTATGTTAACATTTCCATGTATTTGGTCACTAGTTTGTGAGTTGTGGAGCTGAAACAAGTAGTTGTGGGTTGCGTTAAATTCACTATTTCAAAATCTATGATCAACAAGGTTATGTAGGTTAGTTGTCATTGATGGAAGGTGGATAGAATTGAGACATGAAATTCATTGAAGACTTGCTCAAGTAGTGAGAATCTCTAGTCAAATACTACACTAGTTATATATGGGATGCTCTTCCCCACCCATGGAGTGAAGTGAGTTGGTCCTTGATAAAGTACTTCACTTTGGAAGGTAGGTTCTCCATTGTTCATTGCTACCATTTTCTCTTTACAAGTACATCTTAGACAATCATTTAATTATCCTTCATTTCTTTATGATAACTTTATTTGAAAATTTTATTTCTATTGGTGCTTCCCCTCCTTTACAGCAAGGCCTAACTTAGTACCTTTAATAGTTCAACTTGGTATATACCCCTACTAATATATTAAATCCTAGTGGTTGAATTATTGAACATGTTGTTAAAACTCGTATAGAGAAAGTTATGATTAAAAAACCTCCCACATCTTCTTCTAAACCATTTGTTAAGTCATAGAATAATATTCCTCCCACTACTAAGTAGGTAATGCAACCTAAGCTAGTGAAGACCCCCATTATCAAAAAAATTCCCCAAGTCAATATTATGGCCCCCAACCTAGATCTTATGTAAAATCCAACAAAAAGAAGTTCCTAGACCTCCATGAATTGGAGAAAATATTTTTAATCCTTTAAGAAGGTTGCTATGAAAACCCCCTTGTAACTATAAAGTGAAACGTAAAAATGTTAAAGTCAAGTTTGAAAAAGACATGCTCTTCATTAATGCAAAATATGTGGCTAGTGGTATGGACCATATTGGTTTTGGTGATAACCCCATTTCTAATGTCTATAGGATAATAATGGTGCTACAAAGGGTATGACTAAGAGTGAGAATTTTTTTATAAAGCCTGCTAATCCCCCTTCCTTTAATGTAGTTAACAGTGCTAGAAGGTTAGTTGGGCTTGCTAGTTTTTCTAATGGAATTAAGAAAAAGGGCATTGAGGAGGGTGATGATATTCTTGGTGATAAAGGGAAGGTAGTTGAGAAGATTCTTTCCAACTCTCCAAATGTATTGATTTTTTTTTTTGAAGAGGAAGATTCTTAGTTTGAGGAATCTAATAATAATTTTTGAGATTCTTCTTTTCATTCGAAGTTGCTCGAGGTGAATGTTTAATATTCTTGATGTGTTTTCTCAGTTTGAATCTCTTATTGAGAATAAGGAAACCATGAATAGGAAAGTTAATAATTGTTATACATGTGATAATAAATGGGTTGAATTGAAGGAGGGGATTGATATAATCCAACATAGAATGAATAACTATGAAGAAGCTTGGAACAAGATTATCAAGATGAACAATGACATATTACAATGATTTAACTCTAGTTTTGTGAGGCTAAAGGTTGATCTTAGGAAGATAAATTATAAAGACACTAAGGTGGAGCCTAAGAACAAAAGGAGAGCTGAAGAAAGTTTGTAGGAGCATGTAGGGAACCTTGATTGAGAGGTCAATTTAATTTTACTTATCGAGAATCAATTTAAAAAAAAGCCCACCTTAGATTTGGTTGGTATTTCCTCCATGTTTTTCTATTGTTATTTTTGGTGTTGTTTCTATGCTACTTCTTTGAAACATAGACCTATGTTTTCTAGATATTAGTTTTGTTGGTTTTTTTGTTTCATAACTCTTTCATTTTTATGAGGGATTAGGACCCTTGTTTCCCTTTTATGTATCAAAAACATTTCTATGTATTTTTGTTATATTATAATGAAAATGGGGTGTTCTAAATGAGCAATATTTTAAGAGAGTTTAGATATTATTGGCTAGTTATAATTTTATGTTTGACTAAAAATAATTCTAAAAATGGGTTGGTGTATGCTTTTTATGTTGAAGAACAAAGAGATTTCATAATGGTGTTCTTTCTCCATTAGACTGTGTGAGAATTTTTTTATCAACATTTTGGATCACATTTATCTCTCTTCTATCCTGATGATGGATCACAACTTGTGATCCAAAACATTGATACAAAAATATTCTCATACAATCTAATTCAGAAAGAACAACATTATAAAATTATAGATTGTGGAAATATGATATCATTGAATAAAGAGATTATCATATTTTAGACTATCCAAATTCTATATATGTATATTAAACTAATTTTGTTGGAATTATAGAATTGGTTGTCTCATTTATTTTGTATTGTGTAGGTCAAGAAAAGAATAGAGTTATGTCAAATAACAAACTCCTTTTTAAGTTAGATTAAGCTATAAGGTAAATCCTAGTCAAAGAAAGGCCAGTCATTGTTTTCTACTTGGCAACAAAAATCTTAGACTCTGAATCTTCCTTCCCTGCTCCTCATTAATCAATGGCAGGCCTGTCTGTCGTCCTTGTGAGTTACCTCCTCCACCCGTGGCTGTCCACTCATGCACAAACAACCTACACTACACAAAACAAATCTGTATTCGTTTTGTATAGTGTAAGAAAAGAAAGAGTAGAGATTTGTCAAAGATCAAACTCCTTTTTAAGTTAGACTAGGCTATGTGATGAATACTACTAGTCAGGCATTTGGCCAGAGTCCTGGTTTTCTACTAGGCAACAGAAATCTTAATCTTCACTCCCTCCATGGCAGGCATGTCAGTCGTCCTTGTGCTTTACCTCCTCTTCCACCCATGCCTGTCTATTCAAACACAAACAACCTTCGTCTTTCCTAGACTGACTGGCTTAACCAGTAGAAACTTGTCAAGCCTGTATTTGCAAGGGAACGCTGTAACGAAACCCAATCTCATAGGTATCCGCCTCACCAATCATTCAGAATACATTACTGGCAGTGTTTTATACTCAGAAGCTGTGCGTATGAAAGAACGAGGGTCCAAGAATGCAACTTTATCATTCAGCACTACTTTCGTTTTCGCCATGGCTCCGTCTTCACAGCATTCGATAAGTGGGAATGGACTGACATTTATCATAATGCCCAAGAAATCACATAAGGCTGGCCAACAAGATTCATATCTTGGCTTGTTCAATTTCACAAGCATGGGACAACCTTTCAATCATCTGTTTGCAGTAGAATTCGACACGGTAAAGAACCCAGAATTCGATGTCATCAACGACAATCACGTTGGAGTAGATCTCAACTCTCTTCATAATGTAGAATCTAAAACTGCAGGTTACTGGGCTGGTGATCAGTTCATTCAATTAGATCTGAATGGGAGAAGGAATATTCAAACTTGGATAGACTATGATCATCTGCAAAATCAGCTCAATGTTACCATAGCTCTCGCTGGTTCACTTCGCCCGGAAAGACCTCTGATATGGAAAAAAAATTTGAGTTTGTCGAGCATTCTGGAGGAAGAAATGTATGTTGGTTTCCTGGCATCTACTGGAAAATTCGTTCAAGAACATTACCTTCTCGCCTGGAGCTTCAGTACTAATGGAACGGCACCGGCCTTAAATGCATCTATTCTTCCATTCTTGACAGACCCAGAATCCAATTCCAATAACCTAATATCCCCGCTAAGAGTCGGCGTAATAACCGCTTTCGCTGTTTTCCTAGTGCTCGTGGTTGCAGTTGTGTGGTTTAAGAGAAAGCAAAACAGAGAGCTAATTGAAGACTGGGAGATGCAGTATTGGCCTCATCGAATTAGCTACAAAGATTTAGCTATTGCAACCCAAGGGTTTGGAGAGAAGCAAGTCTTAGGGTTTGGAGGTTTCGGCAAAGTGTACAAAGGAATCCTTCCTAGTAAAGGCTTTCAAGTGGCTGTGAAATCTATCTTTCGAGAAACCAGTGAAGGAGTGAAGGAGTTCATAGCAGAGATTTCAACTCTTGGTCGTCTCCAGCACCGGAATCTAGTGCAAATCAGAGGATACTGCAGGCAGGGACAAAAGTTTTTCATAGTGTATGACTTCATGCCAAATGGAAGCCTGGATAAGATGATATTTAAGAATCCTTCCCGAGTTCTAGAATGGGCTCAAAGGTTCACAATTCTCAGGGACGTGGGTGCAGGATTGCTGTATCTTCATGAAGGATGGGAGCAGAAAGTGGTGCACAGAGACATCAAATCTTCCAACGTTTTGTTGGACTCAGAGCTTCATGCAAAACTGGGGGATTTTGGGCTTGCTCGTCTGTATAGGCATGATGGGAACTCCCTAACCACACGTGTGGCCGGAACCCCTGGCTATATCGCTCCAGAATTGTTAGCCACTGGAAAGGCTACCACCAGCACGGATGTATTCAGCTTTGGAGTTTTGATGTTGGAGGTTGCGTGTGGAAGGCGTCCTGTAGAGTCTCCTCTAGATGATTCTCAAGTAATTTTGTTAGATTGGGTGAGGGAGCTGTATGCCAACAATAGGCTCATGGATGCTGCTGATCCAAAGCTTGGTGGCAATTTTGTTGAAGAAGATGAGATGAAGACAGTACTCAAATTGGGTCTATTTTGTTCTAATCCTCAACCAGAGGCAAGACCTACTATGAGACAAGTGGTTCAAATACTGGAAGGTGAAGCCTCCCTTGCTGTCTCTGATGTTCCTCCTCATTTCTGAATTAGAGGAGTCATCAGATACTTTCTCTTCCAAGTCCTTGCAAGAAGCTTGCTTAATAAGCTTGAAAGCATGTTTGTTACTAGGTATCTTTCTTGCTGCAAAATGTGTTTTATGTAGTTCTAGTTAGTCATGAGGCTGTGTGCAGAATGTTGAATTTATTTTTCAGACTTGAATATTTCTCTTTGCCTTGCCTTTGCAATTTTTGTATCTGGCTTTTATAAGCATTACAGATATTCATTTTCATTTGATACCTGCAAATGTGCACAAGATAATGTGTGCTGATTCATTTTTTCTTTAATACGTGCAAACTTGAACAAGATAATGTGTGGTGAAATAATACAACAGTCATGAAAGAAGTACCATAACTTAACAATTAGCAAGGCCAAGAAATTCTAAATTGTTTTATTTTGGTTTCTTATTTTAGAAAACGAGAAGGTACCTGTTATATAGAGAGCTACATTTTATAAAGAAAAAAACAGGGATTTCAAAATTGTCTGAATCCCTATAAAAACAGATCTCAAAAAATAAATAATATATTAAATTTAATCATTATCATGCAGTTTAAGATGCATATTAATCCCGGCTTATTATTGGCCAATGCATTTGGCACTTTCATAAATTTAACTGCATTAAACTTGTGAAAATATATTGATAAAAATTAGTTGTAGTATCAATTATCAACATACTTCCTCTTGATGCTAAACAGATTTGAAGGATGATTTCAGAGTGTCAAAAATCAAGCCTTTTAATTGCCTTTGTAAAGATATCTGCAAGTTGTTCTTGAGTCTTTATATACTTCAATTCTACTTCTTTTTTCTGAATCAAATTTCAAATGAATTAATATTTCGAATAAAAAAGCTTTGTCCTATTATGATGAATAGGATTATAAACTAATTTAATTATACTTATGTTGTCACAAAAAAAATATTCCAGGCTAAATTTATTTCTCCCAATATCCTCTAGAACTTTTCAAAGCTATAATACTTGTTTATGTACAAAGGTGACTACAATATACTCTATTTCTCTAGATGAAAGAAAAAAAGTAATTTGTTATTTTGATCTCCATGTAACTAAACCCAAACAAAGTGAAATACAAATACCAAATGTAGGCTTCTAATCCTTGAAACTACTCCTGCAATTAGAGTTACTAAAGTCAACAAGTTGAAACCTTTTAGAATTGCATAATAAGGAATACTAAAACTTCTAGTACCTTTCACATACCTCAATATCCTCTTCGTTTTCTTCATATGAATTTTGGATAGCTTAGTCATATACCTTGAAATAAGAGAATCTAAATAAGTAATTTATAGTCTTGTGTGAGTTAGAAACATCAATCTTCCAACATTACTTTTTGTAAATTGTTTCATCATCTATTTTAGTAATATCTTCTCTACATAACCCAACTCCATAAGTAGATGAAATGGACGTTGCTTTACATTCAATTGTACCAAATTTTTCAACATTATCTTTTGCATATTTTTATTTGATAAATAGAAGTTCTATCCTCACTCTAATGAAACTCAATTTCTTAGGAAGTATTGCATGAGACCTAGACCTTTCATTTCACATTTGTTCGTCATTAACAATTTTTAATTCATCCCTCATTTTAAAACTACTACCCATATACAACAAATCATCAACATAGAAACCTCATTTCTTATAGTAAAGAGTAGACCTACTCTTGCTTCTCTTGAATTTATTATACTAAAACTAATCATTAATCCTAGCATACCATCTCTTAGTGCTTGCTTGAGGCCATACAAAGCCTTCTTTAGATTGTATAGTTGGTGTTATTGTTTTTTACCTTGCGCTTCAAAACCCTATTGTTGTTGGACATAGACTTCCTTTTCTAACTACCTATTTATGAAGACACTTTTCACAGTAAAACCATTATTCTAATGGTCTGTTGTCTTGCTATTGATGCAAATATATCTTGATAATCTATGCATATTTTTGTATGAAGCCTTTTATAGCTAGCTATGCCTTAGATTTTTCAACACTACTATCAATGTTGTACTTAGTCTCAAGTAAATCCAATTTGTACCAATATTTTTCTTCTCATGTGGAATCTACGTAAGTTCTCAAGAATCATTCCTATTAATAGAATCTACCTCTTCTTGCATTGCTTGCATCCAAACCTCATTAGTACATGCATCTTCAAACAATGATAGTTCAAAATTAAGTTGTGAAATTAAAGTAAAATTCATTATTTCACTTCTCAAATTATCTTCCTATGTTGACTTATACTCCTCTAATAAATGTCACTTCAAATTCTTATCTATTCTTATCTATCTTGTAGAACTTTAAATTGGAGCTAGACTTGCACTATGGACTTGTAGTGCTAGAAACTAAAATATCAGTGGACTTTTCGTTAACAATATCATCATTGAGTCTATCATTAAAAATAGATTTGGACTCAACATGTCTTTTTTGGTGTTCATAAACTCTTCCTGCTTCAAAAATCACATCTCTTGACACAATCATACAATTAATAAGAGGATTTTACAACCTAAACTCTCCCTTTACCAAAAGATAACATCTCTTGACACAAAAATACTATTTGTCAGAGGATTAGACAACTTGTAGTCTTTACTTTGTTCACTATAACAAACAAAAATGTATGATTCACTTTTTTTGGATCTAAATTTATGCCTTTTGACCAACTATAGGAACATAAGCTTCAAAATAATTAGCATTATTCTTTCTCTCTTACTAGGCTTCATAAGGATTCACAAGTGTCTAGTGAGACTTTATAATTTGAAAATATACACTACAATAGCAACTACGTAAAGCCCAAAAAACAATTGCTCAATCTCTTGGTTTGTAATATAACCCTTACCATTTCCACCATTGTATGATTCTCCCTTTCAATGATGTCAAATTCTTGAGGTGTGTGAGAAATGGTGAGTTGTCTTTAGCTGCCACTAAGATCACAATAATCAGTAAAATCTATTGAACAAAATTATCCTCCATGATTGATTTTATCATCATTTTCATTTTCCATGAAGGCTCCAAACTTGTTGAATATATCAAACGCTTATTATTTTGATCTTAAAAAATTAAAAACAAAGATTTTCATGAATAATCATCAACAAAAGTAATGAAATATAATGACTTGCTTATAAATATTGTTTGCATAGGACTACATATATCAAAATGAACTAGCTAAAGTTGATAATGGATATTTTTGAAAAAAAATATTTTTAATATAATAACCAAACATTTAAAAATTGATGTCTATTACATCTAAAATCTTGTATAA
Organism: Cryptomeria japonica; assembly: GCF_030272615.1. NCBI lineage: Eukaryota > Viridiplantae > Streptophyta > Pinopsida > Cupressales > Cupressaceae > Cryptomeria > Cryptomeria japonica. The sequence continues at coordinate 335,580,221 of NC_081411.1, read as the reverse complement.
GTTCAAGTTCAGGTTGTTCATTTGCATTATTATTATTTTAGGAATGAAACACATTCACTAACATGATAGAAATCAACTCCAAAACTACTTATATGATAAATGTAAACATTAAAGATGAATACTAATATAATGTTTTCACTTCTTTTATATATCTTCTTAATTTATATTTCATTCTAATCAATCTTAAGAAAATTATTAACAAAAAATAAAATTAAAATGATGTATTATTAAAAATCTTGAAATATCAGAAGCTTCTTTATAAAAACATTTTTAGATTTAATATTCTACTTAAAATAAATAAAATGGGCTTCCTTTTGAGACACAAAAAACGAATCGATCATCAACTGAAAATTAGAGTTAGATTGTGGTATGAATTTGTACATAGAAATTTGATTTGTAATGTAAATTAATTTAATAAATTGTGCTCTAGCAGTGCTCTGTTTTCCTCTGTATTGGAGGTGCTAACAATTTTAGTTTAAAAAATAATTTTTTAGACTACTGTTAGATATATATACACCACTTTCAAACTCCTGGAACTTTCAGGTGAGCTGAACACTGTGTAGGCAGGAGTTTTATTGGTTTCAAACAGACCAAAATGGCGCTCCTCCTCATCTCCGCCCTTCTGATTCTCATTGAACAGTGCAAAAATATATGTATCAATTGTGGTTCCAGGTCTCTTTGGCGTTCCGGCGTTGGACAAAACATGCTTGATGAGATTGTTGTTGTAAGTTCGGGCATTGTCCACAGTAGCCACGACATTGCCTGCAGAAGGCCACCCGGTTTCAGTTATCACAATTGGAATATTGGAATGTCCCAGCTTTTCCATAGCAGATATAAAAGTGTCAACCATAGCATCGAACAAATTGTTATACATTAGACTGCCATCGTTCACCACAGTACTCATCGATCTGAACAATGCATAGTCTGCAGAAATTGAATCCGTGTTGTCTTTGTAGCTGAAGTATGGATAGACATTGGCCATGAAAGGGGAGTCATTATCTGACAGAAACTTAAGTATAGAACTTATATCTTCACCAAATGTTCCCTGAGAGGGAGGATATGAATTGTTCAAGACGGACGTTGCGTGTGGTGTAGAGACCTTGATGTCGTTCTGCAGATTGGCGTTACTCAATGCCGTCTGAATGTTGTTCATAGCAGGCAGGAGATATGAAACGTATGCTCTATTTGCAAAAACCTCGTTTCCCACTGCAATGTATTTGATGTCGACAGAAGGATAGAATGCTTTAATATTGTCATTCACCCATCCGTTTGCTGCACCTTGATCACCTGCAATCTTCTCAAGCTCATTGTTGCCGATTCCCACAATCACTTCAATTCCAGAACTCTTCAGCGCCTGCATGGCGTCCCGGTTTGCTTCGTATAATCTCACCTTTCCTATGTTCGACTTCAACAGAGTCACCACCTCGTTGTGAGAAGGCAAACTGTCTGAAAGCATTCCATAGCATACTCCTATCTTTTCACCATCTGCTAGACATAAGAAAGAAAGGATTTATTATTATTTATATATTTGAATATTAAGAGATTTCATTAACATGAAATCAATACAATTTACTTTCAGTACAACAAAATTTAGTTTAGTTCAATTGAATTTTTGAAGTTAATATGTGGGGGTTTTATTAACAGGTTATTTTCATAAACTATTAATACTAAAATATAGGGGAAAGTATTTTATGTGTTGTTTATGTGGGCATTACAACGTTTGCTTTTCCTATGTGCTCTCCATTATTCCTTTTTTGGGAATTTTGTTTGCTATAGTTTATGACTGATTCTTTAACAGAAATAAGATCCCGATTTTCCTTGAGGATCCTAATTTTCCTTTTTATCTAATAAAAAATAAAAAATATCTCTAAACTATAAGATTAAAACAGCAACCAATAGTAGCCACCTGATAATATTGCAAAACAAGCATATCACTAGCAATTGTGAAACCAACGAGTCATTCTCATGGTAGGTGGAGCTGTCAATCTGCGATTATAAACTCCATTGATTGAAAGAGCAACCTGAGCCAATTCCATTGAGGGAATAATTGATCCCACTGATTCACCCAATCCATGAAATCCAAAACCTTTTATCGCCTCCACCCTGATTCCCAGTTCACACTACCCTAAACAGTCTTAAATCATTTTCCAATAGAGGCATTGTGCATCCACTAGTAAGTTCCTGAATCCCTGTACCTAATTTTTTTTTTTATTCAATTGCAGTGGCAAATTTTCTCTAGTGTCTGCGTCTTCAACATTGATTCCTGAATCGTACCATCTATAGCTTTTATACCAACCTTAAACCCAACCACAGGCTCCTCGCTCTTTTCTCCTGGTGCATGAGGACTTGTCAGGAAACCCACATTATCCCACATTATCCTTGTCCTCAACATCCATTTCAACAGGATAGTGCATCAAGAGAGCAAGGAAAGTTTCATGTACAACTACACCACCCATTGTCCATGATTCTATAACAGGAATAGAACCCTGATTTTCCTTTCTTATCTAATAAAAAACTTATAACAAGATTAAACCAGGCTCTCAATTATTCCTTTTAAAGAACTTTTTTCGTAATAAACTCCTATTCTGTAACAGGAATAGAACTCTAAATTTCACTTTTTAATCTAATAAAAAACATATAATATCTGTCACCCAATAGTAGTCATCAGATAATAATAAATATTGCAAAACAAGCAAAGTACTACCAAAACACATTAGGGCAATTGTGAAACTATCCAACGGGCCATTAACAATGTTAGGTGGAGCTGTCAATCAGTGGTTAAAGCCCTACTATAAACTCCATTGATCGAAACTGCAACCAATTCCATTGAGAGAACCGCTACCTCATCCAACCCATGAAATCTATAGCCTTGTATCCCATTCACCCTTTACACTACCCTAACCGGTCTTATCATTTTCCAATAGAGGCATTGTGTATCCACTAGTAAGTTCCATAATCCATGTACCATATTTTTTCTTACAACCACACAAATCTGTTGGCAAATTTTCTCTAATGTCTAGATCTTCAACATTAATTCCTAAATCGTAGCATCTGTAACTTTTATATCAATTTTAAATCCAAGCACAGACTCCTTGCCCTTTCCTCTTGTTGTGAAAGGACTTGTCTGGAAAGCCACATTATCCTTGTCCTCAACATCCATGCACAACTGCATCACCCGCTGCCACTTTCAACATTCTTAGAAAATCATCTATAATGGTCCCTCTCGGCTAAACACATATCAAAACCAAATTCATCCCATCCTACCCATCATAAACTTCCATGCTCCAACTTGGATGTCTAAATATTGATAGCCCACAAGAATGAAGATAAAATATGTTTCATTATCAATGGGATAAGACTACCTTAAGCACCGGTGCCGATTTCAACATGATCATTTCCTCTAGAGGCTTTGACATGCCACATGGGATGGCCAAAAACATAAAACCTAGCTTTAAGGTGGTTGATCATAAGCTTATAGTTCAGAGCTCAATCAGGCCAATCTTCCACCTGCCTCCTTTCCAGATAAGATATATCATTAAGATTCACCCCTTCATTTGTCAAGTAATCCAGTATCCCACTCTGTGTTAGGTGCCCCTGTTTTTCTTGCTTGCACAGGACTTATATTGGGGGTGCAGTTAGAAAATTTCCTAGATTAGTACAGGAGATTTTGCAGTTAAATTTAGATCCGGACAAAATTTTTAAGGATAATTTCTTATTCAACTACCAACTGCTGTTTAAAAAACTAATAGAACTACCAAATTTTGGAACTTCAAATCTTAGGCTTACCCAAAATTCATTAGACTATCTGCTTTAAAATACTCTGAAAATTTCCATATCTTAGAAAACCTGTATAAAACCACAACCTAACAGATTTTCTTAATTTGAATTAAATCTATCCATCCAAAAAAAATGCTTCAAATATTATACTTCCTTGTAATATATTGACAACATTTGTATAAAACTTTATAATTTATATACCCTGAAAATATAACTTGGCTGCAACAATAACGTGAAATGAAACAACTGAAGAAGACAGCAATTCCAATTTCTTCCCTATATGCAAATGAGAGTCTCAATAAGAGTGAATCTCACCTGCGTGGGTTGTGTAGAATGAAACGATAATGAGAAGAACCAAAGCATAGCAGTCCTTATTTCCTTGCAGGGAAGCCATGCTGCTTTGCCAGACCGGACAATTCCTCCAGGCCGAAACATATAATTGTTTACCATCTACGTTTTGTAAGTATAGAGAGAAAAACTAAGATTACCTAAGTCAAGTCAGAGTCTTGACGGGTGGAAGAACGGTAATTGCGCGCAAAATCAGCAGAAGCAGCGAAAAGTCGCCAAAGTCATCCTCTTCGTTTAGTTCGAGTCAGATTTGAATAGGAACAAAACAAGATTCTTTTCTTCACGTTCTCTAACAGTAAAAGGGGTTCACAGATGTACATTCCGATAAGAATTCCTTTTATATTTGTCGAACGCGTATTGTGGTGGACCAATAAAATCACTGAGATAATTTGATGTATGTGTATCAGGGAAGTGTACCAGTAGCAGTCACAGATTTTAAAAGTATATTAGATTTTGATTATTTTTTAGATTTTAAAAGGTACATTAGATTTTGATTATTTTTTTGATTGTCTTTTTATGCAACTTAATTGCTTATAGCTATTGTTTTGGGTTCTGGGTAGTAACTATGCATACTGTGAGATCCGCTATGCGTGCAAAGATAAAAAAGTACACTTTTCAAAGTGTCACCTGATATTTGTTTAAAGATGCCCCAATAACCCTGCACTCAATTCTTATGTACAAATGAGCCAATTATGGTCCAAAAAAAACTTAAAAATGAGCGGCTATTGGTACATGTGTAATATTTTTATTTTTATTTTTTTAAAGTTAGTAATTAGGGGGTTGGGTGTGTAAGGAGTGAACGGTTATTAGAACATGAACGGTAACTGGTGCTCTTCCCCTAGGGAAAAGGATCTAGTAGTTGAGTGTGTTTCAATGGCTATGATAGTGTTTGTTGATTTAATGTTCATATTTGTTAATTTATTGTTGGTATGAACTTTAAAATTGTTATTGTGATGATGACTACCCATAATTGAATGAAATGTATCCCTAAGCACTAAAAAGCAATGAATCATGTGATGCCACGTTAGCGCACAAGTATTGGTCTCACTTTTGCACAAGTATTGGTCTCACTTTTGCACAAATATCGATCTCACTTTTTTTTGGACTATTTTGGACACCTTGGCAAAAAGCATGCTAGTGTAGCATCATATTTGATGATGTGGCCTTGAAACCTTAGTTATACACAGGGGACTTGCCAAGTAAGTTGCTATAAAATATTGAGAGTAATTTAAAATTTGTACATAGGTTTTTGAGAAGTGTAAAGTTAGGTGCTCGACTACTAGGTCCTCTCCCCTAGTTTCTTTTGCTTTCCTTATGTAAGGATCGTAAAAAATTGATCAAGGGACAGAATGTGTATTTAGAGTGTTGGATAGACAAAATGTCTATTTCTAAGTTAAAAAATTGGATAATTTTTTTGATAATCGTTTTTCTTTTCTTATGTCAATTATAAACGTCATAACTATAATGATGTCGTAATATTCATTAGTTCCATCCTAACAATTTGTATTTTCATCTCTAATTATGAACTTCACATATTTTCTAGTGTGAAAGAGGCGATTAATATGTTTGTTCAATTTAACTTCATTTCCACATTACTCTTGAGATATATCATGAATTCAACAATCAATAGTTAATTTTATATATAATTTGTTAGGGCGTCAAATTGTAATAAACTCTCGATATTTGAGTTTGAGTGAGTAAACTTAATAGATAACAAATTACATTGTTCTCTATATCTTATATAATGAGTTGGAGGAATACCTCAAGTGAAGATTATCGTCTACATTCAATCTCATTTCTTAAAGATTTTAAGAGTTACTTAAAGATGTGAGTTAATTACTATTTATATTATAATAATTAAAATTGTAGCATGCTTTCATTGGTTATTAGTCTTTGTATTTGTGAAGCAATTATATATTATAAATTTTCTTACTCAAAGTAAGTATATATATTTTTAATTCACAAATTTTAATCCAGAATATTAAAAGAAATTGTTGAGATTCTTAATGATAAAAAAATTTCACATCTTATTGCAACCTTTATGTCAATTGATGAATTGAAGAGAACTATCAATTAATAGCAATTATTAATGTCTTCTTTGATGATTTTTAAGTCACTCTATTTGTGGATTTATTGATTTATAACTTGATTTGTTTGCAAGTGGGTCGTGCCATATTTTTGAATCAAAAAGAAGTTACAAACTTATGTAACTTAAATTTCAAGTAAGAAAAATAAGCAATCAAACCTTACACATTAAAGATTACAATCAATTTACATTAAGAGATCATTATTTTTATTATAATCATCTTTGATAAAAATATATTTCCATAATTTAATATTAACCTATAAGAAGAGTAGTGTACTAAGGGAAATTATTCAGTTTTAAACCAAAAATAATATGAAAACACACAGGTCAGTGCAAGAAGCAGAGTCCACTTTTTGGCCAAAAAGTGGAAGTGTTTTCCCTGATTTTCAGATTTTGTCTCATTTGAGCTTAAATTTTGAAACACTTAGAAATTGAATCTTGGAAAAAGTCTGTAATATAAAAGATAGCCCTCTGAGTGTACTTTCCAAATATGTAATTTATTTTAATACCCACATAATAAAAAATAACTTTTTCAATGGAGTTCTAAAAACTATGTTTTAAAAATGTCTGTTTCAGGACCATACCATGCATGTGTACGACCCACACTTTTTGACACAATTAAAATTATTTTCTCAAACCTTTTTGGGAAATGGTTTTTAACACACTGAAGATTGATGAACATATTTTTTTATATTTTTTTTCTAATATTTTTTTTTAATTAATTTTTTAATGACCGTAATTATCTTTTTAAAAATTTGACGTGTACGACCCACATAATTTGACGTAAACTTAATTTTTTTTATTTTTTATTTTTTCAAATAGAAAAGAATTTTGTGTAGATTGATGACATATAATTTTTTTTTCAAAATTCATTAAAATAAAAAGTTATTAAATTAACAAAATTAGTTAATATTTCAAGTTTCTAGACCCGATTTAGTATAAATTAAATGAAAAATAGTTAAAATAATTAATATTTAAATAAATTTACATATTTAGAATCTAGACAATATAATCTAAAATGGGTTTTAATTTCGTATAAAATTCTCTAATTACAGGCATGTAAACTATTTTAGAAGTTCATATTTGTGCTTTCATTCATGGAGATTTGAATTTGCAGGGCCATCTCTTAGGTGTGGCCATCCTAGGCCTATCCCAGGCCTAATCTTGAGCCAAGTGACAGGTTGTGGAATCAACTTCCACAGAACAGGGCCCCATTTTAAAATTGGGGCCCATTTATAAAACGGGGGCCTGTTCCTTTTTTTTATCATTGAATTTAATAACGGACCCCCATTTTAGAAACGGGGGCCTATTCCTAAATAACCGTTACTGTAAAAAAAAAGACAGATTGCATCAATTTACCACACTATCATTGAAATCCGTATTGACAAACATTTTTTACATCATTTGGCAGTACTTTTTAATGGGTATATGCATGAAGTTGTGGTACCAAAAAGGTGCCACACTTCAAAAAAAAATTAAAAAGCGCATAAGGCGCACGCACTATAGGGCGTGCACCCTATAGGTTTGGTACACCAAGCCTATAGGGTGTGCGCCCTAAAGTGTGCACGCCTTATAAGGCATGCGCCTTATGTGCATTGTAAACTTAAAAAAAACCCTGCTCCGCATTTTGGATGCATTCTGCATTCCAAATCCACGTTTTGGCATTTTTGGGTGCCATTTTCTTGTGCTCACCCTTTGTAAAAGCTTGAAATTGGGCACTAAGTTGTCCATCTCTCATCAAAATGCCGCCACACCATCGAAGAGCTTGAAGAGGTATGTATTTTTATTTTCTTATTGTCATTTTTTTATTAATTTGAAGATTAAACTAGGTTTATTGATTTTGATGCCCTCCTAAATGGCACAAGGTTAGCAACTGATAAACAACACAAAAGATACGAAAACCGTTAGTGTTAATCAATCAAAAACTAATCTAAAAAGGCATACCAAAAGAGACACTAAAAGCATGCTAATATATCTAATAAACAAAGCAAAGATTATGAGGCATCTCCAACTGCCTCTTAGCATGGCTTTAGCTTCTTCTCCCTTGTGCCTCTCCTCTCCAAGTTCCAAAATAGTGTAGCTCTCAGCAGCTTTTTGCACTATGGATGCTTATGGAGGATTGAGATTTAATATTAAGCTTCAAATATGAAATGAAAAGCCAAATACTATGCTAGTGATGCTAAAATGATTGATTTTACCAAAAAGACAAGATTTTAGTTATGCTATGCTAAATGCTCTCTAAAATGTCTATAGTCTAAATGCATACAAGTTTTCAGGATCTGGATTATGAAGGAATGGGCTCTATTTATAGGAAAAATGGAGCAATGGATGGCCAAGATTGAAGGGTTTAATCAAGGGTCAAGCTTGAAAGTTGGGGATCCATGTGCACAATTGGCACCAATGAAATGATGACAAATGTCCACATAGGGTTGGGTTGAAAGAAGAGGTTGGAGGCATTAAAGGCCTGAGAAGACCTCATGGTTATCTAGAAGGCTAAGGGTCAAGTCTAAGTTAAGATTACCCATTGGATTAAGAGTTAATGCAAGGATAAACCTTTGTGCAAATGATTAAGAGATAACCATGGTCAAAGCATTAAAGGCTTGATGAGACCCTTGGGTTGGGTAGAGGTTGAGTCAAAACAAATGTTTTAACCATGTAGGAGGGTTTGGATTAACCATTAATGGTTATTGGAGACTTTGTGGATTAAGTGGTTGAAAGTTGGAAGCCTTTAATGGCTATCAAAGACTTTGAGGATTTAAGTGGTTGAAGGTTGAAAGCCTTTAATGGTTATCAAAGACTTTTAGGCTTTGAGAAGTGACTCCATTTTGTTTAGGAATGTGACAAAGTTTAGAAGATGGTTTAGGCTAATTTAGAAGTAATTAGAAGAATCTAGAAGAGGATTAGATTTGCAAGTGGAATTGGTGGGTGAGGGAAAATAGGATTTTATTAAAATAAAAATTCATTTATTTCAATAAATGTGTGCAAGTTGCATTTGTAGGAAAATGCAAGTGGGGTGGGGATAATGATTTAAATAAATGTTTTATTTAATTTATTTAAAAGAGGAAAAGGGAGATTTTAATTAAATAAATTGATTTTATTTATTTAATTAATTGGAATTTGATTTTAATGAATTAATTAAAATAAATTGAATAATTTATTTAATTAATAGAAGAATGTTTGGGGATGAATTAATTAAATATTAATTTAATTAATTGATGGCTAGTGGATTTTTAATCAAATAAATAGCGAATATTTATTTAATTAAACTGGACAGATTTGTGTGACTACAGATTTAAATTTATTTTCATTATCAAGAAACGAGATTAGACAAGAAAATGTTGAAAACACTCAATCACCTCCTCATGAAGATGATATTGAAGAAGAAGCACATCAATCACCTCCTCATGAAGACCATATTGAAGAAGAACACATCAAGAACCTCCTACAATCCCTAGACATCCCATAGGTACACAAGAAAACCTATTAGGTCAAATAGAAAATAGCCAAAAGAGCTTGAAGGTTTAATCACAAGGCTAAAAGATCCCACTAGAACAAACTCCCATGGGACAAACCTTGCTAGTTCTTTGCAATCTATTGTATCTCACATACAATCTATGAGTGGGCAAATAAATTTTTGGTCCCGTAAGAAGGAAGAACAAAAGCAATTTTATGCTGACAAATTATCATATGTGGCAGTGAAGAAAAAGAAAATTAAAAAAATTGACTCGTGTGCTCTTTTTACGGACCCCTGAACGAATCAACCTTTACACCCTGGATTAGGAGTTTCCCTATTCATTGGTGTCATCATGAAGGTATTAAGAACAATTTTTGGGATAGGTGGTGGATGGTATTTGATCAGCCCCCATGCAATAATCATGAGGTACCCCAATAATTTTTGAGAAAATTGTGCTGTGAGTTTGTCCTTAATGAGATCCCAAACTATTTTGATTTTCTAGATTTCCAAGGTAGAGGTGGGGGTTCCTCGCATGATAGAGAGGGTGCACAGCGTGATCCAAATCTCCCACCAAGACCCTTGAATAGACCTATGGTGGAGCATGTTATTATTCCTTCCATTGTGAAGGAGAGTATTGAGGTCGAAACTCTAGACTCGATTAGCTCACTCACTCAGACCCTTATACAGTATGCTAGGCCTCTAGTAGAGGGTGATGTGAGTGATGATGTTGATTCTTCTAGGCATCGAGTTCCAGCTTATTTTTGTCGATCTTGTGGTTCTCTTTGCACTTATGATCCTAATAGTTCTGAGAATTCATGTGCACGAGTGGAGTTTGCTACAGAGAACATTGTCATGACAGAATCCTTGCTGAACGAAACATTTGGCATTGATACCCAGGTGAATTTCATTACAAGTTCATTTCATTCTTTTTATTAAATCTTATATGTAAATTTGAGAATATATCTAAATTAGTAAATTATTATGATAAAAAATCAGGGTCAAAGTGTTCACAATACTAGCAACATTCTTTCAACACCCTTTTTCACTACTTCTTCGACTCCATAGGTATACAATGAGTGAAAAAATATAATTATTATATGTAGATAGTTGAACCTTATGTGAATGATTTTCTAATTACTCATTTTGGATGTCAAATAGTTTGATGCTAGAGCTTCAACATCAACACCTCTTAGTGTATTTCATCAACAATCTTTCACCCAGGTAAACAATTTATCTTTAATGTTGTTATTAAATAATATAGATAGTTTTGGCGATTAATCAATATACTTTGTTTATTTTTCAGATGTTGACATCAGATACTCCTTCTGCTGTCCGCGCGTCAATGGAGTGCGGTGTTGCTGCAGCAGTAGCGAGTTCAACTGCTTTAACATAAGTATGAGACATATTTGTAAATTTAGTAAATTTAGCATTACATTTGTTATCTTAATAATATGTTATTGAAAATTTTAACGACACTTGTATTTAGTTTAATTTATATTGTGATGCTTACAGGAGGGGCTTGTCACTCCAGATCATGAACGTGCACCTATTGTGGATGAACATCATGATTATTTGTATGCGGTAAGTGACTATTCTATTATATGTCATTCTAAAATTCAATTTTTGTATATGCTAACATCATTATTTTCATTGTATCAAGTGGAGTTACAAAAAAGTCTGGAGAGGAGGTCGAGTGGACATACTCGAAAGACACTTGCATCATATACATCTCCATCCCCTCGATAGGCAAAGATATCTCGTGATCTATTTCCTTCCCCTAGAGGGAAATGAATAGAATAGGGTCCTATGTTGTATGCCTATATGGCAATTTTGAACATATGTTTTGTATTACGAATATGTGACATTCTATCGCCATATGGCTTTTGGCAAGCTTCTATTTGACTTTATTGGATACCATGTTGTATGCCTATATGGCAAATTTGAACATATGTTTTGTATTACGAATATGTGACATTTTATGTCCATATGGCTTTTGGCAAGTCCCTATTTGACTTTATTGGATATCATGTTGTATGCCTTTATAGAAATTTTGAACATATGTTTTGTTTTATGAAATTCTAAGTCCATATGGCTTTTGGCAAACCTATTTGTTTGTATTGGATATATTTGATAGTTTTAATGGTATACAATGTTGCATGGATTTGTAGCTTTTTGGTTAATGCAAATCATTTATCATGGTTATCCATAATTGCAGGACAAATGATTAGATGAATAATTGCACAAAGTTTATTGTTACTTAAGCTTTTAACCTAAATATGTGTTTGCAATCCAAGACACTAGCCACCCCAATGCGTATGAGCTGATGGTTCGGTGCCACAACACAACCCCGCAGGATCAGACAGATCGTTCTTATGATTAACGGGCGTTGGGAAACGCGATGCTGAATATTGACAACTTTGAGCAATTTGAGCACTTGGGCGATTTTGCTGCTAGGGTGTGGCCCACAACGATCGGGTGAGTTGGAGAGAAAAAAGAAGGCATATCTAGCATAAACTTGGCCACCCCAACGCGTACGAGCTAACAGTTCGGTGTCGTGACGAGCGGATTGAAAGATGGGGCATTGTGCAACTTTTCATTGAACTCATTTGACGCTTTTTGTCACAATCGAGAGAGAGTCGCCACGAGCAAATGGATCTGAGTCTACCGAAACTGAGAGAGGCTTTTTTAGAGTGCCATAACATGACCCCATAGGATCTGACAGATCATTCTTATGATTAATGGGTACTGAGAAACGTGATGTCGAATATTGACAACTTTGAACAATTTGAGCAATTGGGCGATTTCGCTGCTAGGGTGTGTCCTGCAACGATCGAGCGAGTTGGAGAGAAAAAAGAAGGCATTCCTAGCATAAAATCGGCTACTCCAACACGTATGAGTTGTTCGGTTCTGCAATGAGGGGATTGAAAGATGGGGCATTGTTCAACTTTTCATTGAATTCATCTGACACTTTTTGTCGCAACTGAGAAAGAGTCACCACAAGAAACTGGATCCAAGTCTACTGAAACTGAGAGAAGATTTTTTAGAGTGCCATAACATGACCTCGCAGGATCAGACGGATCGTTCTTATGATTAATGGGCATCGAGAAACGCGATGCTGAATATTAACAACTTTGAGCAATTTGAGCACTTGGGCGATTTCATTGCTAGGGTGTGTCCCGCAATGATCAAGTGAGTTGGAGAGAAAAAAGAAGGCATTCCTAGCGTAAAACTGACCACCCTGACGCATACAAGCTGACGGTTCAGTGTGGCAATGAGCGGATTGAAAGATGGGGCATTGTGCAACTTTTCATTGAACTCATCTGACGCTTTTTGTCGCAACCGAGAAAGAGTCGCCACGAGCAACTGGATTTGAGTCTACCGAAACTGAAAGAGGCTTTTTTAGAGTGCCATAACATGACCCCGCAAGATTAGACAGATCGTTCTTACATGTCGCTAACATCGAGAAAAACCATGCCGAATTTTGATAATTTTTCACACTTTGAGTGATTGCCAACAAATGAGCATTTTTTACTTCTTTTACCATATTAGCAGGGTATACTTCACGAAATGATCCCATGTGATCTCTAATGGTCCAAAATGACATTATTTACATAAAATCACACAAAACAAGACAAAAACACAATTTTTTATATTACAATGCTTTGAGTAGTAAAAAATACAAGTCATGTACATATATCCAAATAAGATTGATATTATAATTTTTAACATTTACATTTAATGCAATGAACCATCTGGATCTGCTCTACTCTTTATCATGTCTAGTATGGCCTCATGGTCAGACTCACGAACCTTCCATAGGTTCTTGTTTAGTGGTCTACCCCCATATCTGATCAAATGAACATTTGAAGCTACAACAAGGTTAGAATAATGAAGAATCTTCCTATGTGTCTTGAAGTCCTTGAACAACCACAAGTTAGACTTCTTCACTGGGTACCTTCTAAGCCATGTACTAGTAACAACTACTGATCCTGTGGGGTACTCAATATTTTCTCCATCTACCACAAGGCAATCCAATTTCTTTTTTGCGTCCACACAATGACACAGGTAATAATTTGTTCCTTCTTCATTGTCTTCAGCTGCAATTACTACATAAACATGTCTTGCAATGATAAAGTGAGAATAATCTAGCAAACAAGTAAGGTAAAATATTAAAGTACAAAAAATTGCATGAGGATAATTTACCTGGTTGGACTAAATCTGACACATGGTCAAAGTCAATTGATGCTTCCATTTGTGTGAGTTGTAGTGCACTCAGAGGTCAGTATGTCTCAAGTGGGATTAGAGGTCTCATACACAATTCGTCCACCCACTCCTTTGACTCATAGTCATTATAGGCACCATCTCTACATGGGAACAATAACATGCCATCCGCTGCATATGGATAGTCCATGAACCTGCATTAGATCTTTTGAAAGAGTGTAGCTCACTCAATCCTGTCAATGTACAACAATCTTCTAATTTTGCAATGTTAGTATCATCTACCAACCAAAAATATCTGTGAACTGAAGACTTACCTTGATTACCTGGACCAATTGTACCATTGCACCATTGAACAATTGATTTTGCATCTTTCAAGTTTGCATTCCCTTTGTACTTTAACTCTTCTCGTGCTAAAGCTTTTTTAATACATGCTCTTGCACCATCATGCTCCCCTTTTCCATGCCCAGCCTTAGAGAAATTCCACATACGTTGAATAACAGTCAACTTATGCATCCTACTCAACCAATAAAACATCTAAGAGTTCTTAAATTGCGATGCACAATTATCCGACCATATGATATGTTGACAGAATGATATGCCTCGACTAGCCAAATCATCATAGAATATCTAAAAAACAACCTTGCACAAACTCTGTAGAGTGTGAGAGATCATCACTGATGTAAAAATGATACTTCCTCAATATCTTCCTATCCTCTTCCATACTATCATGTGCATGAATGAATGCTATATGCACAAATATGGCAACTTGTGTGGAGTTGTAATATTGTGTTTGCACCTCATTCTGCGGTTGTAGTGTGTAGTTCTCTGCAAAGTCAACAATTGAAATGATTATATGAAGTGGAAATGTGTCCTTGCATAGCTTAAATTGTGAGTCCAACCAACGAGCTCGATGGTTATGCCTTGCATACTCATACACTATATTCTCATGAAAGATGCCCATAAACTGATACACTGGAATCTTCTCACTAACCAATTCACACCTTTTTGCTTCTTTTCCATCTTTTAGCATGTAGGCCACTGTCTTATATTTTCCAAATTCTACTAATTCATTACCAATTTCTTGTCCAATATCCATATGTTGACAAATTTGTCAATGTTGCAATCCACCACAATCAACACATGTGCCATCCAAGCAACACTTATTGTAATATACTTGACCATCTACTCTTTCACATAAGATGCTAGATATGAATTCCCTTGAAGATGTCGGTGGACCATTTATGTTGCATTCCTGCAAAACATTGTTAGCATGCAAATCTATACATATGCGTTGATAAACATCATAATGATTAGAAAATTCAATATGTACTCTACAAAAACAAGTTGTGCATGTGTGATTTATTTTGACATAAAAAGGCTTTACCATTTAAAAGAATCTTTGACTAATCTTTTTATTTGAGGATACATACGTTGAAACTTGGCAAAAAATTGTGTTCAAGTCATATCCAAAAAATGTTTCGGATGTGGATCACGAATTTTACTACCAATCCTCCTTCTTACAACATCTCTTTGATTTGGAGAGACCCTTGTGTTATTCTTCCAAAAATCTTCAATTAGGGATCTCAAGGCTTCAACAATTGCTTTATCTTTCCGTGGTAATCTACCGGAAAATGCCCATAACTCATTGTTATATGGATCCTCCACTCTTTGTTGCCTTCCCAAAGCTCTCATTAGAGTTTGTCTACTTATCTTCAATTGTTTACTTGTCTTTCTAAGGAGGTGAGCTTTCTTAGTTTGAGAGCTTACAATTGTTGATGTAATGACACGTCGTGTGGCATTACTATCTTTTGTGCGTGAGTTAGAACCAACAGTATCATATGCATTCATCAGATTCTTCACAATAGATTTGTCACTTGATTCAATCAATGTTCTTAGCCCAAGAATCTTCATTATAGGCCTAAATTTCAGATTTCTCATCATTTCAACAAATAGTTGACATCTTCCTATCTCATTTAAAGGCTCAAAAAATATTTTTTATATCCAGTTAGCATGTCTTTGACAAGTACGCTTCAGAATCTTGTCAACCATTGGTTTCAAAACATTAGCATCAATATCAATCAAATACTTAGGCTTTTTATGCAAAACTCTAGGAGGTGATCTCAAACTTTAAGTTACCTCAAGATTAGGAATGTCAACAACATTAGGGATAGGTGGCATACCTTCAACCGGAGATGAAAATGATGACATACCTTGAAATAGAGGTGTACAAGATGGTGTAGCTCCAATACTTGATGTCAGTCGTGAAGTACTTGCAACGCGTCAAATGTCATAGAGGGAGTGCATTCAATATGAGATGTTGTAGACACCAACGGTGTGCCAATAAGAGATGGTGTGCCTTCAACTTGAGATGTAAGAGATGGGGTGCCTTCAACTTGAATTGTGGTAGACATGATCTCAACCTCGAGATTCAATTGTCTCATTGCACGAAGGTTTTGCATCCGTTGCCTTTGTGTGGCCAATTTTGTCTCTCTCTTAGATTGGATGGATATTTTATGTTCCTCTTCAATTGGCACCTCTTCAATTGGCACCTCTTCTTCTATGGTATTCAATTTCCTTTGTTCACGAAGTTGCTTCATTCCTTCTCTTTTTTTTGCATTCTTAGCTTCACGCTCTTCCAGTGTTACATTTTTTGGTCGTTTCCTCGGCGTCATGATGATTTCTACATGTACATGCACATAAAAGAGAATAAAGTGAAATTATGCATCTATGACTGTCCTAATTATGCATATGTTAAAATGGATATATGAAATTGAAATTATTTCATGTATTCCTTTTCTAAATTATCCATATCTTAAAAAGGATGTATGAAATTGCAAATTTTGTTTTAAACCACTAAACAAATAATTTTCTTATGCAACTTCCTTCAAATGCTTTGTTAAATCTAATGTAAATCTAATTGGATTATAATCAATTTTGACTCACACTTTTATTCTAACGTTTAAACAAAATAACACTTAATAAATATTTGAATTCTAAAAAAAAGAAAATATTACCTCAATTATTCAAATTTGATAAAAAAAACTATGTTCTTCCTCTTTGACATTGCCAAATGAAAAAAAAGGTGGTGGGGAGCTAATGGAATGTATAAAATAACCTTGCATAAAATGTCAACACCATGCAAAAAGCATTTTTTTGTCTGATCATGCGTAGAAAGAAGACAAAATGAGAGAATCTGGGTTTGGATCACAGGTCAAGGGTCCCATATAACCGTTTTTTAGTGCAGCTCATTTGGCTAGCGCCAAATGACTTCCATTGAAATTTTTTACCTTTGATAAATTTATACTCTATACCCTATAACCTTTTTTTTGTGAAGCTCATTTGGCTAGCGCCAAAAATGGCGCTAGCCAAATGACTTCCATTGAAATTTTTTAACCTTTGATAAATTTCTACTCTATACACTATAGTTTGATAGCCACAACCATAAAAATTAAACCATATGACTGCTTAGGACATAATATGGTGTCTTAGGACACCATATGACCCCTTAGGTGTCGTTATAGGTCGTATAGTGTCCTAAGGGGTCATATGGTGTCTTATGACCCCTTAGGACACCATATGACCCCTTAGGATACAATATAGTGTCGTTATGGGTTGTATGGTGTCGTAAGGGGTCATATGGTGTCCTATGACCCCTTAGGACACCATATGACCCCCTAGGACACAATACGATGTTGTTATGGGTCGTATGGTGTCGTAAGGGGTCATATGGTGTCTTATGACCCCTTAGGACACCATATGACACCTTAGGACACAATATGGTGTCGTTATGGGTCGTATGGTGTCCTAAGGGGTCATATGGTGTCCTATGACCCCTTAAGACACCATATCACCCCTTAGGACACAATATGGTGTCGTTATGGGTTGTATGGACACCTAAGGGGTCATATGGTGTCCTATGGGGCCATAGGACACTATATGACCCCTTAGGTGTCGTTATGGGTCGTATGGTCTCGTAAGGGGTCATATGGTGTCTTATGACCCCTTAGGACACCAGATGACCTCGTAGGACACAATACGATGTCGGTATAGGTCGTATGGTGTCCTAAGGGGTTATATGGTGTCTTATGACCCCTTAAGACACCATATGACCCCTTAGGACACAATATGGTGTCGTTATGGGTTGTATGGTGTCCTAAGGGGTCATATGGTGTCCTATGACCCCTTAGGACATAATATGGTGTTGTTATGGGTCATATGCACACCTAAGGGGTCATATGGTGTCCTATGACCCCTTAGGACATAATATGGTGTTGTTATGGGTCGTATGCACACCTAAGGGGTCATATGGTGTCCTATGGGGCCATAGGATACAATATGACCCCTTAGGTGTCGTTATGGGTTGTATGGTGTCGTAAGGGGTCATATGGTGTCCTATGACCCCTTAGGACACCATATGACCCCTTTGGACACAATATGGTGTCTTATGACCCCTTAGGACACCATATGACCCCTTTGGACACAATATGGTGTCATTATGGGTCATATGGACACCTAAGGGGTCATATGGTGTCCTATGGGGCCATAGGACATCGTATGACCCCTTAGGTGTCATTATGGGTCGTATGGTATCATAAGGGGTAATATGGTGTCCTATGACCCCTTAGGACACCATATGACCCCCTAGGACACAATACGGTGTCGTTACGGGTGTCGTATGGTTTCCTAAGGGGTCATATGGTGTCCTATGACACCTTAGGGCACCATATGACCCCTTAGGACATAATATGGTGTCGTTATGGGTCGTATGGACACCTAAGGGGTCATATGGTGTCCTATGGGGCCATAGGAGACCATATGACCCCTTAGGTGACGTTATGGGTCGTATGGTATCGTAAGGGGTCATATGGTGTCCTATGACCCCTTAGGACACCATACCACCCATAACGACACCATATTGTGTCCTAAGGGGTCATATGGTGTCCTGAGGGGTCATAAGACACCATATGACCCCTTAGGACACCATGCAACCCATAACGATATCATATTGTGTCCTAGGGGGTCATATGGTGTCCTAAGGGGGTCATAGGATACCATATGACCCCTTAGGACACAATATGGTGTCGTTATGGGTCGTATGGTGTCATAAGGGGTCATATGGTGTCTTATGAATCCTTAGGACACCATGTGACCCCTTAGGACATAATATGGTGTCGTTATGGGTCGTATGGACACCTAATGGGTCATATGGTGTCCTATGACCCCCTAGGACACCATATGACCCCTTAGGTGACGTTATGGGTCGTATGGTATCATAAGGGGTCATATGGTGTCCTATGACCCCTTAGGACACCATATGACCCCTTAGGACACAATATGTTTTTATTATGGGTCGTATGGACACCTAAGGGGTCATATGGTGTCCTATGGGGCCATAGGAAACCGTATGACCCCTTTGGTGTCATTATGGGTCGTATGGTGTTGTAAGGGATCATATGGTGTCCTATGACCTCTTAGGACACCATATGACCCCCTAGGACACAATACGGTGTTGTTATGGGTCGTATGGTGTCCTAAGGGGTCATAGGGTGTCCTATGGCCCCATAGGACACCATATGACCCCTTAGGACACAATATGGTGTTGTTATGGGTTGTATGGACACCCAAGGGGTCATATGGTGTCCTATGGCCCCATAAGACACCATATGACCCCTTGGGTGTCCATACGACCCATAACGACACCATATTGTGTCCTAAGGGGTCATATGGTGTCCTATGGGGCCATAGGACACCATATGACCCCTTAGGTGTCATTATGGGTCGTATGGTGTCGTAAGGGGTCATATGGTGTCCTATGACCCCTTAGGACACCATATGACCCCCTATGACACAATAGAATGTCGTTATGGGTCGTATGGTGTCCTAAGGGGCCATATCATGTCCTATGACCCCTTAGGACACAATATGGTGTCGTTATGGGTCGTATGGTGTCTAGGGATAACTTTAAGAAACTCCCCCCCGGACAACTGTGTAAAATCCTAGCGAATCAGACATTATTTTCTGAGGGAATTTTTTCATATCGATGGTGATTTTTTTTTTTTAAATGACGAAAAAATTATTTTGTATTGGCGATTTTTTTTCTAAGGTACGAAAATGCCATAAATTTCTGGCGAATAATACCTTGTTCTATGGGGGAAATATTTATTGTGGGAGGCGAATAATTATTGTTAAAAGGAACAAATATATAATTGTATGAGCGAAAAATTTTACTCCGAAGGAAAAATTATTTAAATGTATTGGCGATTTTTATCCACCGCTTGAAAATTATTTAATTTGTTTTGGCGAATATTTTATTATTTATGGTACAATATATAATTCATTGGCGATTTCGTAAATTCATTGCCATTAATAGACAAGGCACATCACATCACATCTGTACATCACATCACATAATACATTGAGTCCGAACTCTGCATGATGTATCAATAAGCGCGACCTCTTTGACACGTAAAGGGTGACACATACCTAAAATCTATCAATGATTTTAAACCATTCAATGATCGTATATCAATGGATGAAGTTTTATTTCGGCCCAATTTTCTGAAGAGAACATAGCTCACCAGAAAGTGCCCGAAATGGAATTGGATTCAATAGACACGTATCAAATGTCACGAATCACGATCGATAATTTCATTCATTTAATATATATCTATTCACTTATGGCAATCCACTCTGTCCCCATGACTTCCAATGTGATACTTACTAATTTGATACTGGTTCATAGCTATTTCCAATTTCACACACTCGTGCATTTATGGGAAAGATTTGCAGAGATACGAAAGATTTAAATAAATTTATAGCAGTTAATACTGTTAAAGAAGTAATTATTACAATCAAGAGCTTCAACAATTTATATACAATCTCTGCTTCTTTCATCTTCAATTAGCCTTTGCCATTTGGTAGATAAATCATCAGAGCTCATGGTATTTTAGGTTTATAGGCTCACTGCTCAGGTTGTTTAATTTGTTGATCTATTTTCTCAAGATGGACACTCCCATCCGCTTCAGAATCATTTCTGCAGAGGACCATAGGGCCTTTCTAGGCTCTGTTAGAGACCCAACCCTCCAATCAGTCTACAAGGAGGTTGGGTCATTCACCAATGAAGCTGTATGGATGGTGCTGGGCAGAGAATTTCTGTGAAACGAAAATAGGCACCGTGTTAAAACGGACCTTACATCCCACTTCTTAGTGTCTCTTCTGGACTTGGGAGGAGACAAGGTGGATATGCTGATGTTGTTGAGGAAGGTATTTAAGGAAGACTTCCTTGTAGATGACATTACTCTTGTCGTTCTTGCAGAAGTAGGGGTGGGGATCCCTTGGGCGAGTGATTTATCCAAGCTTCTCCTCCCTGACCAAACACTGCCAGTGGCTAGGAAACCGTTTCTCCTAAACCTGAATGCGGAGTAGTTGACGCGTCACAGAAAATGGGTGCGGATTGGTAGGGACTTCCTCCAGAAATGGTTCCTCCTGGACGACTTTCCAAACTACATGTGGCTTGAAGAATTCTCTCAGCTTATGCTATCTAAAGAATTCTACATGGAAGGAGGGCCAAATTCTTAGGGCAAAATTGTAAACAATTCCAATACCTGTAGTTTTTTTTCCCTATGTCCTTGAACCCTAACAGGCTGAGTGCCAGTGGCTCATCATTTTGGCTTTTAAGTTTTTGGGGGACTCAAGTCTCTGACGAAAAAATTATAAATTTCAAAAGCATAAATATTAATGATAATTTTTCAAATTCCAGTTTGTTTCACTTTGCCTCTTATAGTCTTATGGATATAAAAATGCTTTCTATAATTCTATTTCATTTTTATTAATTAATTTCTTTCAAATGCTTTTTGTATATGAGCTACGTTATTTCAATTATTTGTTAAACAATGGAAATAAATTTAATACCGTGATCTTTTTATGTAATGCTATAAAAAAAAAAATTCATTTTGTTCCATTAATTATTTGTACATTGATTATGGTTGATTATAATTTTATAAATATATACTATATAGTCATTCAAAATACAAAATTTCAAAAGTTGCAAGATACAAAAGTTTATCGGTAAAGGTTTTTTCATTCAATTAATTGAAAAGTTTCAAGATACAAAATTTGCCCACAACTTATAGCAAGCAGACAAAAAAATTAGTTCATTGCCGATAGGCCGCTCACTCAGTCTCACTATCCCCCTGGGTCACCTCCTCCCAGTCCCTTCCCTCCTCGGAGGTCGATGCTTTGGCTTTCCCTTTTGCCGCTTCAACTTTCATTTTTGGAATGCAGTTTAGGAACCCGAAGTCAGTTTCGCCCTCCAAGCTTGCCAGTAGCTGTATGGCCCTTCCTTCTTCAGCCTTATCTCTCAATTCCCTACCAACCTCCATCCTTGCCACCACATGCAAAGCATTCAGGACTTCATCCACCCTCGTTAATTTAACAAAGAGTTTCATCGCTTCCCACCCCACTCAGGCTCGTTCACGACATTGGTATTTGATTTCATCCTCTGGGCCACGAATAAAAGGAAGCAATTCCTCCTAGTCATCCCCTTACTTAATTCGAATGCCAACTCCCAGTACCACCCACTCTAAGATTGAATCCAGGTTAATCAAAAAGTCCCCATCAATCAATTTGACCAATGTGATTTTTACCTTTTCCACTTCCGGTTCGAATTCACAGGTCCACGCCATAATCAGAGAGTAAACCTCCATGTTAGTTCAATATCGGTGACTAATATGTGCCACCTCCTCTACAAGCATCAATCGAGTTGCCGCCCACAACTTCTCCTCCTTAAACCTGAACAGTCCTTGCATTCGTTTATCAGATACTTTGCCCCAAAAGGGCACCAATTTCTTGTCTGTTCGAAGTGTAAAATTGGCCTCCATTGTCCCCTGCAATTTCAAAATCACTTCCTGCGAAAAATGTCTTACAGAAGGTACGATTTTACAAACTATAGATTTGTTTCGCAGTTGCTTCAAAGCAAAAAGTGGTGCACAAATCAAAAGGTAAAAAAATATGCCTCTATCTTATAGGCCGGGTAATGAATGTGCACGATAAGACATTAATGCCATGAGATCAGGAAAAAGATTTCCTACCATCCTCCCCTTCCTCCTTTTGCACGACATGCCGCAGACAACTCCTTGTGCAACAATTAATCGTCACCTTGGCATTTGTACTTTCCAAATTTTCTCGCCTTAACAGGTTGAGGACTGCAGTTGCACATTTTTAAAAATTAATACACTAAATTTATGTTGAACTTTTATATATATTTTTAAACTATTTTTGAAAATTATATATCGTAAACATATTTTCAAAGAATTTTGTTAAACTTTAAATTAATATTTTAGATTTAATATTGAATGTTTTCTTTTTAATATTAAACTTTTACCTTTCAAATTGCGTATCAAAATTTCTATTTTTATTTAGTTATTTGTTTTATTCTAGAAACTAAGTTACATGTTTTATACTATTTTTGAATTTCAAATTTTTACAAATAATATTAACATTATATTTAATAGTTATTTCAAACTATTGCACATCTTTAATTACAATTAATATTAACATTATATTTAATAGTTATCTCAAACTATTGCCTGGAATTGAACATTTTAAATTTAATTAAATAGAATTAAGTCTATAGTCTATAGAGTCATAGACTATAAATCTCTTTTTCGGGCGGAGTTTTAAAATGATTAAATAGACTTTAAAAACAGACCTGAAAAGTAACACGAGTATGGTGACGTGCCAGAAAATGGCAGAAGTCGTGAGACCCACTTCATCTTAAATAGGTACCATCGACCGTTGGATGAACAAAGATCAATGGCTAGGGTGGATTTCGGCCCGAATGTGGGAAGTGAACACCTTTCTGAGAACTTCACCCGAAATTGGATATTTTAAATTTAATTAAATATAATTAAGTCTATAAAGCTTTTTTTCGGGCAGAGGCTTAAAATGATTAAATAGACTAAAAATCAAACTAGATAAGTGACACGAGTATGGTGACGTGCCAGAAAAATGGCAAAAGTCGTGGGACCCACTTCATCATAAATAGGTACCATTGACCGTTGGATGAACAAAGATCAATGGCTAGGGTGGATTTCGGCCCGAATGTGGGAAGTGAACACCTTTCTGAGAACTTCACCCGGAATTGGACATTTTAAATTTAATTAAATATAATTAAGTCTATAAAGCTTTTTTTCGGGCGAACGCTTAAAATGATTAAATAGACTAAAAATAAAACCCGATAAGTGACATGAGTATGGTGACGTGCTAGAAAAATGGCAAAAGTCATGGGATCCACTACATCTTAAAACAGGTACCATCAACCGTCGGATGAACAAAGATCAACGGCTTAGGGTGGATTTCGGGGCGAATGTGGGAAGTGAACAGATTTCTAAGAACTTTGCCCAGAAAAGTGACACGAGTATGGTGATGTGCCTAAAAAACTGGCAGAAGTGATGAGACCCACAACAATTGACAACAGGTACCATCATCCGTTGGATGAGAAAAGATCAATAGCTTAGGGTGGAATTCGGCCCGAATGTGGGAAGTGAACACATTTGGGAGAACTTCGCCCGGAATTGAAATATTTTAAATTTAATTAAATATAAGTAAGTCTGTAAAGCACTTTTTCGGACGGAAGTTGAAAATTATTAAACAGACTTAAAAAATAGACCCATAAAGTCACAACAGGTACCTTGGTCCCTCGTCCATTGGATGAGCAAAGATCAACGACTTAGGGTGGATTTCAGCCCGAATGTGGGAAGTGAACACATTTGGGAGAACTTCTCCTAGAATTGAACGTATTATATTTAATGTCCTCAAAATTTATACTGAAGTAGTGAATGTTTTGTCCTTCGGCATCGAATAGTTATTAATAATAATTAATAAAATTACAACATGATTCTTAATGTCCTCAAAATTTATACTAAAGTAATGAATTGTTTGTCCTTTGACATCGAATAGTTATTAATGGTAATTAATAAAATTACAACATGATTCTTGATATTTTGCCCTTTAGGTTTTACTTTTCTACTTTTTAGAGTTTTCAAAATAAGAGACTCGTAAATCATAATCATCTTTCATTTCTTGGATAAACCTATAAAAAGAGGGAGATTTAGAAACAACTACTAGATTGAGGAATGCAAGTTGCAACAAAGACTGTTTGCGCCAATCTAGTGAAATAGAAATTCCAATTTTTGGGTAAAATCTAGAACACCTACATCCCGCCTTTTTTGCTTTTGGTAATCTCGTGGTCCAATTTGAGGGTTAGTATTTTCAGGTTTTTATCTAGCATTATTTTGAATTATTGACAATAATAGTGATGGGGAAAATGGGAAGCAGTAGTTCAACAAGAAGCCAAGTGAAAAACAAAATGTACCTAACCGAACTGGTTAAAACACTAGGTTTCACTGATGAATACCATGATATTTATGACCCTGCTATCCATGGTGAAAAGCGTATCATAGATATTAGATATACATTGTCTAGTAAGGCGGGAGATGCAAACAGGGTAAAATTTACTGTTTTCAACCCAATATTACAACAAAAAACAAATAAAATTGCATCGTGGGATGTTGGATTGGGAAGCATGATGTTTCTTGAAGTATTCCCTTGCCTTGATTTTGTCATGGTTTGCACCGAAAATTATGATGAAGATAAAAAAGCAATTGTCAATAAAAATACAAAAGAGGAAATTCTATCCATAAACGAGGGAGAATTTGCTCGTTTGTTGAACCTAGGATTTGAAGCCCAAAACTCAAACGTCCAAATTGACCTTGAAAAGATGGTAGGGAATTATGAGAGTCTCAATCCAAGTCACGGAGATTCATTTATCAAAGCTCTAATAAAGAGTGGTACTGGTATTGTGTTGGATCAGAATCATAAGCCTCCTTATGATTCTAACATTTTTGTTCCATGGGTTGGGGATACTATTTCCTTGCTGCCGTTTTGCCTAGGATTGGAAAATGATAGGGAAGTGGGTGCAAGCCTTCTTGAAATGATTTATAATATCCATTGTGTAGGTCAGCCAGTAAGATATAATTTTGTTGAGCACGTTGTTCAATCCATGCAAAAACAATTACTAATGATAAAAAAAGGTTCCTGTAAGACATTTAGGTTCTCATCCTACTTGTGCTATCTCCTTCTATCCAAGTATCGTGCAATATTCGAGACCAAGAAGCTTCAAATTGTGAGCTATAAGATTGATGAGAAGAGTGGGAAGAGAATAGAGTGTCCAATATATGATTGGATGCCAAAGATAAGGATGCATGATAACAAGAAGAACTACAACCATTTTGTAGACTTCTTTTTGGCACCAATGTACAATGAAATTACAAGCACTCCAATGCCTAGGTTGCCTGTGTCTTGTAGAGATTGCATTCAACTCGGAAGTCAAATAGAATTGGCTGACTGGTTCTTCATGGAAGAATTCACTGTGTTAAGGTTTTGCGGATCGACAGTAAAACCATACAGACTTCCAATACATGTGACAGACAAGGTATTTGCATTAGAGTATGTATGAAAATTGGAGAGCAAAAATAGGCACTTCCATGGTCAGCAAAAGAAGAGCATATTTCCTTCCTTGCCTTTCTCATGTGGAGGGTTCACATTTGAGAGAAAAGCATTCAATGTGGCACATGATTTTTTGAGAGTTTTTAACTTTGGTGATGAGGGTCTCTGGTAGTATGAGCCAATCAGTATAGTTCAAGAAAGGCTTAAGAAAAATGGGAACTCTTCAGCATTATGTCAACATGAAAGTAAACCATTGCGAGAAAAGCTTAGAAACATGGACTCTTGGGATAAGGTTAAAAAAGAGATGGAGAAAATTGCAGTTGATAAAAACATTTCAACAGAAGAAATTTCATCACAAATTATGGCATTGCAAATGCACACAAAGAGGACAACAGAGGAGGGCCAGGGAATCCAAAATAGGAGGTCCTACAATTTCTACCTAAAATCTGCTAATCCATCTAACAAATCTATTCCCAAATCAATTCTGCACGAATGTAAAGAGAATTATTTCACTCAAACCAAAATAAATTATTTTTGGAATATGAGGAGGAATCTCGGTGAACCAAAGACAAGTGCAGAATTTGAGAGCATTGACAAGGATGCAGAGTTTAGCAAATTGTGGGATATGGAGCATGGCAGGACTGAAGGTGATGTTGATGAGCATGAGGTTGCCATTGAGCCCCCTCCAACAACTACTACACTCTTGAAAATATTAGGTGGAGTCAGCGAGTCCATGAAAGAAAAATATAGCAAAGGGGAAAACCTTGTGGAAAAAATGGGTTTTGAAGGTGGTGGTCTAGGTCCCAGAGGAGATGGCATTTGGTATCCACTTCAGGTACAACTTCCATCATAGTCAAAATCAAAAAGTCATCTTAAACTAGTCATTGGACTTGATTCTTCAGATTCATCACGAATAGGTACTACTCATTACCCTTAGGGTCCACCTACATTTGTTTCAAGTTCAAATCCACAACCACCAGGTCCACCACCACATCATGGTATTCCCATTGGTGGTGAATCAAGTGCCACTACCACTGGTGGGGAATCTGGGGATAGTATTCCTATTATTGTTCAGTCAAGTGCCGCTGTGATTGATAGGGTTGGCATGGGTACTACTACTGATACTAGTTGTCTTGGTGTTGGATAAGGGCAACATCAAAATATCTCTCGCAAGAGGCCACTAGAGGTAGATACTCAATCTCATACTATTGATAATCCTATATCAAGTGCCACTTACACTAGGAATCAATCATTTGCAGCTTCATATCAGACACCTCAAAAGACTATGAAAACTACACATGAAAGTGTCAGTGGGAGTGGGACAGCATCAGGAACTGTTGTTGGTAATCCTGGTCAAGCATTAGTTAAAACCACAAGAATAAGTGGATCTGGAGCCTATGGTATTCCTATGTCACTTTTCAAACATTCAATTGCTTCAGCAAGCCTAGATTTTCAATTTCGTGATTACTATAAAAAATATGAATACACAACAAAAGCAAATAAAGAAAAAAAGAAAGCATTTCATAGGAATTCTGT
Source organism: Cryptomeria japonica (assembly GCF_030272615.1). Taxonomy (NCBI): domain Eukaryota; kingdom Viridiplantae; phylum Streptophyta; class Pinopsida; order Cupressales; family Cupressaceae; genus Cryptomeria; species Cryptomeria japonica. The sequence goes on along the minus strand of NC_081411.1, from coordinate 335,552,292 downwards.
GTCTGAAGTTGTAAACGAACAACCTGCAAGGAACATGATATTTCCAACATATGACCCACAGAAAGATATGATGAAGTTCATGGTTGTTATGCCCCCGGGCCCATCTAAAGATAAAAATCCACCACACAGTCAGATAGATCCATCTCAATTTCAAGTTAGCACCCTCCAAATGGATTTTTCCAAAGTACATAATGTGGACAAAATTAGTGTGTCAAAAAGGACTAACAAAGTGGTCTACACTTCACTGCTAAAGGTGGAGAGAGAAAAAAATAAACTGGAGAAACAAATAGAAAAGTTACAGGTAGACCTGGAAAACAAAAAATCAAGGAGGAAAGTAGCAGATAGTGAGTGCAATGATTTACAGAAAAGGATACAAAATTCGGGCTCTGCAGTAAAAATTGCAGAACAAGAGAAGATGAATGCAGAATTGAAGGACCTGACAGAAAAACTGGCTAAAAGCAGTGAAAAAATTGTTGAGGAAAAAGCCAGTTTTCAAAAATTATACAAAAGTTATGAGTCTATTGCCGCCGAAATGAGAAAATTACAGGACCTATTGGATCATGGGAAGGAAAAAGAAAAACATTTGCAAGAGGAAGTAGAGGAAGAAAGAAAAAAATGTGCACAAATGAAAGAAGACCTGCATAATGCAAATGATAAAATAAAAACTTTGGAGGATAGATTGAAAGATAACATGAAAAATACAATGAATTATATACAAGAAAACATTTGGCGGCAAATAATGCAGAGGAGTGAGAAGTTGTGTGAATGGTTTCAATTCACTGAAAGTATGAGACAATTTTTTATAAAAATCAAAGGGCACTATGAGAAGAGCACACATGTTTATTCAAAAGAGGAAATGGCAAAAAAATTCTGAAAGTAGTCTACAGTTCCAGTGACAGCTACTTGGCATCCAAGGGAATTAAGAGCCGCATTGATGCCATAGTTAAGACATCATCTATCATTCAAAAATGCCAAAAGCTAAGGGAAACCTTAGAAGTTATGGAAAGTTGTGGAAAAAAGATAGCAAAGCTGCAAGAAAAGAAAAATAATTTGATTAAACTTGGTTTGCCTAAGCCTGTTGACACATCAAATAAATTCATTGGAGAAGAAGCTTGCAAAAATTATGGAGATAAAAATGAAGTCTGATTTAGACTTGCTTCCAAAGGACACAACTCCCAAAAGCTTTCTGGAATTCATCCAACCATTTACAACTCTAAATTCGGTATTGGATGAAACAGTGATGTCAAGTATATCTTCTAAATATGTATTGTTGACAAAGTTGGCGTTCACTTTCCATAGTTTATAGAATATTGACCTTCCATCAGATGAAGAGTGTAGCACCCTACAAAAATTGGCACAAAATTGTTAAGAATCATAGTATGTATTGCACAATTTTCTTCTTTTATTCTTAATTTCAAGGTTTTATGTTTTTTCTATTTGCTATTTTGCTAATCCAGCCTATGAATCTATGATGCACTCACTATTGCTATTTTGCTAATCCAGCCTATGAATTTATGATGCACAGTGAAAAACTTCATCCAGTAAATTTGTATTCTCAAATTCTCCCTTGCTTTAACATTTATTCATTTCTCTATTTCTGATTAGTAGGTTTTAGGCACTGCTATTATCTATGTTTGATTTGTCATGGCGTGAATTAATATTTAATTTTGAACTCTATTTTTTGAACAGGAGACATCAAACATGTACCAGATGTTAAATTGCTAATACGGCCCATGATGGCCATATAAATATGTGCTGAGTTTGTGATTTTGATGTTCAGTGTTTACATGTTGCAAACTTGCAATTCGACCTGAAGCTGTTGTTGCTCCCTTGTTTCTATAAAAGGGAATTTAGGGTCATTTGCAATTTTGCAAAGGGTTCTGAAACTTTGTATTCACTTTTGCATGGACATTGGAGAATCACACATGAGTTGTTGTTGCTCACTTGTTTCTATAAAAGGGAATTTAGGGTCTTTTGCAAAGGGTTTTGAAACTTTGTATTCACTTTTGCAATTGGCATGGAGAATCACACAGATTGGTGTATTACTATTGAATGAATGGTATCATATGGCTATATTTTGAAAGAATTAATGAAAATCTAAGTTCTCTACATGTGTATTACTATTGAATGAATTGTATCATATGGTTCTGAAATGTATCACACAGATTTGAGACTCAAACATGTATAAATAAACAATAAACATTTCTGTAATTGTATCAATAAACACATTATGGTTTTTTTTTATTATGCTATTTTGAATCTAGAAATAGAAAGTTGAAAAATACAATTACAAATCAATATTAAATTCTAATTGCAAAAAGTAATATGCTTTTGTAATATGAATGATGAGATACAGTAATAAGATTAATAAATACCAATCTCTTACAGTTGCCATTCATCCTCATCAAATTCAGTGCTTTCTTGATTTTGATTCTCGTCTGTGGTTTCTTCACTCCGAGTCTAAGTCTGCATATCTTTGCTGCACTGTATCTCAATGCTACCATTAGGTCCAATAGTCCCACTGGCACTTTGGTTTGAAGTGTTGCCCAAACCTCTTCTTTCACATTTGGACCTCCAGATTTGCAGTGCCCTATCATAAGGAAAAGTGTGGACATCATACCTAGATGTATAGAGCCTCAAGCAATTTTCCAAATTTTTGTCTAGTTTGTTTCTTAGCTTTGATTTTAGGAACCCCAAAGCACTGAAAACTCTCTCATCTTCCACCGAACCCAATATCATGGTAAGACATAAATCAGCAAGCTTCACATATTCTGTCATTGAATCACGCAAGGATGGGTTCTCAGCTATATATTTCCAAAGCCTTGTTATTGATCCCTCTTCGCGGGGGTTCTCCATTATGGCATATTGTTGTTTCATAGTGTATGCAAAATGAGATGATTTCTCTCGAAGATGAGTTTCATCTAATATTCCATTTATAGTTACTCCATTAAATTCTTTGGATATGCAAAATTGTTTTATCAAAGTCAGTAGCTTACTTTGAAAATCAGATGCACTGTTGTGGCTCCAATAATGAGGAAACACAATAGACATGGCTTCGAGTAGGTTGTTAGGAGGGAATCTGCTTCTAATTTGTGAGGAAAGATCATATGCAATTTTCTTCATAGAAGTAGTTACAGTCTCAACAATCTTGTTGAAATCTTCCTTTGTAACTTTTGCTAGTTTCTTCCCGGGGCACTTTCTTGGTTCCTTGGGGTCAACCGTGGCATAGAAGTGCATTGGTATCTCAACTCCCCGTACATTGGCACATACCTCCCCATCTGCACCAATTTGTAAAAAGTTATCAGGATTGTTCAAATCTGTGAGTGTCCGCCACTTAACAAATTTTTCATCAGATAGTGTTGGTTGATTTCGATAGAGATTCTCGAGGGTCATGCATGTCATCTTACGCAGTGTAGCATATTCTGCAATATACAGAGCTTTTTTTTGGGCAGCCTTCATAATATTCCTCATTTCCTCTAGCATGGGCAGAAGAGTTGCTAAAGTTAAGAGTGTCTCTAAATTACTTAACCTGCCAAGAAGTTCAGGAAATTCTGGTTGATCTGATTCGTCGCGAGTTGTGTGAAATAGTCCAATCAAGGATGGATATTCTGAAAACACTTGATGCGCTGGACCATCCAAAGAGATCCATCTGGTATCATTATCCTTGAGAAGCTTATTCCCATCAGTTAATCCATCAACAAAGTGTTGAAATTCCATAGGATGTTTGGGACTTCGACAGAAGTGTGAGTAGAGCTCTCTGATTAAAATTTCAAATTTTTTAACCGAAGCAAACTTGCTAACAATTCCAAAAGCTAGATTCATTCTGTGGGCCATGCAGTGAATTGTAGTAATGTATAGTGCAAATGAAGTTTCAATCTTTGTACAAAGACCATTCCTGTGACCTTGCATTACCGAAGCTCCATCTGCTCCAACACAAACCAATTTTTTGGCTACCGTCATGTCATCCATACCTCCATATTCAATTAAACTTCTCTTTACTAGTTGAAATAAATTTTCCATTGTCGCACTCTCCTTCATTTTAGCAACAGATAGTAGATGAGGTTGGTGGGTATGATTCTCTATAGTATAAACATGCATGCATACCCATGAAGTATTGTCTACTGCCATAACTTCGTCTAAAGAAAATGCAATGAAGTTTGACTCTCTTATTTTTTCCTGTACATCTTCTTTTTCAACCTTAACAAGACAACTTGCCCATTCCCATCCATTGTTTACTGGCCAATGTCTATTAGGATAGTTAGGAACTTTCAAAATGTGTAATAAACCACTAATTGATGGGAAATCTGTCATAGCACACCCTCTGCTCAAAATATGAAAAACAACGCTTAACTGAACAACTTTTCCCAGTTGTTCTATTTGCATTGCTTTTCCAAAAACAACTTCAATAGAACCTTTAACTTCAGTAGGCTTCGTTTGTAATTTCTCATGAAAATAATACTCTTTGGCATTCCTCACATGCTTACATTCATCCTTTGTTTTCCATCTTATCACTGATTTTTCAACCCCGTCTATCATTTGTTTTTCATAAACTTTACCCATATGCTTTTCTATGGTGTCAAATTTTAGCTGCAACCTAATTTCCTTGTTATGTTTCCAAGTGCAAATCTTACACCTCCATTCTATTGGAGGCTCGCCTTCAATTGGATTCTCAACTGGTTCAATGAATGGATATTTTGATGCCCAATTAATTTGAAAATTCCTCACTGACATATCCCACTCCCGATCCTTTTTTGATTGTGGGTCACCCTTTTTTGATATGGCTTTTCTTTTCCCCTTCCGTGCATTATCATCAATGGCATTATCACCAATTCAATTATATCATTCCGACTAACTTAGGTATCTACCAAATAATCTTCTTCAAGATCATCCTGATCTGAGATATCAAGTTCGCCGCCGTCTTCAACATGTGGTGCAGGTGGTGAATTTTGTACTTGTACTTGTGATGATGTACCTTCCTGATTTTCATGAGTACCACAATCTTTTCCAATGCCAAAGTATGAAGACAACGTTCTGCTCTTTGTTGGGCTCTCCTGGCCTTCCCCACATTCAGGTTTCCTACCCCTCTTCCTGTTCAACATCTCCAATGAAATAAAGGCTGCCAAAAAAATATCAATTTGTTGAAGAGGCAATAATAGACTATAATGTATAGTATACTACTTCAAAAATATGATCCCTCACCTTTAGGCTTTAGGTCATTAGCAGTCCCCGATACAGTCAACAACAATGATTTTCCTTGGTCTGAAACTTCACTATTGATCAGAATTCAGAGCCTAGAACCCACCAGATTGTGTTGAGATAGATCTGATCTTTGCATGTATTTTACCAATCCTTATATGGCAAATTCCGCGGGAATTTTATATGGTATACAAATATTTGGCGAATCCCACGTAACTATAACATGACTTATGTAATTTTCAAGGTGATTATAGGTCGTCCAAATAATAGGCAAATACAATATAGTTGGTGAAAGTTGGGGTGAATGGAGACACGCATCGGCAAGATGTCGGGTGAATTGGGTCCCCCTCATGAACAAATCTTCACATGCCTATAGGAGAATTAAGGTCATCTATTAAGGCAACCTCAAAGAGTGTAGGCGAAACAATTAAATTTACCGTGTGTCCACCATATATTGTATTGGCAAAATCATCGCATAGAAACATTTAATTGCATAAAATATATGGCGATCAAGCCATTACTTTGACAGAAATTGATAATGTTTTGGCGACATGGCCACCCCCAGACGGTACAAAATATTCACCATTTTCGACATGGCCGACGTGAAAAATTTGCCATTGGCAAATATTCGCCACTAAAGTAAACTTTGATGGTGTCCTAAGGGGCCATATGGTGTCCTATGACCCCTTAGGACACCATATGACCCCTTAGGACATAATATGGTGTCGTTATGGGTCGTATGGACACCTAAGGGGTCATATGGTGTCCTATGGGGCCATAGGATACCATATGACCCCTTAGGTGTCGTTATGGGTTGTATGGTGTTGTAAGGGGTCATATGGTGTCCTATGACCCCTTAGGACACCATATGACCCCCTAAGACACAATACAGTGTCGTTGAGGGTCGTATGGTGTCCTAAGGGGTCATATGGTGTCTTATGACCCCTTAGGACACCATATGACACCTTAGGACACAATATGGTGTTGTTATGGGTTGTATGGTGTCCTAAGGGGTCATATGTTGTCCTATGACCCCTTAGGACACCACGTGACCCCTTAGGACACAATATGGTGTCGTTATGGGTTGTATGGACACCTAAGGGGTCACATGGTGTCCTATGGGGCCATAGGACACCATATGACGCCTTAGGTGTTGTTATGGATTGTATAGTGTCGTAAGGGGTCATACGGTGTCCTATGACACCTTAGGACACCATATGACCCCCTAGGACACAATACGGTGTCGTTATAGGTTGTATGGTGTCCTAAGGGGTCATATGGTGTCTTATGACCCTTAGGACACCATATGACCCCTTAGGACACAATATGGTGTCGTTATGGGTCGTATGGTGTCCTAAGGGGTCATATGGTGTCCTATGACCCCTTAGGACACCATATGATCCCTTAGGACATAATATGGTGTCGTTATGGGTTGTATGCACACCTAAGGGGTCATATGGTGTCCTATAGGGCCATAGGACACAATTTAACCCGTTAGGTGTCATTATGGGTTGTATGGTGTTGTAAGGGGTCATATGGTGTCCTATGACCCCTTAGGACACCATATGACCCCTTAGGACACAATATGGTGTTGTTATGGGTTGTATGGACACCTAAGGGGTCATATGGTGTCCTATGGGGCCATAGGACATCGTATGACCCCTTAGCTATCGTAATTTGTCATATGGTGTCATAAGGGTCCACACCATATGACCCTTTAGGACACCATATGACCCATAACGACATAGTATTATGTCCTAGGGGGTCATATGGTGTCCTAAGGGGTCATAGGACACCATATGACCCCTTAAGACACCATACGACCCATAACGACACTGTATTGTGTCTTAGGAGGTCATATGGTGTCCTAAGGGGTCATAGGACACCATATGACCCCTTAGGACACCATATGACCCCTTAGGACACCATATGACCCCCTAGGACACAATACAGTATCATTATGGGTCGTATGGTGTCCTAAGGGGTAATATGGTGTCCTATGACCGCTTAGGACACCATATGACCCCTTAGGACATAATATGGTGCCGTTATGGGTCGTATGGACACCTAAGGGGTCATATGGTGTGCTATGGGGCAATAGGACACCATATGACCCTTTAGGTGATGTTATGGGTCGTATGGTGTTGTAAGGGGTCATATGGTGTCCTATGACCCCTTAGGACACCATATGACCCCCTAGGACACAATATGGTGTCGTTATGGGTCGTATGGTGTCCTAAGGGGTCATACGGTGTCTTATGACCCCTTAGGACACCATATGACCCCTTAGGACAAAATATGGTGTTGCTATTGTTGTATGGTGTCCTAAGGGGTCATATGGTGTCCTATGACCCCTTAGGATACCATATGACCCCTTAGGACACAATATGGTGTCGTTATGGGTTGTATGGACACCTAAGGGGTCATATGGTGTCCTATGGGGCCATAGGACACCATATGACCCCTTAGGTGTTGTGATGGGTTGTATGGTGTCGTAAGGGATCATATGGTGTGTTATGACCCCTTAAGACACCATATGACCCCTTAGGACACAATATGGTGTTGTTATGGGTCGTATGGTGTCATAAGGGGTCATATGGTGTCCTATGACCCTTTAGGACACCATATGACCCCTTAGGACACAATATGGTGTCGTTATGGGTCGTATGGTGTCCTAAGGGGTCATGTGGTGTCCTAAGGGGTCATAGTACACCATATAACCCCTTAGGACACAATATGACCCCTAATGACACCTAAGGGGTCATATGGTGTCCTATGACCCATTAAGACACCATATGGTGCCGTTATGGGTTGTATGGTGTCTTAAGGGGTCATATGGTGTCCTATGACCACTTAGGACAAAATATGGTGTAGTTATGGGTCCTATGGTAACCTAAGAGGTCATATGGTGTCCTTTGACCCCTTAGGACACTATATGACCCCTTAGGTGTCGTTAGGGGTCATTTTGTGTCCTAAGGGGTCATATGGTGTTTTATGACCCCTTAGGACCTAGAGAGAGTAGGGAGTGAGGAAAAAACTGAGGGAAAGAGGTGAGAGAGGGAACTAGATGGGTGTAAGGATGAAGAGGGAGATAGCTTGAGGGATAGGAGAATAAGGGAATTGGGAGACCTAGAGAGGGGAGGGACAAAGAAGAGTTTGTATCTATTCCACATTTGACGTGCACCAAATAGGGAGAGTGCCAAATGTGTACATAGAAACCCCCATCTCACCTCTCCCTTCTTTATCTCCCTTCCCTCGTAGTTCCATCTCTCTCTATGAACTAGATCTCATATTCTCTCTCTCCCCTTACCTCTTCTCTGGCTCTTCATTCTTATAGATACATACTCTTCTTTGTCCCTCCCCTTTCTAGCTCTCACAATTCCCTTATTCTGCTATCCCTTGAGCTATCTCCCCCTTCATCCTTATTTGGCAAGTGCCAAATGTGGAATATGGACCACATTTGGCGCACGCCAAATGGAATATCCATTCATCACATTTGGCGCACGCCAAATAGGGAGCTTGTCATATTTGGCAAGTGCCAAATGGCCCACTTTGAGAAACACCAAACCTATGGTTTGGATTTGCCTTGGGAATTGTCAAAACATTGAATATTTTGACATATTTTTGGTCATGCTCTCCATCAGGTTTGCACGTGTTTTAATGAAGTTAAAAAAAAATACCATGGTAAACTTGAGCTCCCTCTTAGCTATCCAAAAATGTAATTTATTTCAATTATTGATTTCGTTAAGTCTTTCATCTATAATTTCTTTTGTTACTGTGTTTGTTTTTTATCAAAAACCAACATGCACTATTTTGGGTATAGATTTTTACACGTTCATCAGATTTTTGAAAAAAATTACATTTTTAGAAACTAGACTCCATTCTACACAATTTTTTTAAAAAAGGTTTTGATTTTTGATTTGTTTTCAATGATTTTAGGGGGGGGCATGCTCAAATTTTTGTTTTTTAGGATGTGTCCACTTCGAAAATTAGTAAAAAATCATATACTCATTAAAAAATTAGCTGAAAATTTTGGCATAAACTACAAGGTGTTAGCTAATTTCTCACTGAAGCGATTTTAAAAATTCAAAAAAAAAGTTAACATTTTAGGGGGGCCACAACAGACGCTATGTTAAGTTTTTTGCATAAAAACAGGACCACTTTTTGTGGCCCCCCTTTTTGCAGCCCTTAATCTCCACCATTTTCAAAAAAAATTAGTAGTTTAGAAAGTAGACTCGAAGCACTCTGACTGTTGTTCTTGTTGCATCTTCAAATTTGGAGTGTAACTATCTTCAATTTGTCATTGAAGTTCAGACTTTGCTGATTTTTAAAAAAAAGTGGCATCTCTAAGAACCCCTTTTGGTACCACAACTTGGTGCACATACCCTAATATTTTTTACACAAATTTCTGAAGAACTCAGTAAAAAGATATTATTTTTTGAAGAGGAGTTTGGAAAGATGGGTTCTAAGAAACGTCAAAAGAAACAAAGGAAGATAATGACAGCGGACGAAATTCAAGCACAAAGAGAGAATAATGTAAAACAACAAAGAGATCGAAGATCACAACAACGACAATTGAATAACACTTCTGAAGCATCTAGTTTAGTGCCCGTTGTAGATGAGACCATTGAAGAGATCATGATGGATGCAATAAATGTAGAACCAAACATGGGTATGACTGTTGATGCAAATGTTCATGTGGATGCGAATCCTGGTATGTTTTTAAATCCCTAAGACTATGATGCCAATCAAATTGCTGATTTAAATGAAGCTAGATATAAATTTCATACACCAATACAAAAAGAAATAAAAATTGAAAATATTACACCACCCTCTTTGAAAGAAAATGAATGTAATTTATTTACTATTGATAGAAATGTGCTAGATAATCTTAATGGGTTAGTTTCTTGGAGACAAATCAGAATGCATGCGAACATATTATATAAACAATTTTTCTATAATAAAAAGTTAGGATTCCAATGTCAATTAATGCTACAATTAATAAAAATGTTAAAAAAGCGTAAAGTAATGAAAAAAATAGGTATTTATGCAAAACCAAAAAGAAAAGATGAATCATATAAGCAAGTTGTATCTACTGTTGTCAGTGCCATCGATTCTATCAGAAAAACAAGTTGATCTAAAGATAAGAATGCAACACGTAGAGTTATAGCAATTGCTATAGTTGACAAAACAATTGTTAGTAAAATAATGTTAAGTGATATAAGTGGCTATTTGAACTTAAATAATAGAACCTTGTCAAGAGCGGCCAAAAGAAGAGACACAATTGAAATTGATCCACTAAACCATTGTTGGAGTTTTAGTGGTAGACTTCAAAGGTAGGACATGAAATTAAATGATGAAACTAAACAATTAATTGCAAAATTTTGGCATGATAACACTAGAGTATCATCAAATGATAGAGATGTTTTAAAGTTAAGGGTGGGATAAAAAATTTGTGATCCTCATCCAAAACATCTTCTTGACATGACTCAAATTGAATTCTTTAAAAAATTTAGTGATGAATCCGTGATAATGAATTTACGAATTAGTTAAAGATCATTTGAAAAATGCAAACCCTGGTATGTTAAAATCAATAAACAAAGAATATCTTGTTGTTGTAAAACTCATGTTCAGTTTTGTTAATATTATGATGTTTTTCAATATATATGTTGTATGTTGCATGGTAATGATCTTGTGCAGGATTGTGGTGTTTATGTTCCACCTAAAACTATAAAAGATTGTATTGCAAGTTTATTTTGTCAACCACCTAATGAACAATTATTTCTTTCCAATTCATGCATTTATGACCTTTTCAATTTATGTGGGAACTATTCTTTGATAGGTGAATGTTTGCATGAACATGTTTCATCTGAGTTTGGACAAGAAATGGTTGATGTTAGGAGATTTAAAAATATAGAATACCCTCTAAAGGATGGAAAGATGGGGAGACATTTCGAATTGATTACAAAAAAAAATAGTGTGAAGGCATTTATCAGTGAGTTTAAAAGTCATATTGTTCCAAAATATGTGAAACATTCCCAACATGCTTGATGGCTTGATGGACAGTTTCGCATATGCAAGAACACATTTCTAGTTGGAACAATAGTATCAGTTGTGGATTTTCTAGAAAATTATACTCTAAAACCACAAAAGGAAACTCAATCACAATACTACAACTCAGTGCAAGTGGCCATATTTGTGCACATTATATATAGACATGACCATGACAGTACAGAAGATAACAAGTTTTTTTTGAGGGAGTATCATTTCTATGTTAGTGATAATCGATTACACTCGTCAGAGTTTGTTTAGCATTGCTTCGAGGTATTTCATGATAATCTTAAGGAAAGAGAAATTGACATGAAACAACATATGATATGGTTAGATAACTGCACTGGATAATTCAAAAATGCAAGAATGTTTTATTGGCTATGCAAAATTCACAAGATAACCAATGTCCAACATTTATGGAGTTTTTTTGAAGCGGGACATGGTAAGGGGGAACACGATGGAGTTGGTGCCTATGTAAAAAGAGCTCTTGCTAGAGAACAATTGAAATTCGAGGATACAGTGAAATTCAGAGATGCTCGTGCAGTTGTAGATTGGTGCAATTCAAAGTTATCAAAAGGAACAACTAAGAACTCTGCAATTCAACATTTCTTTTGGTTGGTAGAGGAAGATAGTATTCCTATTCGACATGATTGTAATACCATCATTGGATCAGCTAAATGGCATTCGTTTAAGGATTTCTAATTCAAACACATGGACTATATTCACAAGGCAACTTGCTTGCTTTTGTCAGTTTTGTGTTTCTGGAGATTGGGAATTTTGTGAGAATAAAGAATGGGTTGAAGAATGACAACAAAGATCATTGACACCCATAGGTGCAAATGATCTGCATGAAAGAACTGATGAAGATATGGATCAGATGTTTGCTTCAAATGACCATGATCACATTTTAGATCTTATACAACAAGGTAAAATTGTTTTTGAAATTTATTTTGATTTATTAAATAGTACATATATATTAAATCTTACAGTGTATATTTTTGTTTTTATTTCTCATTAAATATTAAAATAATTTATTTTTTTGTGCACAGGACATGTCTATGTTGTTGTTGCACAAGAGGACAATGAAGAGGGGATAGAGTATTGGTTGGCTCAATGTGTAGAGCCAAAACATAAGCGAACCACTCCTTGAGTAGATGATGATGGTTATGACTATTCAACAGGATTTGTGGTTGTTATTGGCACTTGGCTACGCAAATATCTAACAAGAAAGAATGGATTGCCTGCATTTGAAGATTATGAATTAGAGAAGAAGATTATACATTACTCGCATTTGGTAGTGGCAACTAATATAAAACTGGAAGATATCATAGCAGGCCTGCCAATAAACAATTATGGACTCTCTCTATGGAAGAGCACAAGACAATTATAGATGCTTTGCAAAAGAGAGAGGATGCAGATGGTATAATAGAATGAATATCAAGTAAGTTATAATTTGAACCCTTAATCCACCTCCCTTTTAAAAGTCATGATGCATATTTTATATAGCATTTTAAATCATGCATCATAATTATAAAATCTAATCTAGTAATTTTGTTTCAGGTCTACCACAAGTAGAAGGCATCAATGAAAACCAAGTTATTTGTGCATACTTTATGTTTCATTTTGAATAATTACAAGTAAGTTAAAGTTTTGTACCCTTAAGGCAAACCCCTTTTTAAGAGTCGTGATGTATGCTTTATGTTGTATTTTAAATTCAATGCATCCTCATTATAAAAACTAATCATATGTATTTTTTTTCCAGGTCTCTCAGAGTAGACTTGGCCTCAATGACTACTATTGTTTGTGCATACTTTATGTTGTATTTTGAGAGATATAATTCCTTATTTTTATAATTTAAATAAACTGTTTATTTTATTTTAGATAGGTCTTCTTGATTACCCTTTGTGTAATATACATAAATGAGAGACTATTGGTCAAATTTATGAATGAGATAATTATGTTTTAATCAAGTTCTATTCAATATATTTATTTTGATACTTTTCTCTTATCATCATTATTATTGTAATGGTAATTATATATTTGATTATATATTTTGATTATCTATGATGATTAATACTTTTTAATTTAGAATATGTTATAATTATAAGATATGTTTTGATACTTTGGTCTTATCATCATTGTTAGTTCATGATGTACACCTTCAGTTTATCTAATCACAAGTTATTTAAATAAAATTCCAAAAATAAAATTTCAAGTCCACATAATCCATATAATATCTAATCCATATATATATCTGGATGGTAACATGATGAACTCCACATAATATCTAATGTGCATGAAATATATAAAGTATGCACAAAATATATATAATCTAATCCTATTATGCAACTATCCATATATATAAAGTATGTGCACGTCCAAGACAAAATATACAATGTTAAAAAATAATTACATGTGTAAACAAATGAGTAAAGTCCATAAAAAAAGTACATATCATATAAAACAGTACATGTACATCATATCAGAGCCAAATAAACTGTAAAATCTAAGTGCTATCATCAATAACATCTCGTGGTCTCTTCTCCCTGGGACGTGGAACAGATCCCCCCATCTCATGTTGTACAAGGATAAAATAATATTAAAATACTTGAAATTAACTATTAAAAGAATCATTTATCAAATACAATTGGAATTCATAAATTAAGTTACAAACTTACCAAATGTGTGTGCACATCAACTCCAGTAACTTGTTCTGCATGTACTATATGCTCAATAGTTGTGTCATCCTATATACAAGATAAGAAACATGATATAACAAACATGAGCACATACACGTTTATTTTTTATTTAATAAAAATGAATATTTATAATTTGATTTTAAAATAATCATATAATAAAATATCATACATAAGGCTGCTCATCAGATACTCTAGCAGTATCTTGTGCAGTATCAACACCAAATGTAGTGCTAGCTAAGTCCTGTACAAGGTCAAATTCAAAGTGTCCAATTAAATCTTAAATTAAGAGTCAAAATAAGATCAAATTAAGTATTACATATTAATACCTCAAAGGATGTTGATGTGCATTCAAATTGGCTCTAATAAAAATTATGAGGATAACCTATCTTGATAGTAGTGTCCACCTACAAACATGCATTTAATGAAATCATATTTATTGAACATATATATGTATATTAAATAATTTCTGTATACACCTAAAAGTGGTCTAAAGATAATTAATTGAATTAGTAATTCTTTAATTAATCCTCCTCCCCAATTTAATTGAATTCATCAACAATTTGATTAAATCCTCCACTTTCATCTACTTATTAATAAATCTAAGGATTTATTAATAGGTTCATTTCAATAATCCTCCTTGATTAATTAATTCAAGTTAATTAATTCTTCTCCATCAAATTCATTCTTCTAATCCTCTAATTAATTAAAACTAATCAATTTATGAGTTGTTGAGATTAATTAGCCTTTTCCTATTATTTGAATTTCTAAATTCAAATTCTCCTAACTTTTAACCACCTAACCTAACCTCTCCTAAACCTAACCCATTCTACCTACCCCCATGTCCCCTTTCATCCCACCTATTCTAGAAGATTTGTGACACTTGTCACTAAGTGTTCCCTTTCATCCCACCTCTTCTAGAAGCCTCTTGACACTTTTCACCATAGAGATGACAGATGTTCCCTTTAGTCCAACCCCTTTGCCAACCTTCTCCAATTTCACCATTGATATCTTCAAATCAATCTTGACCATTGATTCTTGCCATCTCACCCCTAGCCTTGGGAAATCCTATAAGTAGACCTCATTTTGGAGCACAAAAAGTCCCAATTTGATATCATTTTGCATCACATCCCGAATCCATCTCATTTGCATTCAAGCATTGTTATTATAGTCATATAGCTCTTAGAAAATCATTCTTAGCATTGTTATCATGTTCAATTTCTAGCTTAATTTGCTTATCATGTAGCTTAATCATGCTATCATTGCTATATCATGCATCTTCATCATTCAAATCCTCCATCTAAGTGTAGTCAAGTCATTGGAATTTGCATAACCAGATCTGAGAGCAAAATTCATACTCGCATTTACTAGGAGGCAATAGATTGATTAGCTATGGTTTTATCTTTCATTGATTAATTTTCTAACTATTGCTTGTAATGATTTATTGAGTGTTTTGTGTTTGTAGGTACAAGTACACTTCATATACACGACATTTTGGTGCCCACCATGGGGCTGGAATCATCATTTTTGGCCTCTCAAGCTTCAACAAACATCCATCTCTATTGGGACAAAATTAGAATGTCGTACGAGTTGGAAAATCCAACGCGTACGAACTACCTTTTAGTCTGGTACGAAACTTCATCCCGACTCATACGAGCTCCTTTTCCTTGTCGTACTAGAGCTAAATTCATGTCTTACATATTTCTATGTTGCAAATTCTTTATTCGTACTAGAATAATCCTGTGTCGTACGAGCTGGTTTTGGCTTGTGTTAGAGATCTAAATATTTGTTGTTTTATCTGAGAAATCATGTTGTACGAGTTTCTACATCTGTGATTTTTGGATAAACTGCATGTTAGGGTTTTTTGATTTTAATCTGAGATTTTCTAACACTAACCTTGACTAGTTTGTGAGATTGTTGGCAGCCTAACTCTTTTTTGCAGGATGATTGATGAAGATACGCTTGTCAAAGACATAATTCAAAAACCAATCAATGACTACTAATGGATCTATTTTGTAGGTTGCCTATGAATCCGACTAAACTTTGTGTATTCATTAAAGTTTTCTAGGCACACTTCAATTTTGCTAAAGGAAATGAGCAATCATGTATTTTGTGTATTTGATGATAGGCGAGTATGCTCTCACCTTTCTTAGGTGATCAGAAAGCTAGACTCATCTTTTCCTTTCATTAGTGCATTTGTTTAGTAGGCCTGCCCTCCCAAGGAGTAATAACTCTTAGCCATTAAGGCCGGTGAGAGGGGAACGACCTAAGTGGGAATGGCTAACGCCATATAATCCAACCCACTATAAAATAAATGTGTTTTTGATGAAAATCAAAGCAACGACAATGCTCAAGAATAGCTCTCCTCCGTGCCTTCGGGTATATCAAACCTTGGTTTTCAAGTTTGGGAGACCTCTTAATTGAGTTTATACCCTAACGCATCGAACGAATCCCTTACTAGTTCCAGTTAAAATAGAAGCTACCCGATTCACCTCCGAAAGGGTGATAATCTTTGTGCAAGAGAGATAGTAACTCTCCCAAGACATTTTTCATATCATGCCCCCATTAGCGTTTGGAGCCGGATAATACAATGTTGAGAATCCATTGCGTGAGACTCAGTGGCCATATTCTGATTAGCTATTGGGTGTGTACCTAAGTCAGGAAGCAAAGGTTTTCATTCTCAGCCAACTTCCTTAGGGTTTAGCATGCTTGGAGTCACTTATCATATCATGTGTTTGCTATGTATTCATCCCTAAATCGACAAATTAGACATAAGCAAAACATTAAACTTTAGTTATAAAAAATTCAACCAAACAAACATTTTGTTATCTCTGCTCGGTTATCTGTCGTACGAGTTAGGTTCTCTATCATATGAACCTATTTACATAAAATCTTTTGTTGTACTACACAGCATCTTGTGTCATACTACACAATATTTTTTGTCGTACGACACATAATTTTTTGTCGTACTACACAAAATCTTTTGTTGTACTACAGAGCATCTTGTGTAGTACTAAGAATTTGTTGTCGTACTACACAACATCTTGTGTAGTACTACACAAAATCTGTTGTCGTACTACACAAGATGTTGTGTAGTACTACACAGAATCTTTTATCATACTACACAACATCTTGTGTAGTACTACACAAAATCTTTTGTCATACTACACAACATCTTGTGTAGTACTACACAACATCTTGTGTAGTACTACACAAAAGCTTTTATCATACTACACAACATCTTGTGTAGTACTACACAGAATTTTTTGTCTTACTACACAACATTCTATATCGTATGAAATACTACTTTTTACATGAAATTTCTGATTTTTCTTATGGTCTTGTGAGTTTTGTCATTCTAAGCTGCATATCCTATCGTATGAAACTCTGCATTTGTCAGTCCAGAGTTGTGTCCTGCATGCCTGTTTCAGATTTGTCATTTCTACCTGATCAATTTGCAGTAAACATAAAGACTTGTTATCTGTCAATCTATGCTTGGATTGTCGTCTTGGTTCACTTGGTCAAGTTATCATCCATCAAAATCATTTTAGAAAATATACACCTTAAGATTTTCAAGTGCTTACCCTCAACAAGTTCAAAATCTAAACATCTCAAAGTGCATTATCACCCTCTTTGGTAAACTGATCACTCAAACATAGTTTCTCATCAAGATCAATCATCCTTTATCATGAAACTGAAACGTTTGGTCAGGATAACCTTGTCCCACATCGTAGGATATATCGTTCCTACTGGACTTGGTTCTTATCAAATCACCATCATTGCACTCCAAAACCAAAGATCGAAAAGCTTGCAAACCTTTAAACACTTGAACCATCTTTTTGTGTCATATCGCACTATCACATTTATCTCGACAGTTGATCACTTATCAAAACAACCTTTTGGACAATCGAATCCTAGCAAAATAACACACGTGTATGCCCATTTTAACTAGAGCTCATAGATGAAGAATCACAAAGATAGAAATCGAAACTTTGGAAACAACTGAAGAACACATAACCATGGAACATGAAGATGAAATACAAGTTGAAGGAGAAATAATAGAACAAAATGTCAGGAACTAGTTCACTTGAATTAGAATCACATTCGACTAACTTGGACTTAATCAAGGATGATCAAGAACTTCTTATGCGAGGTCATTCTGATGAGAGTATCGTTCTAGACATCGACATAAATATTGAAAACTTTGATACATCTATCATGACCCTTGAAACCCTCGAAACATCCCAACCTGAAGATCCCCTACCTCTAATCCACCCTGAGCTTATTGATTGGGAAAATGAAGGACATACTGCTATTGATACCTTTCCAAATGACCATGCCATATCTGTTTATCTTAACGCAATCGACCCCGTAACAACTTTCACCAGGAATTTCAACAGCGCATCTTCCGGTCAAGTGGGTGCCAAATCTCCTAGTCGTAAAAGTGAAAATAAAGAGAACAATATCAGGTCTAATGCTGAAAACCATTTCTTGGCAACATTAGACCAAGAAAAAGTAAAAACAAAGGATGCATCTAATGGTGAAAACCTTCTTGAGGTGTTGGAAGATGGGAGATTTGACACTTTACTTGAGCATTATCAAGAAAGGTCATCCATTTTGATCGAACCAACAGAGGCAATTGACATTGGCACAACAGAACAACCAAAGATTCTTCATCCAACGAATTCTCTATTAGAAAAAGAAATGCAATAATATGTGGAATTCTTCAAACGACGGCAAATTAATTTTGCCTAGTCATATGCAGACATGCCAGGGTTAGATCCAGAGCTTATTATTCATCACTTGAATGTTAGTCCAGGAGCCAAACCAGTCAAACAAAAGCTAAGAAAAATGCATCCGCATATCGCTCTCCTAGTCAAAGCAGAACTAAAGAAATTACTGGATGCCAGATTCATCAAACCTATAGCATATCCTCAATGGGTATCCAACATCATTCCTATTTCAAAACTAGATAAAAGCATCAGAATATGCACAGACTTCAGAGATCTTAATAACGCATGTCCAAAGGATGACTTTCCTTTGCCTAATATCGACATCATTGTAGATTTAACTGCTGGACACTCCATGTTTTCTTTAATGGATGGTTTCTCTGGATACAATCAGATCAAAATAGCACTCGAAGATCAAGAAAAGACAACTTTCACATGTCCATGGGGTGCTTTATGCTGGAACGTCATGCCTTTTGGACTAAAGAATGTCGGTGCTACATATCAAAGAGCTCCGACAACAATATTTCATGACATGATGCATACATTCATGGAAGACTATATGTAGATGACATCTTGGCTAAATCATACAATAGAGAAGAACATATAGAGATACTGGAAAAGATCTTTGATAGGTTAGAACAATACAAGCTAAGGATAAACCCTAACAAATTTGCCTTTGGGGTTTCTTCAGGAAAGCTATTGGGATACATTTTTTTAGCTAGAGGAATCGAAGTAGATCCAGCTAAGGTTAAAGCAATCATGGAAATGACATCTCCCAAGAATATCAGTCAGCTAAGATCACTACAAGGAAGACTCCAATCAATCAGAAGATTTGTTGTTCAACTAGTAGATAAATGTCAACCATTTACTCATCTATTGCACAAACATGTTAATTTTAAATGGGACCATCAATGTGAAGAAGCATTCAACAAGATCAAGGCATATTTCATGCAACCGCATGTTCTAATGTCACCAATTCTAGGAAAACCATTATTACTCTATGTATCAACTACCAAAACATCATTGGGAGTTTTGCTCACACAAGAGGATAAGGAAGGAAAAGAACGAGCTATCTACTACATTAGCTGAACACTAGTAGGATACGAGATCAATTATTCTTCAAAAGAAAAAGCATGCTTGGTAGTAGTTTTTGCTTCTCAAAAATTACGACACTATCTACTATCTCACTCCATCAAGTTAATAGCTAAAATTGATCCTCTAAAATATTTACTCAGTAAAGCAACATTGATAGGACGAATAGAAAAATGGATCATGATTCTGAGCGAGTTTGATATTGAGTATGTCAACAAAAAATCTATCAAGGGACAAGTCATCATTGATCAACTAGCTGAGGTACCACTTCAAGATGATCATCCTCTATAGATTGAGTTTCATGATGCTGATATCCTAACAGTCACAACAAAAAACATGGCAACTGTACTTTGATGGTTCATATACACATCACGGATCAGGTGCAGGCATTCTATTCATCACACCACAAGGTCATACCATCCCCAAAGCATACAAATTAAGCTTTCCATTCACCAATAATACCGTGAGTATGAAGCTTTGGTTATAGGTATCAAAATGTCTATAGAATGGAATATAACACAACTTCAAGTCTTTGGAGACTCTCAGCTCATCATTAATCAAATCAATGATGACTATCAAACAAAGGACGAAAAGCTGATGCCTTACAAAAAGATGGTGGATGATTTCAAGATATACTTTGTAGAAATAACTTTCCAGCAGATTCCAAGAAATGATAATAAAGCAGTAGATACCATGGCTACACTTGCTTCTCTATTACAGACACAAGAAAATCAAGAGCATTATGAATTCTTGGTTGAAGAGTTGTTTTATCCTGCCTATAATTGTCCTAATTCCCACATGATTCCTCCCACTATGGCCAAACTTACACATACCTGAAAGATAACATCTTACCTCCTGACTTATCAAAGAATCAAAAGAGAAACTTTATTCGCCAATCCTCCCATTTTACTCTCATTGTGGATACCCTGTTTAAATGAGGTCTAGACGGTACTCTCTTAAGATGTCTCAAACAAGAAGAATCTGAGAAGGCCTTACATGAATTCCATAATGATATTTGTGACACTCATTCAAGTGGTCTTACCCTTTCGAAAAAACTCATACGCTTGGGCTATTATTGGCCGACTATGGAATGAGATTATTTTCAGATAGCTAGAACATGAAAGCAATGTCAGATCAATGTAAACTTTATCCATGCACCAACACAAGAAATTCATGCTTTAACAACATCTTGGCCTTTCTGCCAATGGGGTCCAGATCTGGTCGGAAAGATAAATCCTTCTTCATCTAATGGTCACAAATTCATCCTTGTAGCTACATAATATTTCACAAAATGGATTGAAGTAGTACCTCTCATAAATATCATAGGAAAACAAATTGTTGCATTTATCTTAAACTATATCATCTATCACTATGGAATACCAATGACCATTATCACTGATAATGGGTGACCATTCAAAAATTAGGATGTACAAGAGCTATGTGAGAAGTTCAAAATCCAACACAGATTCTTGGCACCCTATTATCCACAGGGAAATAGACATGCAAAAGCATCTAACAAAACTATTCTAAAAATCCTCAAAAAGATAGTGAATGATGCTGGGAAAGATTGGCATATTCAACTAAACCTTGCTCTATGGGCCTACCATACCAGTATTCGCACACCAACAGGTACCACACCTTTCTCTCTTGTATATGGATCAGAAGCCATATTGCCAATCGAAGTAGAGATACCCTCTCTACGTGTATCACTAAAAGGTCTCATCCCAGATGAAGAACAATGGGTATCTAGACTGCAAGAGTTGGAATTGATCCAGGAACGAAGACAAAATGCCTTTGATCATTTAAAGGTATATCAACGAAGAATGTGCTGGAGCTATAATCATAAGGTTAAACCATGAGTCTTTCAATTTGGAGAACTAGTTCTAAGAGAAAATCCACGCAACCAGGCAGATCAAGAAAAGAAAGGAAAGTTTGAACCAAACTGGTTAGGTCCATTTGTGGTCACAATAGTATTTGGATCAGGAGCATATCATCTATCAACACAGGATGAAGATTAGCTCAAGGAACCCATCAATAACATGCATCTGAAGAAATTCTATGTCTGAAAAACCAAGAACAGTGAAAAATCAGAAAAATAAAACATAGTGGAAAGAAAAAAAAGTGCAATAAAAACGGATGGTGAAAACCTGGCAAAGAGGTGCTATCTGTCCGCTAGCTCTTCCATCTATTAGTTCATGCATTTTTCTGCTTGCATCCATTCATTTTCCATCAGCACTGACCATAATAAAGCCTTTGTACATACGCATGTATCGTAGCTGCTCTCTCACCGTGGTTTGGATAATTGAGTATAGAATAATGAATTTGTTTCTAGGCTTGGGGCAAAAATCCTACACTTAGCTGGGGGCAAAACTTTGGATCAATTATGAGCTTAATCAAATAGGTAGAACAAATGGCTAGACAACCCTTATCAAGCAAAAATTGAGACATATCCAACATTGAACACGAGATCAAACTATCACAAAATCAGCCTAAACGCATCGATAATATCTTTTGGATAATGATTTTAACATGATTGTTTAACTTTTCTATATTGACTTTCGCTTTCATGATTTTTGAGTGACTCTAGGATGCCATTAACTAGAGGAACAAGGAAGGAACATGATATTTTTCTTGTTTGCTGTCTAAAAATTAATCATTAATATGTGCAAATTTATCTCAGGACATGATCATAAGAGTATCATTGAAGACATTTCCAATTTGCGTATTGAAATGATTAATAGTGCCTATTTTATGCAAGCAACACTCAGGTCATCTTGGTTCAATTATACCTCGATGCTTGTGCTAACTTGCTATATCAAAATCCAGGAAATTAGTGCTCAGGTCATCATGGTTTAATTATACCATCGATGTTTGCACTCACTTCCCACATTTAAAAATCTCAATGATTACAAAAAAAAAAGCAATAATCTAATGATTGGTCTGGTCGTAGCTTTGTATTTCATGCATTTTTTCGCTTGCATTTCATTCTTGCATGGGATCCCGCATGATCCTTTTATCCAAGGTTAAATAAATCATAGGGATCAACAAGGTATCATCACAAGTGTATACACAATCAAAATGATGAACTCATCTCTCTCATGATATTATCAACCCAATAAAATCTTATGCCATCTCTCAACAGAATCAACATCAGCATATCCAAATCTTTTTGCAACTTGATATCAATAAACTATCAGTTGTTTATCTAATCAACCCTATCAAATCAAATCAATCAATCAAACCTAATCAATTCTGATTCATGTCTTATATAGGATGTATCTTTCCTAAAACCAGACATTCTGATCATGTCTTATACAGGATGAATCCTTCCTGAAACCAGATGCTTTGATCATCTTTGTCTTATACAGGAGGTGTCATTCTTGAAGCCAGACTAAATCTCGATCTTATCAATCTAATCAGTCAAGATTTATCAATCTAATCAATCAAGATTTATCAATCTTATCAATCTAATCAATCAAGCTAATCGGAGAACTCACATTTTCATCAAACACAATTGCAGAAATCAAATCAAATCTATTGAGATATCAATTTCGCAAAATTTTTGCAAGAACTCCAAAGATCAATTATCTCAATTAATCTCCCGAGGGGGCATCATCATACCATAATTTAGCAATCAAGAGCTGAGGCATCCTATCAAATCAATATCATCATCAAAATGAAATTATTCTTTGAATCAACGCGTCATCAGACCTCGCTTCAAAGAGGGGCAAAATGTATACACCTAAAAGTGGTATGAAGATAATTAATTGAATAAGCAATTATTTAATTAATCCTCCTCCCCAATTTAATTGAATTCATCAACAATTTGATTAAATCCTCCACTTTCATCTACTTATTAATAAATCTAAGGATTTATTTAATAGGTTCATTTCAATAATCCTCCTTGATTAATTAATTCAAGTTAATTAATTCTTCTCCATTAAAATCATTCTTCTAATCCTCTAATTAATTAAAACTAATCAATTTATGAGTTGTTGAGATTAATTAGTCTTTTCCTATTATTTGAATTTCTAAATTCAAATTCTCCTAACTTTTAACCACCTAACCTAACCTCTTCTAAACCTAACCCATTCTACCTACCCCCATGTCCCCTTTCATCCCACCTATTCTAGAAATTTGTGACACTTGTCACTAAGTGTTCTCTTTCATCCCACCTCTTCTAGAATCCTCTTGACACTTGTCACCATAGAGATGATAGATGTTCCCTTTAGTCCAACCCCTTTGCCAACCTCCTCCAATTTCACCATTGATATCTTCAAATCAATCTTGACCATTGATTCTTGCCACCTCACCCCTAGCCTTGGGAAATCCTATAAATAGATCTCATTTTGGAGCACAAAGCGTCCCAATTTGATATCATTTTTCATCCCATCCCGAATCCATCTCATTTGCATTCAAGCATTGTTATTATAGTCATATAGCTCTTAGGAAATCATTCTTAGCATTGTTATCATGTTCAATTTCTAGCTTAATTTGCTTATCATGTAGCTTAATCATGCTATCATTGCTAGATCATGCATCTTCATCATTCAAATCCTCCATCTAAGTGTAGTCAAGTCACTGGAATTTGCATAACTAGATCTAAGAGAAAAATTCATACTCGCATTTACTAGGAGGTAATGGATCGATTAGCTATGGTTTTATCTTTCATTGATTAATTTTCTAACTATTGCTTGTAATGATTTATTGAGTGTTTTGTGTTTGCAGGTACAGGTACACTTCACATACACAACAATTTCAAGTTAAGTTACAATGTTGTAAGAGTTCATATTTAATTTATGAATTCTAAGATACATACCATAGATGGTGTCACAGTTGTCACACCCTCTTCTCGATGTGATGTAGAGGGTCCCTCATGACCTGAATCCTAGAGAAAGAAGCATTCAATGTATCAACATGAAAATTTATATAGTATACGATGATAACATATTAACTTAAAAAGCTAGTACAATGTCTAGATAGAAATTGATACTATACCCCATAAGGTGTGCCAAGCTGTGTTCCAGTAGATGCAATATTGACTCTAATATTAGGCATAGTCCTTATCTACATAAACCAAATTTATTTAATGAAGTATTAGATTGTATTAAAAAAAAGACATGCACTTAATTTATACCTATATTTAATGAAGTATTTAAAGATTGACATGTACATGTATATATATCTATACTTACTCAAGATGATCATCAGAGCAAAGAAAATCCATATATGATGTCATCATACTATCATATGATGCATCATGCTCAACTAGAACTGAAGCAGATCCTGGATCGGCAGTAGGACCTACACACATCTCATGACAACTCAAACACATATGTGGCATCCATCAAGGAGCGAATGCCATGTGAGCAGCTTGCTCACTCAGGCTACCTGTGAGGGAAGTCAAAGCATCTAATGTTGAAATGAATGATGTATTCTGCACATCTACAGGAATCGATGGAGCAACAAGTGGAACTATTGGTGGATCTAGTAGGGGATTATTATTCCATGCCCCTAATCTATGCTATGGCAATCCATGACCAACACCCTGGAATGACTTAATATCAAAATAATTTGGTTTTTGGTGCATTACAAACTCATAGTATAATTTATTCAAAAAATATAAAGAGACCTCATAATTACGATGTGGTGGATAATCAAAAACCATCCACCATCTATCCCAAAAGTGTCTAGCCATTTCTGGATGCACACACCACCTAATTGAAATTCTTTTCTGGTTAGGTTGCATTGGTTCTCTTATTTTTGGGTTAGTAAAATATGGACATAAATGAGCTTTGGTTATTTTGAGATCAATGATTTGCCTATAAGTTAAACCATCGGCATAAAAATCATGCAACTCTTGTCGTTGTCTATGAAATTGATCTAATTAAGAATCAACAGATCCAACCGACTCGACAATAGTTTGCATTGATTTTTTAAAATCTAGAAGATGGGGTGGCGTGATTGGCTCATTTTGGATAGCAGTAATATTTTGTTCAATTACTTGTAGGTTTTCATTAATTCGATCTCTTAAACAAATTTCATCCAATCTAGGGGGTGGAGGTGGAGGTGGAGGTGGAGGAGGAGGGGGTTGCGGTGGGGGATTTTCACCTAATAATTCATCTATGTCAAAGACATCCATGATAACAAAGAGCTCCTGCATATATAAAGATATACATGAATTATATACAACTCTATGTCAAAGAAGAATCTATTTTAGTTTTAAAAAAAACATTTATAAATAGTAACATTTCTATGTTATTGAATGAGATACACATGAAATATAATATAATATTGAACTTAAAAAAATATACATGTACATACTATTGAATCTTTAAATTTAAAATTTGCGCAGAAAACTTAATAAAAGCTTTCAATGAAACTTCATAAATCTATTATATATTCAATTTAATGCATTCATTTCTTGTAAAATGCATCAACTATTAAAATCAATATAAAATATTCCATACATGAACTTGTAAAAAAAGTTAAATAAGATCAACATATGGTCAAAATAATGGTGATGTAGTACATATCATATAGGCAAAAGTGACCATGAAATTAAAACAAATGGTCCAACTTGATATCAATGAGTATGATCAAATATTGCGTGTAGGATTAGTAGGACAAGTAGGTTCATTAGAAAAAGACTCAATACTTTCAAATGAAGTGTGATAGGATCAATATGAAGGAAGGGATAGAAAAGTATAGTTAGGATCAAAAGTGATCAGTGATTTGAAGCTCAACAATGGTGCAAATATTCAAATATACAAATTATGATAATATAATAAGTATGATATCTAATTTAAAATATTTAATATGTATGATAGTGGAGTACCATGATGCCTCTAATGTAGGATTAAGCTATGCGATATAATAATATAATATTTATATAAGTAGGATTGCTCGTAAGATATGCCAATGTAAGATCAATAAAGAAGTGGGAAATAAGATGATCCTCCTTAGTGTAAGAATATATAAGGATTGATGATAAGTGCTTAAAATAAGATATTGAAATATAAGATCATTATGCTCTATAAACCACGATATGAACATAAGATCATGCAAGATAATAGCAATACAAGATCATCATGTGAGGCACAATCATATGATACTAAGATGCAAAAATGTATGATCAAATAGTGATAGTCTATTATATTGTCTAAAATAATAGGCATGACAATAAATGATTGTAAATAGCATCCTTTTGTTGAAAAAAATAAAATAATGATGATAAGTCATTGATGAAAAATAATAAATAACATGTTTTTAGTAACTAGACATAAGAGTAAGAGATCATATAGACCTAATTATCAGTGTACCTAGATATAATTATATATAAATGGAAGGATATACAAAAATGATCTAAAGTGATAAATTGTCCGATGTATGAACATAAGATAATACTTTAAGAAGATAGATTAACCAATATACAAACATAAGATAATGCTTTAATAAGATTAAAAAAACACTATATGAACATATGTGAAGCAAATAGTCTTGAAGATCATAAGATAGAACACAGATTAAAGTATAAGACATAAATCATTATGGGAAATTAGTAATTATTAATAAAGATTAGATAATGTAAAAATAGGAGATAAAACATATGAAGTAAAAGTAGGAATCATGAAAGGAAATCAAGTGAGAAATTATTAAACATGCCCTACAAGTGGGGTAATAGAATATGAAGTAAACATAAAAGATTAAATTAAACATATATGTTCCCAAAGTGGGAGATAAGACATAAAGGAGATAAATAACTACCAAAAGATAAAGTAGATGTGAAAAGTGAACAATATGAAAGATAAATTATGAATGAACATTCACTTTGTTGGTGCATAATTATTTTCTTGTATTTAGCTAACTATTGTATTGCATATTTGCACCTAGGATAGGATAAGATTACTTGGGTAGATATCTACCTAGGTAAGCATCATATATTCAACTCATACTCCCTACTTTGGTAGAGATGTGGATATATGTTACTCATCTTCTAAATTTTTTTGTATGGATGTTTGTGTACGTGATTTTTTTTTTTTTAATTTCTATTTTTTTAATAAATTTTGTTAAAAATTTCTAAAATTGTGTAAGAGTTCTCTGTAAAGAGGATTTTATATATTAGAATTTTCCTAAAACATGTCTCAAAATGATTAAAACACTTGAATCAAGGTCAAAAACTAGGAATGTTTGATACATGATATGGATGATGACAAGGATGGTTGAGAATAAAGAGAATTTGAATGGATTATGGTATACTCCTAAGTGTAGGGTACTTTTAAAAAATAGATTATACATGATGCGAGAATTTGGTCTTCATCATGGTACTTGTCCAAGGTGTCATGAAATTGGTTTTCACTTATGAATAAAAAAATTATGTTTACTTTTCTCTCTTTTTTAATTTTTATGCAAGACCAAATCCTTTAGGTGTGGATATGTTAAATGGTGTGCAGGATATTTATAAGTTTTTAAAAATCCTAGCCAAAAAATATAGGACACCAACTATGGACCTACTATGCAATCTCATGGCATAATAGGACTTATTATGCTATCATGGCATAATAGGTCCTATTATGCAGTGACATGATATAATAGGTCCTATTATGCCATGACATGACATAATAGGTCCATAATTAGTTCTATCATACTAAGTAAACATGTTGAATTAGTACTTTAGTGTTGGAGATGAATTAGATGATGAAGTTGGCAATTCGAGAAAATCATGTCATGTCATGGCTTAATAGGTCCTATTATGGACCTATTATGCCATGATGGCATAATAGGTGGACTATTATGCAATATCATGGCATAATAGGACCTATTATGCCATGATGGCATAATAGGTCCTATTATGCCATGACATGATATAATAGGACCAACTATGGACCTATTATGCAATGTCATGGCATAATAGGACATATTATGCCATCATGGCATAATAGGTCCATAATTGGTCTATCATACTAAGTAAACATGTCGAATTAGCATATTTTTAGTGTTGGAGATGAATTAGATGACGAAGTTGGCAATTCGAGAAAATCATGTCATGTTGTGGCTTAATAGGTCCTATTATGGACCGTGATGCCATTATGGCATAATAGGTGGACTATTATGCAATGTCATGGCATAATAGGACCTATTATGCCATGATGGAATAATAGGTCATGGCATAATAGGTCCTATTATGCCATGACATGATATAATAGGACCAACTATGGACCTATTATGCAATGTCATGGCATAATAGGACATAATATGCCATCATGGCATAATAGGTCCATAATTGGTCCTATCATACTAAGTAAACATGTCAAATTAGCATAGTTTCAGTGTTGGAGATGAATTATATGATGAAGTTGGCAATTCGAGAAAATCATGTCATGTTGTGGCTTAATAGGTCCTATAAAAGACCTGTTATGCCATGATGGCATAATAGGTGGACTATTATGCAATGTCATGGCATAATAGGACCTATTATGCCATAATAGGACCTATTATGCCATAATAGGACCTATTATGCCATAATAGGACCTATTATGCCATAATAGGACCTATTATGCCATAATAGGACCTATTATGCCATAATAGGACCTATTATGCCATAATAGGTCCTATTATGCCATGACATGATATAATAGGGCCAACTATGGACCTGTTATGCAATGTCATGGCATAATAAGACATATTATGCCATCATGAAACAATGTGTCCTATTATGCCATGACATGGCATGATGTGTCCATAATTGGTCCTTTCATACCATGACATGACATAATAGGACCATAATAGGACCTTTATGCCACAACATGGCATAAACCTAAGCCTAAACTTTGATATCTAAAATTTGAAGAGTAATGTTAATTACTTTTAAGGTTATACTAATAGTGGTAACTTTTGTATTACCTAATGAAGATTAAGGATAATTTTGGTACATATGTTCAATTTAAGGAATTGGAATGGTGGCTTGCTAGAAGTGGTTAAATTTTTTCATTTATTGGTTGAAAGGCCCAATACCTAAACAAATAATTCCTAGAAACATTTAATGGTCCTATTGTGCCATTTCATTTGGTTTGGCTTGGTTTGGATTTGGTTTTGATTTCCATTTAGTTTCGGTTTTGTTTTTGTTTTTGTTTTGATTTTGTTTTTTATTTGTAAATTTGTTGATTAGGGTTTAGGGATAACTATTGAAGAAAATTTCAGATCAAAATTAAGAATTTACAAATGTAAAAACAAATTTATTTATAGGCTACTTTAAAAAAAACTAAAATAATACCAAAAAAATCTAAACAATACACCAAAAAAACAGGAAAAATATACAAGAAAATTACAAAATGTGAAAATAGATGATTGAATGTGTACCTGGGATAGTGGTGGAGGCTTGAAATGGAATCCACAACATGGAGGCCCATTTTTGATCTCCTGTTCTCACTTCAGTTCCAGGGTGAAAATGAAAAAATTCACCCGAAAAAAAGGGTAAAATACGATTTAGAAAAAATGGGCCCCCGTTTTGTTTAAAAGTGGGCCCATTTATTTTCACTTTGGGCCCCCGTTACCTTTCGGCTCGGGGGCTCGAAGCATAAATTGGCCCCCATTTTTTGAAAACGGGCCCCCATTTTTAAGAGCATGTTTTCCAACGCACAGACTTCTGCGAATTTGTGACTCATTACCTTGCACTTGCCCTACAATTTAATTTCATTTATGCATTATTCTTGACACATAATATGAATTGAATAATCAAAAGTTAATTATATATATAATTTGTTAGGGTGTAAAATTGTTATTGACTCTCAATATTTGAGTAGAGTAAAATTAACAAATAATAAATTATATTTTTCTCATGTCTTATATAATGAGCTGGAGGAATACCTTAAGTGAAGATTATTATCTACATTCAATTTTATTTCTTAAATATTTTAAGAACTAATTCAAGATGTGAGTTAATTATTATTTATATTATATATTAAGATTGCAACATGCTTTATGTAGTTATTACTTTTTGTATTTATTAAGCAATTATATATTATAAATTTTCTTACTCAAAGTAAGTATTATTTTTCAATTCAAAGTTTTTAATCAAGAATAATAAATTTTTTTGTTGAGATTCTTTTTGATCAAAGAATTTCACATCCTATTGCAACCTTTACATCAATTGATGAATTGAGGAGAGCTATCAATTAGTAAAAAATATTTATGTCTCCTTTGATGACTACGAATTCACTCCATTTATGGATTTATTGATTTATAGTGATTTGTTTGCAAATGAGTCATGACATATTGTACAACTATAAAAGGGGTTACTCTATAGGTGCTCAGATACATGGGATTTTCTATCGTACACCTTCTTCTATTTGTCTCTCTATCTATCTGTCGTATCTTTCTTTTTCGATCCTCAGGGATGATGCAAAGCGTTGGGAGCATTTTGGGCCTTGTTCTATGTTAACCCAAATTTTTATTTTATCTTTTTCTTCATGTTCTCTTCTTCAAATCCAATAACTTTGGCGCTATAAGGATATACCCATCTCGTAGTTGCATCACATATCTTTTCACATTGCTATGGGTTTTGATGCCGAACTATCGGATCCCCTTGTCTTCGTGCATTTCATTATAGCTGTTGTGGATATTTACATGCCACCAACTACTAGTGGCATTCCACAAAAACATCTTGCTATGTTGACGTGCCACAACCACTCTTCTTCTTAGAATGACATGCCTTTCATGTCCATTATTCTAAGGGGAGGCCATCATAGCTACATTCATTTATGATCTATGTTGTTATCTTGTCCCTTGCATGATTCTTGCTGATCTTTTCCTAAGTGGGGACCAAACCACTTGATCTTTTCACTTAGATGAGGGCCAAACCATTGGATCTATCTTTATCCACCTTTGTAGGGTCTAATCTACTAATTACCAAATCTATCTTTGATCACCCAATCACATGGCTATCTAGTGTATTGCTACCCATTCTGGCAAAATCTATCTATCTTATTGCCCTATCATATGGTTATCCATACTGGCATATCTGATCGTCCAAGGTTGTGGTATGTATGATTATGTTGTCGATAAATGATATCGAGAAATATGCCACTTGTTTTTATTCCATCCATTGGTGTATTAAGTTCGAAGGGAATCTCAATCTGAAATGAAAAAATTGTTAGAGTAAAGTAATTAATTAACTTTACTCTCCTCTTAAGATTCCACTTTATGCATATATTAGTCATTTAATAATTAATATTTAATTATTAAATGCACTCACCTTAGGGTTAGGTTTTCCTTTCGGTGTTGATCTCCTTTATAAGGATTGATCTCTTGTATTATTTCTTCTTGATTCATTTTTTCTCTGATAATAAATCTTTTCACTTTGTTAGAGCCAAAACCCTTGCTTCGTTCTCTCTCTTTCTCTGTGACAGGTTTCTTGCATGCAGGTTTCTTTGGGTTCTATGGATTTGTATTTCTCAAATCCTACATGGTATTAGAGCCAGATCTGCTGCAGCTTGTTCAGCCTTTTGAAAGATTTTGAGATCTAGGTTTTGGTTGCATCAGATCTGTGTTTGTCTTCTGTTTTTTATTTTGGAATAGGGGGTACTTTTTTTGGGTGCACTTTGAGCCCAAACGGACCTCATTGTTGAGCTTGCAGCGCCCAAAAACCCCTATTTTCATATAAAATACATCCAATTCGGATACAGTTGCTCCAGAAGGCAAAATTTTTTTTGCCCCAAGGCCATACAACCCCAGGGCACGCAGTTTGAGGCAAAAAATAAAAAATAAAAAATAAAAAATGCCAGTTTTAAAAAAATTGGGCGTCGCC
The DNA here is from genome assembly GCF_030272615.1 of Cryptomeria japonica. Lineage (NCBI taxonomy): Eukaryota > Viridiplantae > Streptophyta > Pinopsida > Cupressales > Cupressaceae > Cryptomeria > Cryptomeria japonica. The sequence continues at coordinate 335,519,722 of NC_081411.1, read as the reverse complement.
CATTTAAACCCCCGTGCCGCTAGTGTGCAGCCCAGCGGCCACTGCCCGGCCACCACCACCGGCCACAGCTAGGCAGCCACCGCCGCGCCGCCGGCGAAGAGCACTGCTCCCTGCGCCGCCCACGCACCTCCCACCCTCTGCTAGCACTAGCGGCATTGCCACTGCACCACCAGCCCCTTTGCCAGCTCTTGGTCGCCCAGCGGACCAGGGGCCACTTTTTTTTAAGCCCTTGAGGGCTAGAAGGGCCAAACTAGACTCTTTGGAGCTGTTTTACAAAATCAGGCATAAATCAGGCATCCGATCTCCCTTTTTTGAAAATGAATAGGCATTGGAAAGCTGACTCTGATTTCATTCCAATGGTGTAGGAATTTTTTCAGATTTTTCTAGTTTGATTACATTTTTTTGAAGTCAAAGTCTGATGAGCTTTTTTGCACTCCGAGGGGCATAACCTGCTTGTTTTTGCTCCATTTTTCGAAAGTGAATAGGCATTGGAAAGGTGGTTCTATGCTCTTTCTAGATCTATAGTCTATTTCTTTAGTAAATTCTTCAGGTGCTCATTATTTTGTCTCAATCCGTTACTGCTTTCTATCATTTTTTGGCTTTCAGTTCGTACTGGGGATTAGTTTTTTGCATTGTGGGGGCGTGTTTTTTTTTTCTTGCTTTCTGTTATTTACATCAGAAAATCAGAATCTACAAACACCAAAACAAAACAACCAAACCCCTTTTGCATCTTCTGTCTAGTTCTGAAAGATCACTTAATAATAATTAAAAAAATTCAGAGCAGTTGAGGCGCAGTTCACAGGATGGCCGACAGACCTATTGAATCTCTCACACCGCATAATTACCACACTTGGAAGGGTCGCATGATGAATCTTCTCCAGTCTCGAGGGTTATGGTCCTATTTGGATGAGGTTCAGCCTCAGTTGACACGTGCCTTTGAGGTTATGCAACACAAGAACAATATGGATCAGGCTATGGGATTGATGGCTTTACACATTTCCAACAGTCTCCAGTTTCATCTTGAGGGTTGTCTCACTCCTCCAGCCATTTGGACCAAGTTTGATGGACTTTTTGGTATTGTCAACGAGTTCAGAGCTTTGCAGCTTGAGGCAGAGTTAACTTCCTTGGTAGCTTATTCATTTCCCTCTATTGAGGACTTTCTGATGAAGTTGAAACAACAAAGATCTATCTTGCAGGGTTGTGGTAAGACTAAGACTGATACAGAGTGCATTTTCTTGATCCTCTCCAAGCTTCAGGGTCCATTTCAGATCTTCTCTTCGACCTTCTATTCCACCATGGATGCCTTGGGTGCTCAACATGCCATGCCTTCTTTCGAGGTCTTTTGTGATCGTCTGACTCATGAGCAAGCTAAGCTTAAGCAGTTGGATTCACTTTCAGGTTCACAGAACCAAGCATTGGTAGCCCAGTCCTCCAAAGGAAAATAGAAGCAGAAACCAAAGCCTAAGAAAGATCCAGAGGCTAGTGAGAATCCCTCCAAGCCACCACCTAAGTCTGATTCAAAACCACAGTCCAATTCTAAAAAGGGCAAATCTTCAAAGTCTGGTGAGTCTTCCTCCAAGACTAAGAAGAACTCTGATGATCCTTGCAGTTTTTGTGGCAAGGAAGGACATCCCGTTTCCAGGTGTTGGAAATGTTTAGAGGCTTTGGAGGAAACCATGCAGTAGCATAATATTAGTGCACCTCAGCCTCCTTCATAGCCCACAGGGAAAGGTCATGCTCTTTTTGCACGAGCATTGTCCTCAGCACCCACTTGGATTCTAGATTCTAGTGCCTCTCACCATATGACATACATAGAGGATTTGGTCACCGCTCTTGCCCCTACAGGCACTAGACATATTGTAGTTGGTGACTCAGCACAACTTTCCATTCAGGGTTCTAGAACTGTTTCATTGGATGGTGGTTGTCTACAGGATGTGCTTTTGGTTCTTGACATTTCAACAAACCTTCTATCTGTTTATCAGATTTGCCACTCTGGCTTTGGTAAGATAGTTGAGTTCTCACCTCATGATGTGGTTATTCGAGATCTTCATGATCCTGACTTGGTTGTGGCTATTGGGAGTGTGGATTCTGCATCTCACTTATATAGATTTGATGGCTTTGAGAGTTCAGACACTGTTGGTTCCTCTCTTATAGCACATGCAGATTCAGTGAGCAGGCTTTGGCATGAGCATTTTGGCCATGTCAATTACAGATATCTACAGCAGATGAGTACATAGGCACTTGTGATTGGGCTTCCACAAATTTCTTGTACTGATGGTGTATGTCATGGTTGTTTCCTTGGCAAACATCATCGAGATCCTTTTCCTAAGGGTCGAGCCTCTCGTGCTAGGGCATCCCTAGAGTTGGTACACAGTGATCTTATGTCCTTTTCGACTCCTTCCTTTTCAGGGGCCCGTTATGTGCTCACTTTTATTGATGACTTCTCCAGACATACATGGGTGTACTTTCTTAAGTACAAGTTTGATGTCTTTGACTCATTCAGGATTTTTAAGACATTTGTGGAGAAGCAATCTGGACTTTCTATCAGGAGGATACGCACAGATAATGGGGGGGAGTATGTTAATCAGACTTTCAGAGATTTTTGCATTGAGCATGGTTTACAGCATCAGTTTACAGTTCCTTACACCCCTCAGCAAAATGGTGTTGCTGAGAGAAAGAATAGAACCTTACGGGAGATGGCAAATTGTATGATACAATCTCGAGCTATGAGTTCTTCATTTTGGGTTGAGGTAGTCAATTGTACCAATTATATTCAGAATCAGATGCTGCATAAGGCATTGCGACATATGACTCCTGAGGAGGCTTGGACCCATGTCAAGCCTAATGTTTCTTCATTCCGAGTTTTTGGTAGTGAGGCTTGGGCATTTATTCTTGATGCTCAGTAGAAAGCCATGGAGAGGAAGAGATGACCACTCATATTTGTTGGCTACTGTGAGGATGTTAAGGCATATAGGTTGTTTGATCCTGATTCTAGAGAGGTCTTGTTTCAGCGGGATGTCCAGTTTGATGAGTGCTATCCTCAGATGGATTCTCCATCACTAGCTTCTCCCTCATTGCCTACTCCTTCCTCTTCATCTCTTGAGGATTACTTATCTCTTGAGGATGATGTAGATGATGATCCACCATCTCCACCACCACCAGTTGCTCTGTCTTTACCGAGGTGGGCCCGTGACACTGTTGATGCAGCTGGTTCTTTGGTAGGTGATCCTTCAGATACTCGTCGCACTCGTGCTCAGACGTCTGGTTCTAGTCTTTTGAGTCATGCCATTTTAGATGATCCTCAAAAGTTTTCAGAGTTGATAGGACACCTTGAGTGGGATAGGGCTATGGATGAGGAGTATTCTTCTTTGATGAAGAATCATACTTGGGATCTTTGTCCTCTTCCTAAGAGAAGAAAGTTGGTTCGGTGCAAGTGGGTGTATCGTACCAAGTATGCTATAGATGGTTCTATTGATAAGTATAAGGCACGTCTTGTTGCGAAGGGGTTTTCTTAGGTAGAGGGTATTGACTACTTTGAGACCTTTGCTCCTATTGCCAAGATGAATTCTATACACCTGGTACTTTCACTTGCAGCTTCACAGGGATGGATAGTGTTTTAGATGGATGTGAAGAGTGCCTTCTTGCATGGAGACCTACATGAGGAGATCTATATGGAGCAGCCTCAGGGATTTGTGCAGGACACTTCTTTGGTTTGCAGACTTCGACGTTCATTGTATGGTCTCAAACAAGCCCCTCGGGCTTGGTATGAGAAGATGGACTCTTTCTTGCTTTCCTCTCACTTCACACACTGTCATTCCGATCACACAGTGTATATTCAGCGTCAGGAGGGTGATATTTTGATTCTTGTGCTATATGTAGATGAACTCATCCTTACAGGTAGCTCATCCTCCATGATTCAGTGTGTTCAGAGAGCTTTGATGGAGCAGTTTGAGATGATAGATCTTGGTCTCTTGCACTTCTTTCTGGGTCTACAGGTTATTCAGTCTTTGGATGGGATTTCCATATTTCAGGAGAAGTATGCTCTTGATATGCTTCAGTGATTTGGCATGCTTGATTGCAAGTCTGCCCCCACTCAATTTCAGTCAAGTGTTATTTTGTCTTCCACTTGCTCTACTCCTTCAGTAGACCCCACTTTATACAAGCAGTTGGTTGGCAATTTGTTGTACCTAACACATTCTCGTCCTAATCTTTCCTTTGCAATTGGCCTTGTCTCTTGGTTCTCCCATGATCCTCATGAGAGCCATTGGCAAGCAACCAAACATATTTTGAGGTACATTCGGGGCACCACTCATTATGGCATTCACTACACTTCAGGATCCCCTCACATCATTGGCTTCACTGACTCCGATTGGGCTGGTGATGTCAATGATCAGAATTCTACTTCTGGCTTTGTTTTTTGCCTTGGTTCTAGTCCTATCACATGGTCTTGCAAGAAGCAGTCTGCTATTGCATTATCATCTACAAAGGCTGAGTACTGTGCAACAGTGTTAGCCAGTCAGGAGGTTTTATGGTTTCGGTAGTTGATGACAGAGTTTGGGTTTCCTCTAGATTGTTCCACTATTCTTTGGTGTGACAATCAGAGTGCCATTCACATTTCTTGCAACCCAGTGGAGCATCAGGGGACAAAGCACATTGAAATCCACATGCACTTCATCAGGCAGTTGATTCAGGATGGTTCTCTCATCTTGGAGTACATTCCTATAGAGGAGCAGGTTGCAGACATCTTCACTAAACCTTTGGCATCTCTGCACTATCTTCAGTTGCGCTCTATAGTTGGGGTGAAGGAAGTTGTCCTTGGGGGGTCTTAGTGAGGCCTTCCCTCCTTCATGTTTTCTTTTCAGCATGATTCTTTATCTCTTTTTGGAGAGGAGTTTTTTCCCACTGGGTTTTCTCCTTTACTCGGCTTTATAGAGATTTTCTTGTATTCGGGTACCTGATCAGGCCTTGTTGCCGAGACCCTCTATTGCTTTATAGTTCCTTTGCTTTCTTCTGCATTGTTTGTAGCTGCATTGTAGCTCATCTTAAGGGGGGGTGTTAGAGTAAAGTAATTAATTAACTTTACTCTCCTCTTAAGATTTCACTTTATGCATATATTAGTCATTTAATAATTAATATTTAATTATTAAATGCACTCACCTTAGGGTTAGGTTTTTCTTTCGGTGTTGATCTCCTTTATAAGGATTGATCTCTTGTATTATTTCTTCTTGATTCATTTTTTCTCTGATAATAAATCTTTTCACTTTGTCAGAGCCAAAACCCTTGTTTCGTTCTCTCTCTTTCTCTGTGACAGGTTTCTTGCATGCAGGTTTCTTTGGGTTATGTGGATTTGTATTTCTCAAATCCTACAAAAATGATAGTAGCTCATTGTTCCATAGGCCTTCTAATCTTCAATCAGAGGAGTTCGGGTAATACTTCCTGTAGACACTCAAAATTGTCATGTTTAATTAAATAAATATTTTATTTATTTAATTATCTAAGCCTAATTCTTCTATTAATTAAATAAATTTTTATTTATTTAATTAATTCATTTATCCTCTTCTAGCCTTATTTCTCATTTAAATAAATACATTTATTTATTTAAATTATCCTTTTCCTAAATTAAATAAATATTTTATTTATTTAATTGTCCTACTTCTTCTATTAATTAAATAAATCTTTATTTATTTAATTAATTCATTAGCTTTTTCTACCCATGACACATGTCATTCATCTCTTAATTCATACACTACCTACCTCTTTCATTATTTTGGTATTTCTTATACCTACCCTCTAATCCTAGCCGACCTCTCTTTTTACACCTCTCAATCTTAACCCTCCATTTCTTATTGTGTCTTCTATTTAAGGAGATGCTTTCTTCATTGTCAAACCCTAATGACTCATGCTAATGATCTTTCATGCAACTTGGCTACACTAAGATCCTACTTGCAACCACATTCCGTTCTTTGTTGAGCTCTTGTGCATATAAAAATCTGAGAGCAAATATATCAAGCAAGATCAATGGAGATAGGAAGAATGGAGATCAAAACCCTATTGGACATGTGATGGTATAATCTTTGTGATTTTGAGTTATTTTGCATTGTCTTAGGTTATCTTCATATGTTATGGTGGATCTTTGTTCATTGTTAGGCTAGGGTTTGGTGGTTGAATTCATTTAGCCTTTCAATATTGTTATTATTGTTATCCATTTTCACCATAAACATTTTGGCACGCCCGGTGGGACTCTTGTCCCTTTGCATTTAACATTTTTGTTGCAGATTTTGCATTTTTGAAGTTGCAGATCGGACAATTTTTCGACGACATTTAGGTTTTTCCGCGTCTGCGAGTGTTCGGATCGCGTTTTTGTGTTTCAGAAGCATCTACGATAGAGGGAATCGCGTCTGTGTTTCTGTCAGTTTTTTTATTTTGCAGGTTTCCGAAAGGTGCGTTTGTGATTCCTAACCGCGTCTGAGATGTATTAGATCGCGTCTGCGTCATTTAACAGCATCTGTGATCTCTGAGCGCGTCTGTGCATAACAAAACCGCATCTGTGTCATACAGACGCGTCTGTGTCTGGTATAGAGGCGTCTGTGCTTTCTGTTTTGCAATTTCAATTTTTCTGAGATTCGGGTTTTTGGATTTTGTACTTAGGGTTTCAGATCTGGTTTATTTTCGGCTAACCCTTGCAGATCTAGCTAACCTGGTTTATGCAGCTTGCTTTGGAGGCAAAAACGTTTTTGTTGAAGGCCCCTTTTCACAAAGTCTTTTGGATCTAAAATTTACCTAACTTGTGTGCTTGTAGGAAGGGGTGATCATTTGAAACAACCCAAACTACTAACAATTTTGTTGCAGGGCCTTAGCTAGGGTTTTGTAGTTTTGTTGTGTGCCTTGTTTTCATAGATTAGCAAACACTTCCTTTGGTGCACTAAAATTGAATCATTGTCTTTTGTGTCTTGAGCAATAGGCTCTTTTTGTTTGATCTTTAGAGGGCCTGTCTTCCCGTGTGGTCATTAGGACTACTAGTGAGAAGAGAACGACCCAAGTGGTAGCGAGGAAAACCCACCTCATCCAAACCACTATAATCAAATGTATTCATGGTGAAAACTATGAATAACGTGTGCTGATTAGTTCATACCGACACTATGTCTCCCCATAAACCCGTTTGATCAAATTTATTTGATCATTTGTAGGGCGTAACCCCTACCGGCTGGGAACCTTCTGTATTTACAGAGCTGAAAGTGCCGCATGTATGGCCACACGAGCGGATGCCCTTACTAGCACCATTTTGTTTTAGATGCCCAAATCCTTCTAGTTGTTGAGGCAGGAGGTCGGACCTCTGGTAGCGGCCCACACACATACGGTTCTTAGTAGAGATACAAAGTTTGCCATGGGGAGTTTTCATGGGGACTGATGCTTGGCTGACCCGAGAAGTGAGTGCCGAGGGTGGAGCCAGTGAGGTCAAGCATCTAAGTATCCGCTCTAAATAGCGTAGCCTCGGGGGTAAAACCCTATGTGAGATCAACAACTATTGTCTTGGCCAACCCTAATATTTGTGCTTGTCTTATGCTAAACACTCAAACATTCAAGACAAAACAGCAAAACATTGTGTCTTTTGTGTCTTCAAGTGTATGCAAATTTTTTTTTACATCAAACAACACACTTCTTGAGTCTAAACAGTTTGCAAACATTGAGTCATCAACATTGTGTCCTCTTGTCATGAAAAACAGTCGAAAAATCAGATTTGGTCACAACAAAACAACTTCACAGATAGGAAAAATTGCACTAAGGTTACAGAAACGCATCTGTGTCTGTTCAAACCGCGTCTACGTCAGATAAGCGCGTCTGTGAAGGGCAGAATAGCGTCTGTGTTTTTATCAGCGTCTGTGTCAAACAGAGAGGTGTCTGTGTCTGGGAATCGCGTCTGTGAAGTATACAGAGGCGTCTGTGTCAGGATTTGAAAACTTTAACAGTCAAGCAAACAAAGAAAATCAGTTTTAGCATACTTGAGCTTCTTAGGTTGTCTCTTCAAGTTTCATCTAGCATTCAACCTATTCTAGGGTCTCACATAGTCTATCATTGCTTCGCATCTCATTTTACATTCATACTTGTCTAAAAACTTGAGTCAAAAGGTCACTTGCTTGTCCTCATCGTACTTTGTCAACACACTACATACTACTACACTTTGCTAAGTGGTCCCTCATCAAGGTTTCTTACCTTTGGGTCTCATTTGGTCTTACTTAGAGTCAAGGTCAGCTTACCTCATCAAGAGAAACTATCCTCTCTTTGGAAGTCACACCTACTCTACTACTTACATACTTGGTCTTACACTTTGGACATTGCAAGTACACCTCAGATTCATTTACACTCCATACAACTCTTGGTCTTCCATACTCTCGTCATTTTTCATCTAGTCTCTCACATATTGGTCAAATACTTGGTTCATGGTTGAAACCCGCCTTCAAAAATCTAGGAGAATAGCTAAAGAAGCTCAAGAATCCGTAAACATGAGTTCTTATGAGTATGACAATGATCTATTCTACAATCCTGAGCACACTACATTACCAGACATGAATGTTTATAGACACAATCCAAATGTGGAAAGCGCAAACACTATAAACAACAATGCTACACGCAATGACACAGTGGACAACTCTTCAATACTATCAGCAGACATAGAAGAGTCCATAATGAATCCTCAATTCAATAGATTGGTTGAAGAGATAATGAGGAGAGATCGTCAATACTTTTTACACATGATGGCACAAAGTGGAGCTAAAATACCGCATGATTTTGACTTATCTCAACTTATGGAAAGTCGACCCTCACAACAAACTCAACCCAACATGGATCAAAGGAGACCAAATAGTGGAGGAAATAGAGGACCCAATAATATGATGCCGGAGTCACCATCAGCTTTGCTTCAAAAGCCAGCAATCCCACATACACAAGCTCAAACATATGATACTTACACTCAAGGACCATCATGGAGGCCTTATGCTCAATCACATGCTCAAGGTATGAATCAATCAAAACAAGTGGATACTCAAGGACATCCTCAAAATTTTGACACAAGGAGACCTCATGTCAAAATTGGGGGCAACACAATGGAAAATGAAAGGCCTATTGAATATGGTATATATGCACAAAATAGATATGGGGTCCCTCAACAAGAAGTTATGCCAAGTGCTCCATACATGTCGCAACAATATAGGCCTCCATATGGACATGTCTACGATTAGTATCATCCATACATGCAACAAGATCCTCCTCAAATGGGTGTTTCAAACATGGGGTATGCTACAAGAAATCCATCTCCTCCCAAGAATAATTTGGAGCAACAAATTAGAGATCTACAAAAGAAAATGGAGGACATGAGTACACCAAAACCTACATACACTATGAGAGATATATGTCCTTATCCCTTCGATAAGAGCATTCCAATGCCTCCATTTCCTCCACACTTTGTAACGCCAAAATTTGACAAATATAGAGGGAGAGGAGACCCCAAGGCACACATAAGACAATTCTTCACAGCTTGCATTGAGGTAGCGGCAGAAGAAACATACTTAATGAGGTTGTTCCCACAGAGCTTAGGAAATCAAGCTATGGAATGGTTTTCTCAATTACCTCCTGGTATTAAGTCATGGGGCGACTTAGCAGAGGCATTCATTCAGCATTTCTCTTACAACATTGAAACAGATGTCTCAGTTACTACCTTGTGCAATACTAAACAAAAGGAAGGAGAATCTTTCGCAACATTTTTACAGAGATGGAGAAACTTAGCTAGCAGATGCTCTTGTGAAATCCCGCAGAAACAAATGGTGGAGATGTTCACACAAAACGTTAATAAGGCTATTGGCTATGATCTCAGAAAAGCTTGTTTGTCTACATTCAAGGATGTTATTGAAAAGGGCCTAGCAACAGAAAAGGTCTTAATTGAACAAGGAGTTATCAAGCTATTCAAAGAAAACAAAGAGGACTTCAAAGGAAAGGACAAACCAAAATTTTGGAACAAGAACAAGAACACAGTTAATGATGGCGTTGTTGATGCCAATACAGTGAGACCCAAGTTCATCTTTTCTGGATCAAGTTCTACCAGCAATCAGGTGAACACTCAAACAACTTCTAGACCACGAAGGAAGTACACTCCATTGGGAGAACCACTTGAATCAGTATTCAAAAAGCTTGTGGCAAACAAGGTGATCACAGTTCTGGATTTTCCTCCATATGAGCCAAAGGTCAAACCAAATTGGTGGAATGATGATGAGTATTGTGAGTTTCATAAGAGCAAGGGTCATAAGACAGGTAATTGCCATCGATTGAAAAACATTGTGCAAGATCTCATTGATAGAGGCGACATTGAGATTGAGGGACATTCATCTAATCAAGAGCATGAGATGTTTAAGGAACCATTCCCGAAACATGACAAAGGAAAAGGCAAAGTCACAGATGATCAAGCCAATTACACTAGAGCACCTTACAATTATGATTCTACTATTAATCACATCTCAATGGACAATCATATTTCTACCATTACTATCAAAAACAAAAATCAGAGACCCAAGATTGTCCTAAAAGGTGTGGGATCTTCATCTGAATCTACCTCTGAATGTCATGTTACAACCCGTCGAGGTAAGATTACATTGCTAGGTACCTCCACTAAGAATACCAATCCTTTATCAATTAAGCCTGAGTATGACCTTGTAGAACAACTAGGGAAGACACCTGCACTCATCTCTATTCTTGAGCTCTTACGTATATCTCCTGCACATAAAGCTATCCTTGACAAAATCTTGAGAGATACTGCCATCCCTACTGATCTGAACATGGACCAGTTTCAAGCCATGGTGGGATACCTATCCGTTCCACACTCCCTCACATTCACAGAAGTCGATGACGCCTCCATAAGTCAGCCACATAATGCACCTCTACATGTTGAAGCCTTCATACATAAACATCGAATAAAGCGAGTCCTGATAGATGGAGGAGCAGGTCTTAATATTTGTACATTGAGCACCATCAGACAATTGGGATATTCTGACAAAGCTGTGAATTCTACAAACCAAATCACCATTAAGGCTTATGATGATGAAGAGCGCTCGTCCAAGGGCACGGTCACCTTACCATTAAGAATAGGGCCAGTCACAAAGGATGTGGTTTGTCAAGTCCTAGATCTAGATCTCACGTATAACATATTGCTAGGATGTCCGTGGATTCATGAAATGAGGGCAGTCCCATCAACATACCATCAATGCATTAAGTTTCCTCATAATGGAGTTGAGGTAACAGTCAATGGTGATCCAAATCCATTCATATATTGTAATAACTTGAGATCACATACTGAGACTATCATCCCCAGCAATCGTGAGGCTACTCCTTCTTCAACATATATTGATCCTGAGTCATTAAAGCCCTCGACATCCAAACAAGGTGAACTTAGAGCCAAGTTTCAAGACAAAGGCATGGGAGAATACACTCTAAATCAGACAATGTTTTTACGACAAGTCATGAGCTCTCCCAAGGAATATGGGAGGCCACATCCTAACAAGCAAATCTCCATCATGATGCTCAAATGGGATCCTACCATCTTTCAAAAATGGGGTGAACTAGAAGAAGAAAATTTATATAAAATGCTCTATAAGGACGTTGAAGAGGACACACATGATCAGATTATTATACCCTGTGAGAACTATGGCAAAGGCTTCAAAATTTTGCAAAGATTCGGGTATGATGGAAAAAGCCCTCTCGGACTACGCAAAGAAGGTGTCATGGAGCCCTTACAACTGGAGCTAACTACAAGAAGGGAATGCTCCAAGGGGCTTGGTTTTCTGAATCCCAGACTACATAATAAAAGAACAAAAGAGGTATGGCGAATTAAAGTTGCCGAAGTTCAACAAGAGGATTACTATTCCACAGACTCCAATGAGTGGGAATGGGGTTCAGACAAATCCTCCAGTGACTATGAGCTCATTGAAACATTCAGAGAGCCAGATGAACCCACAGAGGAGGAGGAATTTTAAAAAAAGTTCAGAGTTGGTCAAGAACCAACCCATAAGGATCCCGCACAAGCTTCGTTTCAAGGTCCTAGGTCAAAATCACATAGGATGAGGACACCTATCCCAGAAGGCGCTACTAGTGATGACAATTTGGATTCGCTCACGATCGAAACTGATGAGGAGAGTGCCATCGATGACCTCGACGATTACCTTGACATACCTGAATATAACCACATCTTCACTATTAGCCCTGCAAACCCTGAAAGCACTAAAGACCTTCCCCTTGTTCATCCTCAACTCATTGACTGGGATCATGAAGGACTAGCACAATTTGATACATTTCAAAATGACGAAGCTATTATCGACTACCTTGGCATTCAAGATGATCTTCCCCTTGGAGACCACAAAGCAGGATACGCCATAGAGCTCAACAACATAGCATACTTTGGTGAGGGTGTCGGGCCTTCTAGTCGCAAAAATGTGAAAATAAAAACAAAACAAGGGTCTTATGGCGAAAACCACACTGTGGCGCTATCTGACTCCAAAAAAGTAAAAAGAAAGGACGTATCTGAGGGTGAAAACCTCTCTGAGGTGCCCGAAGATGGAAGGCTCGACATTCTCCCAGCATCATACGAGGAAAAATCATCCATGTTGGTAGAGGAGACTATAAAGACAAACATTGGTACAACAGAGGTTCCACACAACATATTTTTGGCTCAATCATTGACAGAGGCCGAGAGAGCAAAATTCATAAGCTTCTTTAAGGGACGACAAATCAACTTTGCATGGTCTTACGCGGATATGCCTGGGCTAGACCCAGATTTGGTGATGCATCATTTAACAGTCAAACCGGGGGCAAAACCAGTAAAGCAGAAATTAAGGAAAATGCATCCACAAGTGGCATTGCTAGTCAAGGCAGAGCTAGAGAAATGATTGGATGTCGGATTCATACGCCCAATTGATTATCCTGAATGGATTTCCAATTTAGTACCTGTCAGCAAACCGGATCGCAGCATCCGAATATGTACAGACTTCAGAGATATCAACAAGGCTTGTCCAAAGGACGATTTCCCATTACCAAACATTGACTTGATCGTTGATCTCACAGCAGGCCATGAAATGTTATCTTTAATGGACAGATTTTCTGGATATAATCAGATCAGGATTGCACCTGAAGATCAACATAAAACATCATTCACTTGTCCATGGGGAACTTTCTGTTGGAATGTCATGCCCTTTGGGCTGAAAAATGCAGGCGCCACTTATCAAAGAGCGATGACTACTATTTTTCATGATCTCATGCACATAACCGTGGAAGATTATGTTGACGATCTTTTGGGAAAATCAATAGACAGAGACACACACTTGGATATACTTTCAGTTGTCTTTGATCGGCTAGAAAAATACAAGGTAAGATTAAACCCAAAGAAATGTGTCTTTGGAGTAACCTCCGGGAAGCTCCTAGGATTCATTGTGTCTAAAAGAGGAATAGAAGCTGATCCAGCAAAAGTCAAGGCTATCTTGGACATGCCGCCACCCAAGAATATCAGTCAACTTCGATCTTTACAAGGGAGACTCCAGTCCATACGAAGATTCATAGCACAACTTGCAGATAAGTGTAACCCTTTCCAGCACCTGCTACACAAAAACATCAAGTTCAAATGGGATGAGAACTGTCAACAGGCTTTTCAGACGCTCAAAGACTATCTTTTGAACCCACCAGTCTTGATGCCACCAATTCCAAATCAACCATTGCTACTTTACATATCAGCTACTCCAACGGCACTGGGGGCACTCCTAGCACAGCAAATACCTGACGACAAGGAAAAAGCAGTCTACTATATCAGTTGCACATTGGTGGGATATGAGCTAAACTACACACCAATCGAGCGTGCATGTCTCGCTGTGGTCTTTGCTTCACAAAAATTATGACATTATATGCTCACTCACAAGACAAAGTTGATTGCCAGAATTGATCCACTAAAATATCTTCTCAACAAAGCTACACTTACTGGGCGGCTGGCCAAGTGGGTAATGATTTTGAGTGAATTCGACATTGAATACGTGGACAAAAAAGCTATAAAAGGACAAGCAATTGCAGATCAACTGGCAGATGCTCCCATGATAGATGATGCTCCTCTACAGTCAGAATTTCCAGATGAGTCCATTCTAACAATATCACCTGCAAAGCCATGGCAATTATATTTTGACGGCTCATATACACAGCATGGGGCAGGAGTGGGTATACTCTTTATAACTCCTCAAGGCGATTCTATACCAAAGTCATACCGCTTATCATTTCCTTGCACCAACAATATAGCGGAATACGAGGCATTAACAACTGGGTTAAGAATTGCAGTTCAATGGAAGATCCAAGAACTTCGTGTTTTTGGGGATTCTCAACTTGTCATCCGTCAAGCAACTGATGATTATCAAACAAAAGATGAAAAGATAATGCCTTACAAACAACTGGTAGATGATCTGAAACAACACTTTGCAAAGATAGAGTTTGAGCAGATACCAAGAGAACAGAATCGCGCTGTTGATGCCATGGCTACAATTGCTTCGGTCATTGATCTACCACAAAATGAGACCTACTATGAGTTCCTGATAGACAACCTACTGATTCCGTCATATGAGATCACTCCTACGGAAATGATATGTGTTGTTGGTCCTAAATCCCAGTTATATGGTCCCATATTCACATACCTTCGCGACAATATCTTACCTCCCGATCTATCGAACAATCAACACCGCACTTTCATTCGCCAATCCTCTCGATACGTCATTTTAGCAGATATCCTATACCGACGAGGTCTAGATGGCACCCTTCTTAGATGTTTAGAGAGTGACGAAGCTCAGATTGCATTACGAGAAGTGCATGAAGGGATATGTGGTCCGCATACTAGTGGTCCTACCTTGGCCAAAAAACTCATCAGGACTGGATACTACTGGCTTACTATGGAAAAAGATGCATATCAGTTTGTCAAGAAGTGTAAGCAGTGTCAAATTCATGGAGACCTCATACATGCACCAGCACAGGAACTACAACCACTTGCATCTCCTTGGCCCTTTTGTCAGTGGGGACTCGATCTCATAGGCAAGATTCACCCTCCTTCTTCCAATGGACATAAATTCATTATTACAGCCACAGAGTATTTCACAAAGTGGATTGAAGCCGTGCCTCTCACACAAGTTACTGGGAAACAAATCGCTACCTTCATCCTGAACTACATCATTTGCTGATACGGGTTTCCTACTTCCATTATTACTGATAACGGGCATCCCTTCAAAAATCAGGATGTTCGTGAACTCTGTGAGCGCTTCCATATCTCCCATCGTTTCTCCACACCATATTACCCCCAAGGTAATGGCCAAACTGAGGCGTCTAATAAAACAATTCTCAAAATCCTTAAAAAGACAGTCGACGACGCTGGCCGTAACTGGCATATCCAACTCAATCCTGCACTCTGGGCCTATCGCACAAGTGTCCGCACACCTACAGGAGCTACACCCTACTCACTTGTCTACGGCTCTGAAGCCATCTTGCCTATTGAGGTCGAGTTACCTTCTCTACGGGTCTCCTTGAGAAACATAATCAATGATGAAGACTACAGGGTCTCTCGCTTACAAGAACTAGAACTGCTGGAGGAACGAAGACACACTGCTTTTAATCATCTCAAGGCTTACCAACAATGAATGAGTCGCAGTTACAATCACAAAGTTAAGCCTCGCACATTTGAGGTAGGTGACTTAGTACTCAGAGAGAACCCCAAGAATCAGCAAGACAGAGATAAGAAGGGCAAGTTCGAACGAAACTGGCTTGGTCCTTACATCATCACAACGGTATATGGATTTGGGGCATATCAGCTCTCAACTCCAGAAGGTGAACCTTTGGAGGATCCTATCAACAACATGCACCTTCGCAGGTTCTACACATAAGCTCTTCAGAACATCCTAATTCAAAATATACAAAAAAAATTATAAAACAAAAAAATCGTTACTTGGTGAAAACTTGGCAAACAAGCGCCTTGTGACAACAAAAAAATTGAAAAATCGAAAAAAGTAAAGAGAAATAATTTCGTCCAACGGTGAAAACCACTTCAGTGGCACCCTGGGCAAGTACCATGGTGAAAACTGGGTCACCAGTGCCATGCGTAGAGACTTTGCTCCTCCATCCTTCAGGATTCTCTTTCATCCTTTCACTTTGCACACACTCACAACCAATTCATCCATAATAAACTTACCCATTCCCATCATGGCTTGTTATTGATCTACCTAAGATTGGTTAGCCATTCATAATAACCCTCCCTTTTCACTCCCTTTCCATCCATAATAAATCAGATCCTATCTGTGACTACGACCAATCCTACGTCCAGTAATGGGTGTGGAACTGAGAACATCACGTGTTTCAAGGAGTACAGTTTCTTCCAGCTTCCTTCAGTCTATCCGCGCACAATCCGCAATAAAGCAACCTTTGCATCACAGATCCGCAATAAAGTTTCGTCTTCTCCACAATAAAGTATCAGTTTCATGGATTCAGTCAGTTTCAAATGAGACACAGCAGCAACAATGGGCTTCAACAAATCAAATCTTTCAACAGACTCAGACAACATATGGTTCAGTGCTATCTATCCTTTTTGTGAAAGTGAACATTGTGACCACAATCAAAATTCGACTTATACAAGTGACAAGAGACACTAAACTTGAGGACTACAGTGGATGTTGGTGTCGGGTCTTGGTTTTCTTTTGATTTTATCTTTTGGTGACATGTCTTTTAGCTTTTCCAGGATGTCTTTGACTAGAAAGGCGAGGATGGGGTATCGTCACCTATCTGCATTTGCTGTCTGTGGATTGTCTCTTAGTAATGCTATGACTTGTCCAAGGATATGAGGACATTGTGAGTCTAGTATGAACTGGGGCATTCCTTGTTTGTGACTGTCTTATCTCCATGCAAACAGGTACAATGACTTTCTGGGTCAAACATATGCCTCGATTGTCATAACCTACTTGCCATAATAAGCTCAATGATGATACCGCACAAGAAGCTCTTTCACGTTCATATCTTCTACCTTCCATCCCCTTTTCTTGATTGACTTCCATTGTCCTTCTCGAGTCCGCGTAGCCTGCTATCACATGACTGAGTATAATGACACACCAAAAACATTTGCATTTCATATAGTTACACCTACATCACCACATATAAGCATTTCATACATACATATAGATATCACAATTGCATCACATCCTGCATACAACACATGTTAGCACATCTCACAGTTTCATTATGTAAATAATCATTTGCATTATCATATTCATTTGCATTACATACATTCACATTTGCATCATGCATCACATATACAACATAAAAGAACAAAAATATATTGCATTGCATCATATAAGCATCCATATCATAAAACATGCATCACATAAGAACATCTCATCACATAAGGTACACATGCATATAGCTGCCGCAAAAATGGATCATCTCTCATATATAATCAAAAGTGTCATGATACAATGATGTCAAAAGAATCATATGGCTACAAAATCACCCGCAGGTGTCTACAATACAAAAATGGTACATATACCGATACAAAGGGGAGCCCTCTATGGCTATGATGAACTCCCTCCCTCGGAGCCGCCTGGCCTCGACGGAGTCTGAGCTCTAGATGGTCCCGCTCCAGGATCCCCTTGCCTGTCTGGTGGTGGTGGAGGACCCATGACCCCACCGCTGGATGCCTGCCTCCTACGACTCCCTCCCGTAGCCGTCGCTATGCGCGACGATCTATGGAAGCTCCTCACCCGCTGATCCGCTGGCACGACACCATAGTACAGATCCCTCTAGTAGGCGATCTCCTCTCCGGCTCGTAGCACATATGCGTAGCCTGCCCCTGCATCCTCTGCTGCCCGCCTCTTTGCCCTCAGAGCTGTCTCGGCCTCAGTATATCGCTGGATGGCCTGGTCTCTCTCCCGCTCTGTGTCCCTGAGCCTGATCCTGAGGCGATCCCTCTCCCGCTCCAAATCTGCAATCTCGTCTGCCTGGCCCTGGCAGATCTCTCTCAGCTCTAGCAGCTCATCCTCCTCAGGATCACCACCCTCAGCCTCTGCCTGTGGCTCCTCCTCTGCAGGTGCCTGTACCTGTGCCTCTCCCTGTACCTGTCTAGGTGCCTGAATAGGTACCTGTCCCTGTGCCTGTCCCTGTCCCTGCACCTGTCTAGGTCCCTGTGCTCTAGGACCCTGTGCTGCTGGTACCTGTAGGGGAAATCCACCTCGACCCCTCACCACCTGAGCTGCTCTCTCCTGTCCTCCCTCCCTCCGAGGTGCTACTCGCCTCTCTCCCACCACTCCCCTCCACCTCCATCGACCCCTGCCTCCATCTCCTCCACCATCATCATCATCATCCCCTCCAGCCTCTCCCTCCAATAGCTCTCCCGGATCTGTCAATCTCGGAAAGGGATGCTCTACCCAATACACAGAGTACTCTGCATCCATCCCTGCATCCTCTACCTCCGGTCACATGTCCCATGGTAATGACATCATCTCTGCCAGCTGTGTCATGACCTGATCATATGATAACAGCGGCCCGAACTGTACTTGATCTCTGACTGTACGGGCATACATGCCCGAGCCTCGTGGCATCCGCTGAATCCTGCCGAACTGTCTGCATACCCTGTCAACAAGCTGCCTCTCCAGAATATAGGGCGTCCGCCCAATCAGATACCTGCTCCTGAATGCATAGGGTAGCTCCACTGTGTTGTCATCCCACTCCTCGCACCCCAAGTATGGCCTCCAGATAACCATATCAATGTCATCTATGACGCGTCTCCAGTGCTCTAATCGACCAATTCGAGGCTGTGATATAATCATATCGTATAAATGCACAAAGCTCCGTCCATGCCCTCTGCCTCTGAAGTGGATAGGTCATGTGATCGGCAGGTGCTCATATGCCCACACCTGTAGGAGAGTCACTCTGCAGCCCAAGCCCACTGATCTGTGGTACACAAATTGATGCAGCTCATAGTACAAATGGGCCAGGACACATGGCCCCCATGCATATCTGGTGTGCTCAGTCACCAGTGTCTCCAATGCCCCTCCCCAGCCAACTGCCAATCCTCGTGTAGCTCTGTCCGGACACAAGTACCCACTGATGACTCCTCCGATAACAGCTGGTAAAGCTAAAATTGTAGCGGTCATGGTATCCCATGCCACGTGACCTGCTCACATCTCCAACCCGGGATCCTGGAATACCCGTCTCAGTGCCTCCCTGTCACCATCTCGATCATATGGAATCAACTCTCCATCGATCGGAATATGCAGAATCCTGTAGACATCCTCAAGTGTCACTGTCATCTCACCCATAGGCAAGTGAAACGTGCAAGTCTCGGAGTGCCATCTCTCCGCCAGTGCAGTCAGCAAACCCATGTTTGCCCGAAACTCAGGCACATATAGCACATGTGTGAGACCCATCTCCTCAATAGAAATCATGTCCTGAATCGACAACTTTGGTCGCAACCTCTGAGTCGATGGGAATCTCTCCCGTGACTCCAACATAGGCAGATACTCCTGCAGTCAACCAATCAATCATGTCAGTTATCGTGGCATTCACTGTTTATCACAAAATGCTACTTGCTACCTAAATGCATACGCTTACCTATCCTAGTGACATTCCATGTTCATCACAAAGTGTTACTCACATTCGCACTCCCTGTTCATCACAAAGTGCTGCCTATCTTGGTGCTCCCTGTTCATCACAAAGTGCCTTGATCTATCCTAGTCTTCCTAGAGGACCTGCTTGAGTGTATCCTCTCAGCAGCTTATCCAATCGACAGCGTATGTTCATCACAGAACTGCCGATTTGACCTAAAAAGACACAACCTATGCATTTTGACACACAAACGCGCTTTAAACTCACAAATGCGCTTATAGACTGCACAAACGCGCTTCTGCAACACAGACGCGCTTTCTGAACACAAACGTGCCTCTACCATGCACAAACGCGACCAGGGAACACAGACGTCCCTACATGACATAAACGCCCCTACAGGGCATAGACGCCTCTACATTTCACAAACGCGTCTGTATTCAGCATAAACGCGGTTCCAGGCACAAACGCGCCTGGACCTGACACAGACGCGCCTGTCCGACACAGACGCGCCTGGCACTGACACAGACACGGTTCCGCGTTTTTGCATATTTCAACTACCCTATTCCTAGCGCATTTATTGCTACTTAGCATGCATTAATAACAAAACTTGAAATGCGTGAAAGTACGAGGAGGTTTTTGGGTACTTACCGACTCTCCTACATCTGCTGGTCGCTGGAATCGGCGAACACGGTCAAATCTATGAATGAAAGCCATCGCTGCTGACTGCTGCTGCTATTTTCTCGCTCTGCACTATGATCTTGTAAGGGTGTGGATGACAATGAGGATGTCTTTTGCCCGTGGTCTATCTTATAGCCTACCCTAGCCCTCGCCCTCATTTCCCGAGTCAGTATTCTTCTTCCTGTGACTTTGTCACTTTATTCGGTCAACCCATTCTATCTCGTCTTTCTTATCGAGAGATTGTCTGCAATTTTTTCAGACATTTTCATCCAATCTCTCGAGGGGGCATATCATTCCCATTCTGGGGCAACTCTGTATCAGTTCATCTTATCTTCTTTGAAACAACGCGACAAGCCGCATTGTCTCAAAGAGGGGCAAAATGTAGACACTCAAAATTGTCATGTCTAATTAAATAAATTTTTTATTTATTTAATTATCTAAGCCTAATTCTTCTATTAATTAAATAAATTTTTATTTATTTAATTAATTCATTTATCCTCTTCTAGCCTTATTTCTCATTTAAATAAATACATTTATTTATTTAAATTATCCTTTTCCTAAATTAAATAAATATTTTATTTATTTAATTGTCCTACTTCTTCTATTAATTAAATAAATCTTTATTTATTTAATTAATTCATTAGCTTTTTCTACCCATGACACATGTCATTCATCTCTTAATTCATACACTACCTACCTCTTTCATTATTTTGGTATTTCTTATACCTACCCTCTAATCCTAGCCGACCTCTCTTTTTACACCTCTCAATCTTAACCCTCCATTTCTTATTGTGTCTTCTATTTAAGGAGATGCTTTCTTCATTGTCAAACCCTAATGACTCATGCTAATGATCTTTCATGCAACTTGGCTACACTAAGATCCTACTTGCAACCACATTCCGTTCTTTGTTGAGCTCTTGTGCATATAAAAATCTGAGAGCAAATATATCAAGCAAGATCAATGGAGATAGGAAGAATGGAGATCAAAACCCTATTGGACATGTGATGGTATAATCTTTGTGATTTTGAGTTATTTTGCATTGTCTTAGGTTATCTTCATATGTTATGGTGGATCTTTGTTCATTGTTAGGCTAGGGTTTGGTGGTTGAATTCATTTAGCCTTTCAATATTGTTATTATTGTTATCCATTTTCACCATAAACACTTCCAAATAAGCATTTCTATCCATACCGACATATCTCATCGCCCTATCATATGACTATCTAGAATAATGCACTTTTCTATCCATACTGGCATATCTCATATCATGACAACCCCTTATCTTGTATCTTTTCATAACAAGGGGTTTTCCTCCAAAGTGAGGCTCATTTCTATTATGCTCTATCACTTATCTCTATCTGTTATCTTATCATCTGATGTGGTAGGCTGCAATTAGCATATTTGCGATATATATTCCAAATTTCATCTTCATCTTGCTAGGGGCAACCCCATATGATCAATGAAAATTTTCTTCCCTGTTGTTACTTTCTTCTTTATCTTCTTCTACTTTAGCTTCACATCTCTCAACAAAGACGTGCTCGCTAAAGTGGGGACAAAATGAAATATCAAAAATTACATCTTGTGCAATTCGTTGCAACAAATGATACCTTCCTCCATGTCATTGGAGGTTGTGTACCACCATCTTTGTCCTTTTGTCCTCGGGATCACTTTGTTAACTTCAAGTTGGTATATCACCAACTTTGTTGACCTATCACCTTCGGGACTAAGACACAGTGCAGAGACATCTACACGACGTGCCAACATCCTGCAAATCTGACAATTTGCAAGTGCTCATTTGAGCATTATGCCTATGCCCAAAAGGAATCATAACACTTCTACATGCAGCCACTAACGTTGATTATCCTTCTAGGACCTATATCTCCTACATTTTAACTCATTTTTGGGATCTTTGATCATTCTATAGAAGAAAGGGCTCTTGGCAATCCATTTTAGCATTATTTATATGTTTTTCGCAAGGTGTCCATTGTTGCAACCTTAGAGCATTTTACAACATTCACATCATAACATTTGGAGGATAATCTTGGAGTCCATAGGGGAGTCTTTTGATTTCTCTTCTCGTTCATATCTTCTCCTTGAATCTATTGCACTGGTTGTTTCTTAGCTTCATTTCCTTTATCTTGCATTTCCCTGTGGCTTCTATCTAGGTTGTCCATGGAGGTGGAAACATCAAAATGAGGTTTTGACTTAGGAAGGATCCAAAACATAACCCCTAATGTTTTCTCTCTTGTGTGTGTGTAGGTTGTTGATCATGAGGAGCTCAACTAGATGGAGGCTTCATATCTTGGACCTTTTGTGTGTTTATTTCTCACCTTTTACCTTGTTCTTTCATCTTATTTTGTTGCTGGTGTTCACATAATAACCATTTCTTAGTTAGTTTTAACTTCTGGATAGTTGTACGAACATTAGGGTCTTTTTATATGACTCTCTGCTTTCTGTCTAGACAAGATCTTAGCAGGACGTCCTGAAGTCCCTTCCATAGGCATTCGTCCTATTCACAGAGACTTGTCTAAGCTCTTTGGAAATGGATCTCTTGGCGAAATAATATAAATTGTTTACATCAATGGTTCCAAGCCACTTGATATCCCAATGTATGTTGTAGTAAGGATTGATAGTTATACCAGGCCACCATGGAAGCAAGATGACCCCAAAAGTATAACAATAGTCTCTGTATCTCTAAGAAGTCATAGATAGATACCCCTCACAATGGCATGGGCTATAACCATACACAAATCCCAAGGCCTAACACTACAAAGAGAAATAGGTAAAGTGGAGAGGTAGGGGTTAACATTCACGACCATATATAAAGTCAAGTCATTAAATGACCTATGCATTCAACCAACATTCTCTTTTGAGAGGTACTCCAAAATGCAAAATAATGCATATACAATTATAAGGAAGTAAGAGGAAGCTCGGGTACACCAATTCTCTATTTGAGAAATCAAGGTATGCAAATCTTAGATATTTCTCCCTTAGATTTCTCATAGTTATTTATGGCATATCAACTCCACTATTACAAATTCCCCTTTTGTAGGAATGTAGTCTATGTAATTGCCAAAATCAACCATATATAAGGAGATGGCCCCAACCCACAATAATAAAACTCTTAACGTAATTATGCTCATACACTGTCAAGCACTTTTTTTTTGTTATACTAATACTCTTTTCTCCCCCACATCTCTCACAACTATTCTTTGAATATTAATACCGTTTTTACAAACTCCTCTTTTATAGGTATCTATTTCGGTCCATTGCAAAATGAGCTACAAGTAGGCAATATCAAAATCCAAGAATACCTATCAATCAATGACACCAACTGCAATCCACTCAACCATATAAAGGGCGTGTGCACAAAGATGATGGTCAGAAAAGTGGACACCACCCAAAAAAAACATGGAAAAACAAGCAGCACGTACGCAGTTTTAAAATTTGAAATTCTCGTGTACACACTTAGGTTTGTTCTTCTCGAGCCTAGAGAAGATAGTGCGTACACATTGCTTTTAGAAAAATGAGCGCGTACACACTATGATTAGGAAAATGAGAGTGTACATGTTGCTCATATAAAAATGAGTGCGTACGTGCTAATAATCCAAATAAAACTGCATATGCGGTGTCTGGTAAAAAAAGTAAAAAAAAAAAAACTAGGTCTCATTTACCCATGAATAGTGCGTTTTTAACTTCATTTTTTCCCCATTTCATCTCCTAAACCGCGAATGGGGTGCTAGATTTGTCCTCCAAGCTATGGATCAAGGTTAGTTTTTGTTTATTTTTGTCTTTCTTTCTGGTTTATGCAATTTGTTTTACATTTTGGATTTAATTTCATTAATTTTGATTAAGTTTTTTCATTTTTTGTTTCAAAAACTAGATTCTTCTAATCGAGAACAAGAACAACCAAATGCACCTCCTAAAAACCCACAATAACAACCAAATGCACCTCCTAAAAACACACAAGAACAACCCCCAATTCCTCCTTTTGACTGCACACCCGAAACACAGGAAGAATTAATTAGTCAGTTAGGACAAAATACGTCTAAAATCAATAGACTGATTGTTAAATTGAAAAATTTTGAACTTGACCATCATCAATCCCTCGCCACTAGCCTAGAAACATTAGCTAGTGGTGCCATAGCTGTTTCCACATAAATTACCAAATGGGGAAGCTTTAGGGATACGTGTCATCAATTCTATGCCAATGGGCTATCATACGATGGAGTAAAAAACAAAAATATTACTAAACAACAAATATGTGCCCTTTTTGTTGATCCCAAAACTGCTCAGTCATTACCTCGTAATGCAAAGAGGTTTTCCATACATTGGTGTACCAATGTGCAGATGAAGAATCTTTTTTGGCAGAGGTGGTGGATGGTCTTTGATGATCCACCTTGTAATAATTATGAGGTGCCATTATATTTTTTGAGAAAAATATATTGTGAGTTTGTGCTCAATGTGCGGCTAAACTATTTTGACATGAGAGAGTTTCATGGTAGAGGTGGTGGCTCTGCCCAAGATAGACTTGGAGCATGTAGGCGATTACCTACAGAGAGTCACCGCCCCATAGCATCCAAACCCAAGGTGCATCAGGTTGTCCCATTAGAGCTGAAAGAGTCGATGGAGCTACAAACTCTTTAGGTGTCCACACCATTGACTGGTGCCATCATCCAGCATGGGATGTCATTAGCACACCCCATTGTATTGGATGATGAGCCATTAGAGGGTGACAGAGAGCCCATCCAACATATGTGTGTCAGTTGCTCGAGGGTATGCTCGGGGATAGATGATGCAACCGGTGCTAATGGATCCTCATATCATCTATGCATGATTTGTGGTTGTAGATGTCAAGCTCACATGGTTGAGGATGTCATGCTGACAGATGAGTTGATGGACATGGTGTTTGCCCATGAGCCACAGACACAGGTGTGTTGATTTGAATTCATAACATTTTATTTATCAGTCACTTTAAATTTGTAATTATATAAATGAATTTTCATTTATACATCGATTTAAATTGAGACAAATAATATGCATTTCAGGATGTAGCAGCGGTATTCCATACACCTCCCCTAGTTACTATAGCTGCAACTTCGATGCCTGAGGTATAAATTTTGTAACATGTTAAAATAGAATAGTACACTTTGAATTCAAAAAAATACAAGATATACTAACTATCTTTAATGCTTGATCCAATTTCTGGTTTGTAGGTGTTGACAGGGGATGAAATGTCCCAGATTGATGACATCACGCTCTCAGTGATCTAGGGCTTGTCCTAAGAAAAAGAATTCCTCGAAGACACCAAAATGTGGGAAGAAGGTAATTGAACACATTTTTAGTTGTACAATTTTTTGAAAATGTTGAAATCATGTATTAGTTGGGGTTTGTAGATTGATTAGTCTTTTTTGTCTATTTTACATGTATAGTGGCCATTGAGCTTTGTGGATTTGTTGAATGCACTTTATTCACCCACAGATCAAGAGAGGGTGGAGGTATGTATCTCTACTTTATTTTCTTGATTTCATTATTATATGCACGCGTACATGTGAACTTGTGATATATTATAATCTTATAATTTTTCATACAAGAAATATCCATACCTATTTCGTCAATGGCGAACCCTCCTCCTTGCACTAGAGAAGCATCTAAGGATTTGGTACATTTTTGTTTGATATGCAAAATTAATTGTTTTTAACCTTCAATACTTATCATTATATTAATTGTATTTAATCTTTGAACATTTTTTGTGTAGGTAATAGCGATAGTTTCTACATCGATGGTGAGCCATCCTCAGTCCATTGGAGAAGCATCTCAGGCACAGGTACGTCATTGTTCTTTATATTATAGCTTTCAAGTGTTTTTGATATATTTATGTTAGCAAATTTTATTAATTGTACATTTAATCTACAATAGACCCCTTCGCGGTACGGCCATAACGTGGATCCATTTAAGTATGTCTTCAAGAAAACTCCTAAGAGTGACAAGGAGAGGAGAGTGAAGACATTAGCTCCCAGATCAGCTGATGAGTTAATCTACATTTCAATTGCAAAGGAATTAAAGTTAAATGCATAGTTATGTTGTTAATTGTGAACTATTTTCTACCAAAGAATTCTAACTTGGCTTTTGAATTGTGGTTTTGTAGCCATCTACAGAGCCGCGTACTGCATCGAAGAGGCTTGATTTTGATGATCCACCACAAGTTTATGATCATATAGTGTTAGTTTTGGGCATAGAATGACCAATACATGTAGATATATAATAAATTTTTATTGTATATCGATTTGGACATGGCATATGCCACATTTTTGTAATACTTGTATTGACTTGGCAGACATGCCTTTTTTAATTTATATAAATATCAATATTTGATCCAATAAATGTATAATGAGTTCATTATTTTGTATTCGTTGTATTTTTTGGTTTCCCTTTTATAAATTTCAATGAATATTTGCATATGTAATCAACAATATGAATATAAACAACAAAAATGTATGATATAAAACATTGCAATCGTGGAATATGATTTGATAAAATTTCTAAAATGTTGAATTAACCCTACAAAACTCCTTGTATTTAGTTTATTATTGTGTATTCATTGTATTTGGTGGCTACCCTTTTATAAATTTAAATGAATATTTACATATGTAATCAACAATATGAATATAAACAACAAAAATCGACAATATGAATATAAACAACAATGTGTTCAATGCGAGAGCACCCTCACGCTCGCAATGGTCAAATTTTGTTTGTTGTGTGCACAAACCAATGTCGTGAGTGTGTCCAGGTGGGCAGGTTTATTCTAGGCATGCCCCTGTCGTGCATCCCAAAGTGCCAGAACATCGAGAGTCATACCATACCGGTGCGATCTCTCAATTACCCGGAGTCCAAATAATTGTCAAAATTTGACAGACTTTTTCTTCAAATCTAGGACACATATGGTTGATCCATTTGATCTCGTGGGGTCTCGTGAGGCTCCTGTACAATGGCCTATCTTGATTTTTGACAACTTGAAGCCATTTTCAATTATTAGCATTTTTTCACCTGCTCCAAAAACCGTCAGTTGCATGCAATGCAAAGTTGCAAGATTGGCTAGAATTGATTCGGTTCATCATGTGCACAAACCGACATTGTGAGCGCATCTAGGTGGGTAGGTTTATGCTAGGAATTCCCCTATCATGCATCCCAAAGCACCAGAATGTCGAGAGTCATACCATACTGGTGCGATCTCTCAAGTGCCCTTAGTCCAAAAAATTGTCAAAATTTGATGGACTGTTTCTTCAAATCCAAGACACATATGGTCAATCTGTTTGAACCATTGGGGTCGCATGAGGGTCCTCTACAATGGCCTATCTCAGTTTTTGATGAGTCAGAGTTGTTTTCAATTGGTAGCATTTTTTTGTCTGCTGCAAAAACCGTCAGTTGCATGCAATGCAAAGTTGCAAGATTGGCTAGAATTGATTTGGTTCATCGTGTGCACAAACCAAGATGGCAAGCACATATGAGTGGGTAGGTTTATGCTAGGCATGCCCCTGTCATGCATCCCAAAGCACCAGAACATTGAGAGTCATACCATATTGGTGCGATCTCTTGAGTGCCCCGAGTCCAAAAAATTGTCAAAATTTGAGGGACTATTTCTTCAAATCCAGGATACATATGGTCAATCTGTTTGAACCCGTGGGGTCGCCTAAGGCTCCTCTAAAATGGCCTATCTTAGTTTTTAACAACTTGGAGCCATTTTTAATTATTAGCATTTTTTCACTTGCTGCAAAAACCGTTAGTTGCATGCAATGCAAAGTTGCAAGATTGGCTAGAATTGATTCAGTTCATCGTGTGCACAAACCAACATCACGAGAACATTCAGGTGGGCAGGTTTATGCTAGGCATGCCCCTATCGTGCATTACAAAGCGTTATAACATCAAGAGTCATACCATACCAGTGCGATCTCTCAAGTGCCCTGAGTCCAAAAAATTGTCAAAATTTGATGGACTGTTTTTCAAATATAGGACACATATGGTTGATCTGTTTGATCTCGTGGGGTTGTGTGAGGCTCCTCTACAATGGCTTGTCTGGGTTTTTGACAACTCGGAGCCATTTTCAATTATTAGCATTTTTTCACCTGCTCCAAAAATCGTCAGTTGCATGCAATGAAAAGTTGCAAGATTGGCTAGAATTGATTCGGTTTGTCGTGTGCACAAACCGACATCGTGAGTATGTTCAGGTGGGAAAGTTTACACTAGGCATGCCCCTATCATGCATCCCAAAGCACCGAAATGTCGAGAGTCATACCATACCGGTGTGATCCCTCAAGTGCCTTGAGTCCAAAAAATTGTCAAAACTTGATGGACTATTTCTTCCAATCCAGGACACATATGGTCGATCCTTTTGAACCCGTGGGGTCGTGTGAGGCTCCTCTACAATTTCCTCTCTCGGTTTTTGATGACTCGGAGCCATTTTTGATTGGTAGCATTTTTTGCCCTACTGCAAAAGTTGTCAGTTGCATGCAATGCAAAGTTGCAGGATTGGCTAGAATTGATTCAGTTCGTCATGTGCACAAACTGAAGTCACGAGTGTGTCTGGGTGGGCAGTTTTACGATAGGCATGCCCTTATTGTGCATCCCAAAGCACTAGAATGTCGAGTGTCATGCCCTACCGACGCAATGTAGAAGTTGTTTGACAACTTTTTTGACAATTTTTTTGACAACAATGACAATTTTTGCTCAAATTGTATCTAGTCTCAATCTATGACCCCTATGACCTGATAATGACTCAAATAATTCTCCATGATTATACAAGAATCAAGAATGATCATGATTGACCAGGGACACATCACATATACTCAAAACATAGTCACAACACATTGACACACAAAATAGTCACAAAATATTGTCACATATTATTCAAAAATTTGCCTCTAAATATGATCAAATCAACTCTTGGCTATTTGATTATACAAAAAAATGTCTTACAAATCATCTCATGGGCTTCTATACAAAATTTGGCATTACAATATGTGCGATTCAACTCATCGCCATTTTAATATATAGATCATCTCATGGGCTTTTATACAAAATTTGGCATTACAATATGTGTAATTCAGCTCATCGCCATTTTAATATAAAAAATTTGGCATGTACATATGTACAAATCAGCTCATTGCCATTTAAATATACAAAATTATGCCCCTAAACTTGTAAAAATCAGCTCATGGGCATTTATATATACAAAAAAAGAATATAGAACAATTCGTCGATGATTTATAAAAAATTCTCAAAATCATTCTACTCTGAACAGTATAATCAATCAAGTAAGCCTTCAGGATCGACTTTAACCCATATTGTGTCAAGTATTGCCTCGTGGTCAGATTCACAAACTTTTCATAAAATCTTGTTATGAGGTCTACCACGATACTTCATCAAATGAATATTTGTTGCAACAACAAGGTTAGATAAATGAAGAATATGTCTGTGTGTTTCAAAGTCCTTGAACAACCAAACATCAGAATTCTTGATAGGGTATCTCCGAAGCCATGTTCCTGTCATGACAACAGACCCTATTGGGTACTCAATACCCTCTCCGTCAATGATTGTGGTTGTCAATTTTCTTTTAGGCTCAACACAATGACACAAATAGTAATTTGTTCCTTCTTCATTGTTCTCTTCTGCAACAACTGCATGCACATGACCTACATTTTATAGTGTTAATTAATACCAAAAATAAAGTATGATGTACAACAAAATGAACCAAAAAGAATACTTGCAAAAAAATTAACTCAAAAAATCACCCGAATCCACTAGGTCGGATACATGGTCAAAATCCATTGATGTCTCCATTTGGCTCAATTGTAGTACTTTGGGAATTCGATATGAATCAATGGGAACCAATGGTTTACATGACCATTTGTCAACCCACTCTTGTGATTCACATTCTTCCCACAAACAATACATGCATGAAGAGAAAAAACATACCATCCGTCTCGTATAAATTATTAGCGAACTTGAATTTGAACTCATAAATGAGTGCATGTCACTCGATCCTGCAACTGTACAACAATCTAGATAGTTTTTGTTAGGTCTCAAAGACAACTGAGAGGGGGGGGTGAATCAGTTGTCAAATAAATTCAAACCAAAAACAACTTAACCAACTTAATGTTTAATACCG
The DNA here is from genome assembly GCF_030272615.1 of Cryptomeria japonica. Lineage (NCBI taxonomy): Eukaryota > Viridiplantae > Streptophyta > Pinopsida > Cupressales > Cupressaceae > Cryptomeria > Cryptomeria japonica. The sequence goes on along the minus strand of NC_081411.1, from coordinate 335,489,236 downwards.
GTAAACCAGTCTTTTATGTCAGTAGACAGTTATATCAGTTAATTGCAATACCGGTAAGGATTAATGCATGAAATAAAAGGAAAAAGTCATCCACAACACATAACACCAATATTTGTATGTGTAAACCCTGTAAGGGGAAAAACCACAATGGGAAACCTTACCCACAATCAGATGATACTACTACAGATAGTAAGTGTATACAAATAGGGTTTGCACATGTAGAAAGGCCAAGCGCCTAGAGTTCACTGCTCAAACACAAAATAGGAGTCACATTAACTACAATTGGATGGTTAAATCCAATAAGAATGTATTGCTCAAATTAGCATCTTTCTATGCTGGATTCAGTACCGGTGTAGTTCTGATTGTCTTCACAAAAACCCTCCTTCAAACTTCAAATGATGTTTGCATGTATAGCTTTGCTTATTCTCGCATATACCTCCACACAATCCTTTTTCGCATTCCACATCTGATCTGACAAATAAGATCTTACATTTATACCATAACCTAAGACCAATTTTAGTAGGTCAGCTCTAGAGGATATTACAATAAAATCTATTTATAATTAAAATAATATCTGATGCAATAACCGATTCAACATGTCGGCTTGATGCATTTAAAACAATAATAAATCATCTCCATAGTGTGTTGTGCTGATCTGGAAAAGATAAACCTGCCGGCGTGTAACCTGGACCTATTTGCTGGTAACAACAAATATGCAAATATGAATATGCCAATAAATAAATCTTAAAGACAAAGTGTCCAAAATGATGTCTTCGACATAACCAAGTGTTTTCCATGCCATTCCAAGTACCGGTGAACATTATATCCTGCCGGTGTACCAGATATCGGTGACTATGCATAAGTCATTTGCTTTGCCGGTGAATGTTGTTGATTCTCCAAAGTGTCAGAGTTGATAAGTGTAAGTAGGTGTCGACATCAATGACAAAACCATACCAAAATACCAACAATCTCCCCCTTTGGCATTGATGGCAACACAAGATGGAAAAACAATCAAAGTGCCAAAACATAAATGCCAAATACCAAAAACCAACAATCTCCTAAAAGAGATCATAACCAAAAATCAAAATATAGATATAGAGAGTAACAATCTCTCCCCCAATGAATAATCTCTCCCCAAAAGATAATGTGTCTTTCCATATCAATCTCTCCCCCTTTGACATCAAATGCCAAAGTAGAAAAAAACATTTTCAGATACAAAATACCAACCAATTTAGTATACCAACTACTCCCCCTGAGAAGTAGCTTCCTCATCAAAAGCTGAAAAAAAAGATTTCTTTGTTAATTTTGCCAATTGATGACAAACATCAACTTCCTAAGTCTCTACCGGTGGGGGTATGACCCCAAGCTGATCTCTGAGATACTCAAAAGACTCCTTAGGCAGAGGTTTAGTGAAAATATCTGCAATTTGCTCTTTAGTATTCACATAAACCAGTTTTATCTCTTTTGCTTCAACATGTTCCCTTAGAAAATTCAGTTTGATAGAAACATGTTTGGTTTTAGAATGTAATACCGGATTCTTAGATATATCAATTGCTGCAGTGTTATTAGAATATATAGTAATAGGTTCCTTGCATTTTACCTTCATATCCTTTAACATTTGTTTAAGCCATAATACTTGTGTACAGTTAGTCGCTGCTGCAACATATTTTGATTCTATTGTTGATAAAGATGTACAACTTTGTTTCTTACTCAACTAAGAAATTAATTTGCTTCCAAGAAAAAGTGCTCCGTCGGTGGTGCTTTTTCTATCATCCAAATCTCCTGCCCAATTTGCATCTGTATATGCACATAATTCAAAGTTTTCATCTCTAGGATACCATAATCCAAGATTTGTAGTGCCTTGTAAGTACCTAAAAATCCTTTTTACAACTGATTCATGATTTTCTCTAAGATTACTCTAAAATCTTGAAACAATACATACTGCATTCATGATATCAGGTCTTGTTTGTGTCAAATACAGTAAACCTCCTATCATAGATTCGTACCTAGTCGGATTAATAGGTGTAGATTCATCCCTTAGTGATAATTTGTCATTTGTAGTCATAGGTGTGCTTACCAGTTTAGAGTTCTCCATCCCAAATTTCTTTAGTAACTCTTTTAAGTACTTGGATTGAATCAAGGATATACTTTTATCAGTCCGAGAAATCTGCAATCCTAAAAATAATTTTATTTCTCCAATCATAGACATTTCAAATTCTTGCTGCATTTCAATAGAAAAGTCTTTACAAAATCCATCTTCTCCTCCAAAGATTATATCATCAACAAAAACTTCTATAACCAAGATGTCATCATTAGTCACTTTGTAATATAAATTGTTGTCAGCATTACCTTTAGAGAAACCAATTTTCAAAAGATACTTATCCAATCTTGCATACCAAGCTCTTGGAGCTTGCTTCAACCCATACAAAGCTTTCCTTAATCTGCAAACCATATCTTTGTTATCTGTCAAAGAAAATCCATCAGGTTGTTCAATGTAAACTTCTTCTTCAAGATCTCCATTCAAAAATGCACATTTAATATCCATTTGATATACTTTGTAGTTCTTGTGTGTTGCAAAAGCCAAAAATAATCTAACTGCCTCAATTCTAGCTACCAGTGCAAAGGTTTCATTATAATCAATTCCTTCTTTCTGAGAATATCCCTTACACACTAGTCTTGCTTTATTTCTGATTACCTTACCATCTTCATTAAGTTTGTTTCTGAATACCCATTTGGTTCCAATCACATTTTTGTCTTTAGGCTGGGGAACTAATGTCCAAGTGTTATTTTTCTTAGTTTGCTCTAATTCTTCTTCCATAGCTTTAATCCAGTGTTCATCTTCACATTCCTCATTAATAGATGATGGTTCAATTTGAGAAATAAGACATACCTCTTCATTTGCCAATCTTCCTCTTATCATAACTCCTTTATACTTGTTTCCAATTATTTGATCTTCAGAATGATCCAGTCTTACATACTTAGGTGTCTTTGTTTGTTGTTGTTCCTCAGATACAGTGGAATTTTCAGATGATACCGAGGTAACTGGATCTTCATTTTGTACCGGTGGGTTTAGTGTAGGTTCATTTGTCAGAATTTTTGTTGCCGGTTCAGAATCTATATACCTTGAAGTCCCTCTAAATTGTTCATCAATCTTCACATTTGTATTTTCAACAATTTTCTGCAATCTTTTGTTAAAACATCTATATGCCTTACTCTTAGATGAATAACCAAGAAATATTCCTTCATCACTTCTAGGATCAAATTTACCAATATACTCATCTCTTCTGATATAACATTTGCTTCCAAATATTCTGAAATATTTAAGAGTAGAAGTAATACCAAACCATAGTTATGAGGGGTCTTACCGGTTTTTCCTTTGATGTGAACTTTGTTGAATGTATAGACTACTGTACTTATTGCTTCTCCCCAATATACATGTGGTAGGTTTTTTTCTGATAGCATGCTTCTTGCTGCATCCAAGATAGTTCTGTTTTTCCTTTCAACAACTCCATTCTGCTGTGGTGTTCGAGGTGCTGATAGCTGTCTTCTAATTCCATTCACTTCACAGAATGTATTAAATTCCTTAGATGTAAATTACCCTCCTTGATCTGATCTTAGACATTTGATTTTATTACCAGTTTCATTTTCTACCATAGCTTTGAATAGTTTGAACTTTCCAAGTGCTTCTGATTTTTCTCTAAGAAAAGTAACCCAACACATTCTAGAATAGTCATCAATGATTAGCATGAAATATCTATCACCTTGTAAACTTTTAGTTCTAGCTGGACCACATAAATCAGTATGAATTAAGTCAAGAGTATTATTGGATTTTTCTGGAATACTTTTGAAAGTGGCTCTAACTTGCTTTCCAAATTGACATTCCTTACATACTGCATTGTGAGGTTTAACAATCTTAGGTAGATCTCTAACTGCCTTAGTAGTACTGATTTTTACCATACAATCAAAATTTACATGACAGAGTCTCTTATGCCATAGCCAAATTTCATCGATATGTGCAATCAAGCATGTCTTTTCACTGTTATTCAAATGAAAGATATTACCTCTAGTTTGATTACCGGTTGCAATTTCCAAACCAGTTTATTCATGATTTTGCATTTTCCATTTTTGAATTGTAACTGAAATCTTTTCTCAACTAATTGACCAACACTCAAGAGATTATCCTTTAAACCTTCAACATATTAGACATTGTCAATATTATGCTTACCATCAAGAGATATTGTACCTTTAGCTTTGATCAAACAAACTTTATCATCTCCAAATCTTACTAGACCTCCATTATATTCCTAAAAAGTCAAGAATTTACTTTTATCATCAGTCATGTGATGTGAGCATCCTGAATCAATGATCCATTCATCCTTAACTTCAAATTTAGCTGCCAAGGCCTGTTCTACCAATTAAGTAGTAGGTGCCAGTTGATCTTCTGTTATAGTAACAAAAACCCATCCATTGTCTACCAGATCCTCATTAGAATCATCAGTTACTCCTTCATCAGCAAGATAACAAGATTTGTCTTTATTCTTCTTAAATCTGTATCTTTGATATTCAGGGTTAGGCTTGTATGTTCTTCTAGCTTCTTTTCTTAATCTAGCATGTCTATTAGGGCATCTTGAAGCCATATGACCAATCTTATTACAGTTAAAACATTTAAAGGGTGCTTTACCTTCATACTTACTTACAATTGGACCTTTAGGCATTTTTCTTGCAAATAGTGCTTCAAGTTCTTCATTTTCTTTCCTTCTCTCTTCAAGTTCTCTTGCATAAAAGGCTTTCCAATCAGACTTGTCAAATGATGGTGCAGATGATGTAGATGCTTTAAAAGCTAAATCCATCTTTCTAGTAGCAACAAGACCAAATTCCTCAATTTCAAAAGCTGAAAGTTTTCCAATCAATGTATCCCTAGTTACTGATGTATTAGGCATTGTTCTTAACTCAATTATAGCAGTTACTTTCATTTTATATGCTGGTGGCAATCCTTTTAAAACTTTTGAAACAATTTCATCTTCACTTAAGGTTCCTCCACAACATTTAATACCCAAAATCATTTCATTTGCTCTTTCCATAAAAGCAGAAATCCTTTCATCTTCTTCCATTTTCAAACTTTCATACCTGACCCAGAAGCTTTCAAGTTTTGCAATTTTGACCATGGAATCTCCTTCATTCAGTGTTTCCAAGCGATCCCAAATAGCTTTTGCTATAGACCTATCTGATAATCCCATGATTTGCTCATTTGATAATGCACTCAAAAGTGCTTCTCTTGCTTTGCAATCATTCTCCTCATCTTTAGTCAAGTTAGGTGGATTAGGTTGACTCTGAGTGGGAGCAGTGTAGCCATTCTTTGTAACATCCCAAATTTCCTTTCCAATGCAATTTAAATGTGTCTCCATTTTGATCTTCCATATGCCATAGTTGGTTCCATCAAGTTTAGGACTGCCCTTCCTGAAATAGTTAGTAGACATTGGATCTCTTCAAGTTGTTAAACTTCTGCAAAAGAGGACTAGGCTCTGATATCAATTGTTAGGTCCCAGAGACAACTGAGAGGGGGGGGGGGTGTGAATCAGTTGTCGAATAAATTCAAACCAAAAACAACTTAACCAACTTAATGCTTAATACTGGTAAACCAGTCTTTTATGCTAGTAGACAGTTATATCAGTTAGTTGCAATACTGGTAAGGATTAATGCATGAAACAAAAGGACAAAGTCATCCACAACACATAACACCAATATTTGTATGTGGAAACCCTGTAAGGCTAAAAACCACAGTGGAAAACCTTACCCACAATCAGATGATACTACTGCAGATAGTAGGTGTATACAAATGGGGTCCGCACATGCAGAAAGGCCAAGCGCCTAGAGCTCACTGCTCAAACACAAAATAGGAGTTACACTGACTACAATTGGATGGTTAAATCCAATAAGAATGTACTACTCAAATTAGCATCTTTCTATGCTGGATTCAATACCAGTGTAGTTCTGATTGTCTTCACAAAAACCCTCCTTCAACCTTCAAATGATGTCTATGTGTATAGCTCTTCTTATTCTCACATATACCTTCACACAATCCTTTTTCGCATTCCACATTCGATCTTACAAATAAGATCTTACATTTATACCACAACCTAAGACCAATTTTAGTAGGTCAGCTCTAGAGGATATTACAATAAAATCAATTTATAATTAAAACAATATCCGATGCAATAACCGATTCAACATGTCGACTTGATGCATTTACAACAATAATAAATCATCTCCATAGTGTGCCGTGCTGATCTAGAAAAGATAAACCTACCGGTGTGTAACCTAGACCTATTTGCCAATAACAACAAATATGCAAATATGAATATGCCAATAAACAAATCTTAAAGACAAAGTGTCCAAAATGATGTCTTCGACATAACCAAGTGTTTTCCATGCCATTCCAAGTGCTGGTGAACATTATATCCCATCGGTGTACCAGATACCAGTGACTGTGCATAAGTCATTTGCTTTGCCGGTGAATGTTGCTAATTCTCCAAAGTGTCAAAGTTGATAAGTGTAAGTAGGTGTTGACATCAATGACAAAACCATACCAAAATACCAACAGTTTTCAATGTTAGATTCAATGATCAACCAAAAATATCTACAAACTATTGACGTACCTGGATTACTTGGACCCATTGTAGACTTACACCATCACACAATTGTTTTTGCATCTACCAACTTAGCACCACCTTCATACTTCAATTCTTCCCTAGCTAGGGCTCTTTTCACACATTCTCCTGCACCATCATGCTCTCCCTTACCATGTCCAGCCTCAGTGAAATTCCAAAAATGTTGTACACTACTTGTCATATGGCATCCTTGTCAACCAATAAAATATCCTTGCATTCTTGATTGTACGGTGCAATTATCTGACCATATTAAGTGTCGATTGTATCATATTTCCTTTCCCTTAAACTATCATAGAAAACTTTAAAGCATCCTTGTACAAACTCTGATGAATGAGTACGATCATCACTTATGTAGAATTGATTCTCTTTTACAACCTTTCTATCCTCCTTTGTGCTATCATTTGCATGAATGAATGCTATGTGTACAAAAATAGAAACTTGTGTGAGAGTGATAATACATGGATTGCACTTCATTTTGAGGTTGTAGTATATAATTTTCACTGAAATCAACTATAGAGACAATGGTGCCAAGAGGAAATGTGTCCTTACATAAATTGAATTGTTCATCTAACCATCGAGCTCTATGTGTATGCATTATGTACTCATAAACTAGTTTCTCTTGAAACATTTTCATAAATTGAGCTACACATATATCATTTTTCACTAGCTCACATCTCTTCAAATCTTTTCCATCTTTAACTCCATATGTGTCTGTCTTGTATTTTCTGAAAGAAACTGGTTTCATACCAATTTCATGTGTGCTCTCCAAATGTACGCATCTTGGTAAACGTTGCAAACCACCACATATAGAACAAGAACCTTCCAAACAAGGCATCTTATAATAAATGCAACCATCATGTGTATTACATAGCACACTTGAAATAAATTCTCTTACTGACTTAGGAGGTGCTTGTATATTACATTCCTACAAAATATCATTAGTGTGCAAAGTAGAACAAATATGACAATAAATATCATAATGCATGGGAAAATTCAATATGCATCCTACAAACACATGTGGTGCGTAACCATGATTAATCTTAATATAAAAAGGTTTTGCCATTTCAAAAAATCTTTGAGAAATTCTTATTTGAGGAAAATTTTGAAGGAATCTTTCATAAAATTTAGTTTGAGTCATATCCAAATAGTGTTTGGCATGTGGCTCATGATTCGTAGACCCAATTCACCTTCTAACAAAAACTCTTTGGTTGGGCGATACTCTTGTGTTGTCATGCCAAAATTTTTCAATTAATGTTTTTAGTGCATCAAACAACAACCTTGTCTTTGTGTGGTAGTCTACCCAAGAATGCCCAAAGAGAATTATTGTTAGGTTCCTCTATTTGTTCCCAGCCTCTTTAATGCTTTACTTAATGTTGTTCTACTAACGTTTAATGATGTACTTGTTTTGCTTATCAAACAATCTTTTTTTATTTTCTTGCTCATTATGGTTGATGTAATGACACATCGAGTAGCATTAGAATCTTTACTATGTGATTTTGAACCAATAGATTGATATGCATCAAATAGATTTCTGACAATAGTTCTTTCACTTTTACTTTCAGATGATCTTAGGCCTAAAATTTTCTTTGTCTCTCTAAAATTCAAATTTTTAATCATTTGAACAATTAATTGACATCTTGCGGTTTAATTTAAGTTTTGAAAATAGTTTTGCCATATTCTTTTAAACCATTCTCCTACAAGTTTGTTCATTCATTTTATTGGGCATTGGCTTCAATATATTCTCATCAATGTCAATTAGATAGTTTGGTTTCCTACGAATGATTCTAGGAGGTGTTAACATCGGTGCATTATGTACATTTAGTTCATCAAGTAGAGAAGGTGTAATATGTTCATCATTTAATTGATTATTCAATGCAATATCTTCTTCAAATGCATTAGGTTCAAACGGTAAATTATCAAATGTTTCTTCTTCAATTACATTAGGTGCATTATATTCGTTTGGTAAATCGAATTGAGATGTTGAGGATGACATACCTTCTTCTCCCATTGTTCTTATGTCACACAATTTCTTCATATGCTGCCTTTGTCTTTCCTTTTGAGCCTCTTATTGTTCCATCATTCCTCACTTGTTCTTTCCCATGGTTGATATCGGTTCTTCTAAATAGAATCATATTACATATATATGTAAAGAAAAGCTCATAAACAAACAAATAACCATAAATATGCATCTTATCACTATTTTGTGGAATCAAACTATTAAACAATCACAATTCAATCATTTGAAATCATGCAAAAACAAAAAACTAATAAAAAACAACAATTCAATCATTTGAAATAATGCAAAAGCAAAAAATTCACTTACTTTTATGTATACAACAGTGATATAAGTGTAGACACAGTTCTAGTGGGGCCTTCAACGATCTCAAAAACTTCTTTTGAGGTCGTTGAGGCTCTTGGGCAACTAAAACTATGTCTATAAACTGCGTACACGCTATTAGACCATAAAATGTTGACAAGCCCAACGGTATTCTTTATTCCCATTCTAGACTGATAAGTAGCCCCTACGCACTACTAAACCTAAAAAATGATATCACAGGGTAACGAATAATGGGAATAGTACCCCGTACGCGCTTATGAGTAATAAGTACCACAGATGCACTCCTTTGCCTTAAAAAAGTTTATGGCAAGGCAGTGAACTAATAGTTTCAGTATCCCATACGCACTATTGGTAGTAGAAAAGATGTGAATGAAAAGGGAGAGAGAGAGAGAGAGAAGAGAGAGAGAGAGAGAGAGGAGAGAGAGAGAGATGAGAGAGAGAGAGAGAGAGAGAGAGAGGAATGGTAGGAGAGAAGAAGGGGTATGGAGGAAGGAAGAGGGGAGAGGGAGAGGGAGAGGGAGAGGGGAGAGAGAGAGAGAGAGAGAGAGAGAGAGAGAGAGAGAGAGAGAGGAGGGAGGGAGAGAGGGAGAGAAGAGTGGGGGTGGGAGAGGGAGAGTAGGGGGAGGGAGGGAGAGGAGAGGGGGAGAGAGAGAGGGGAGAGGGGGAGAGAGAGAGAGGGAAGGAGGGAGAGGGGAAAGAGAGGGAGAGAGAGAGGGGGAAGGGAAGGTAGAGAGGGAGAGAGAGAGAGAGAGAGAGAAGAGGGGGGAGGGAAGGTAGAGAGAGAGAGAGAGAGAGAGAGAGAGAGAGAGAGAGAGAGAGACGGGGGAGGGAAAGGTAGAGAGAGGGAGAGAGAGAGTGGGGGAGGGAAGGTAGAGAGAGGGAGAGAGGTAGAGGGAGGGAGAGAGGGAGAGAAGAGGGGGAAGGGTGGGAGAGAAGAAGGGGTATGGAGGAAGGGAGAGGAGAGTAGGGGGAGGGAGGGAGAGGAGAGGTGGGGAGAGAGAGAGAGAGAGAGAGAGAGATGAGAGAGAGCGGAGAGAGAGAGAGAGAGGGTGGAGAGAGAGAAGGGGTATGGAGGAAGGGAGAGGGGTGAGTAGGGGGGGAGGGAGGGAGAGGAGAGGGGGGGAGA